>NC_087493.1:12216666-12522500 GCF_036417665.1 Passer domesticus
GAGGCTCAGAGTAATTGAAATAGGAACAGTATTCCTCATGAACTCTGGGCCAGATGGGGGAATGAAATTCTCTGTAGTGAAAACATTATGCTCCCACCATAATCTACTAAAACAGTCTTCATTTCCCCAGTGTAGGAAAGTTCTCTTCTCTTATTGCATTTAGCTTGAAATCAGAGCTCTTAAGCTGTTTGATGCTGGGCAGTGTTTATTCCTTGTGCTGTCATAATAAATGCCCCAAATCCATCACAAAAGCAGTTCCTTTGACACAGAGGCCGATTGGAAACTGCAGGAGAGGTGTGGGGCAGTAATGGAGATTTATTTCTTGTGCAAAGGAATTGGATTATCATCTTGTGGAGTTATTTTACTTTTCCCCTGCCCAGTGGAGTCAGCCCAGTTACTGCCACCCGTTGTATGAAGTGATTCAAGGCAGGGAGGAGCCCAGCCCTGCCACCCTGCTGGCTCCTCTGGCACAAGAGGGTGTTCCAGGTAATTTACAGAACCCTTCCAGCAGCACATCCTCAGGCCAGCCCTTACCCAAACAAATTTCCCTTCACACAGTTCTGACCTCCAGCAGGACCTTGCATTTATTGGGCCCTGTTTTACTGTGGCAGGACTTGTTCACTTCTCATACAACTCTGGGCTTTATGTGTCTGGGGGTGAGGCAGGTTGTAAAATACTCTCAAGGATATTTTTTACTGTGTTTTGCTTAAGACAAGAAAAATCTTCCTTTTTACTGTTTGCCAGGCAGCTACAGAGATTACTTCTGTGCTGGCACTCAGGGTGTGTACACCGCGTGTAAACTGTGTATACACCGTGTGTAAACAGCATGTAAACCACTTGTAAACTGCATGTAAACCATGTGTAAACTGAGTGTAAACCGTGTGTACAAAGCATGTAAACAGTGTGTAAACCGCCTGTAAACTGCATGTAAGCTGTGTGCAAACTGCACGTACACTGTGTGTACACTGCGACTAAACTGCCTCTAAACAGCATGTAAACCTCCTGAAAACCGCGTGCACACTGAGTGTAAACCGCGTGCAAACCGTGTGTGAACCACGTGCAAACAGCGCATAAAGTGCATGTAAACCACGTGCAAACCGTGTGTGAACCACGTGCAAACAGAGTGTAAAGTGCATGTAAACCGCGTGCAAACCGTGTGTGAACCACGTGCAAACAGCGCGTAAAGTGCATGTAAACCGCGTGCAAACCGTGGGCCGTTTACATCAACCGTGCGCGAACCGCTCCGCGCTCTGTCCATGGTGCTGAAGCCGCCCGGCTCTGGCAGGGCTGGGGCTCTGCCTGTCTCGGTCGCTGCGGTACGCAGTGCAGATGCCTGCAGAGAGCCCGGGGTGTGGAGGGGTTGCAGGAGTTGGCCCTGTGGTCCTTAGGGGTGACTCCATCGAGGAGAAACCCAGGGGTGCAGATCCTGGTGTCGCTCAGGGGTATGAAACACGGGTTTGTTATGTTTAAGAAAATATTGAGGCTTTCCGCTTTAAGAGTTTCTGGCTGGCAATTCTCACTAGTGCTGAATTGAAAAAAGAAAAAGGGAAGAAAATACATTTAGGCAAGTCTGGAAGTCTCTCCCCAACAGCTCAGAGTGGGGATTTGTGAGCTAAATGTTTCCACTGAGTAAGTACTGGGTGTCTGCACGAGAGAGTGTGAGTGCAGGAGGCGGGAAGTGTGGGTCACTGCCAGCTCCACTGTGGGACACCACTGCAATGAATGGAACTATTTGTTAAAGTGCTTTGCCACACAAATTGCTTGCATTAATTTTTTGGCAAGCAGGGTGTGTAGTTTGAGGCATATATGAAACCTTTGAGCTGGGCTGTGCTGCAGAGCAGAGAGGATCCTGGGCAGAGAATCAGGCAGAAGATGTTCTGTTGTTATTATCAGAACTGTGATTTCTGTCTGTCAGGGATTTGTGCAAGGGCTGGTGATGGGGGAGCGTTGTGCAGCCCAGAGAGAGCAGACACTGTGCTGGTGAGCCCTTCAGCCAGGGACGGTACTTCCCCAGCTATGCTGAGCAAACAGCAGCTCTTCCTGCAGTGCTGGGCAAAGGTGTGACAGGCAGGAGGGCTCTCTCATTTCGGAGCTCGAGACTCTTCCAGAGCAGCAGTGAGAGAGCAGGAGAAGTTTCTGCCTGATGAGATTCCCAGCCTCTGGCGCCGTGGCTCCTGAGCCCATGCAGCAGGCCAAACGTCCTCCCACTTCTCAGTCAGGGACAGCTCAGCGATGGCAGTGCCAGTCTGGGACCTCCTCTGGTGGCAAACATAACCTGGCACATCCTCATGAAACCTTTGCAGCAAATCTCAATCACATTTGTCTCACACATTTGTTTCAATCACGTTTTAAAGGATCATTCTAAGATGGTTCAAAGCATCTGGAATCTCCTATGGTGCTTTGTACACATGGCCTCAGCACAGGTCCCTTCAGTCCTGCAGACCTTGTGCTGCTTTGTGCTCCTGGCTGGGATAACTCCAGCCCTCAGGGGAGGGCTCACACATCCTGGTGTGTGAGGAGAAATGGGCACCTTCTCATTCAGACCATGACTGCCTTGCTGTCTCTCTACAGGAGACAGGGGTTGGTCCCTATAAATTCCCGTCCATCCTTGGCCCTGAATTGCTCTCTGAAGGCTCCTGTCTCCATTGACAGGAAAATTATTCCAGAGTGAGTTGGTTCCTAAGCTCCAATTTCAGTAGTTCCTCCTCAGAGTCTATTTGGTCTCTGGGTCCCTAGAGGTGATACAGCTGGCTTCCCTGCCAGGCTTGGCTAACTCTGCTGGTTCTCAGGTATCTCTGCAAATTGTGCTTCCACTGGATCCATCACCTTCTCAAGAAACAGCAGCTGACCCCCCCATCCACAAATATTACCAGCATCCACAGGGCATTTTAATGTTTTGCGGATCATCCAGTTATGTTATGAGGGTAGCAGGCACTTCTTGCCCTGCATTTCAGCATTTTCATCAGGTGCTCACATTGTTATTAAGCTCTCTGGTCCTCAGGTTTTACACATCCCCAGCTGAAAGGTCTGAGATCAGGTAACAGGGAGAACAGGATGATATGAATTGATCAAAATCTTGGCAAATAAGGATGGAATTGTTATTTCTTAGTGAGTTTACTCTCCATGGTAAATGCTGGTTGTGGGGCCAAATGTGGAAAGGGAAAGGTTTTGTAAAATATTTGAAAAGCTGCCAGGAGATCCCTCTGAGTGGAAAATCCTCATCTGCCTAGAAACTACTGTGAAACAGTTTTAGCTACTTAAGAAGCAAAACTAGAAATCTGGACTGGAGTGACTGCAGTCAGGAGTGTGAAAACATCAACCCCTTTACAGCTGGGAAGCAGAGAATTGTTCAGTTGCTCTCTATTAAATTTCATTTAATTCACACTCAGCCTCCTCTGGATCTCTCTGAGATTACTTGTGGAGCTCCGGGGGGCTCTGAAAATGCAGCAATTCCTTCAGGGTTTATTACTCCACCAGCTCTAAATTTCAGAGGGGCCTCAATGCAGGTCATTAAACAATTAAACCTTTCCCTATTGATATACACATTAATGGTATAATGGAGGATTATTATAGGTTATGCAAATTCATAGTCATTGACAAACCTATAGAATCTGAAACCATTGGAAGCATTTATGTCACACTTTGATGCCTCAGCCTCAGAACTTTTTTACACAGATACCTCGGTATGAACAGACTAGAGAGAAGTGACCTGTCCTCTTCTATGAATATTTGGTACTAAACAAAAAAATATTCTGAAACCGGATGCAAAGTTCAAGATCTCAATCCAAAACATCTGAAAACAAGTACTTGGATTCTATTTTATTACAAAACATTTTCAAATGGGATTCTTTGAACTATTGTAACTGAAAATGTGATTGAAACACTCAATTTCTGTTTCAAAAGGCCAAAGCCTCATTTAGCAAGAAAGGTGGTGAAATGCATCATTTCCTATGAAAAGTTCAATTTGATCACCGCATTTTCCAAATAAAAAACCCCTCAAAACAACAAAACAAACTAGTTGCAAACAAGGTAAACACTTGCATATGTCACACACCCAGGGCCAAGCAGGAAGATTCTAGAGAAATGTAGTTTGAAACAAGTCTGTAAGTTCTGCAGGTTTGCTATGTTTAAGGAAAAAAAAGAGGCTTTCAGCTTTTTAGGTTTCTAGCTGACCTCTCTCACTTAGACTGAAGCAATGAGGAAAAAAAAAGGAAGAAATTATGTCTACATAAATATATATATTAACTATAATTATTTCTGAAATACCTTCCATGGTGAATATGTGGGGGTTTCCCTCCTGCTCCCACTGTGGCTGGCAGGGCTGTGACAAACCCCTCTGCTGTGTGCCTGGGGCAGGATTTTCTCTCTCCAGGGTGGTCGGTGCCACGGCAGCAGCAGAGCTGATGTTTCCTGGAGGAACCCAGCAGATCCTTCCCTGGCTCCCTGTTGGGAGAGCTCACATCCAGCCCAGACTGAGATGGGGACAGGAGAGCTGAGAGGGGCTCAGAGGATGTGGAGCCAGTGCTCCCCACTGTCCCTGAAGGGCTGGGAACATTCCAGCACAGAGTTCCCCACCTGGCACTGCAGAACCTGCAGGGATTTTTACAAACAGCTCCTCACTGCCCAGCCTGGACACAGAGCAGCTCTCAGGGCCACAGACAAGGGGTGATGGGACCCAAAGCTGCCAGGACAAACAGAGTTGTGTGCAGGGGCTGGCTGAGGTTAGCTCTGCTCCTTGAGCACATTGTGAGTCAATCCCACACTCCCAGAATCGTTTGGTGGGAAGGGACCTCTGGAGATCACCCGGTCCAAACCCCTGCCCAGGCAGGGTCACCCAGAGCAGGTGACACAGGAACACATCCCCGTGGGACTGGTATGTCTCCAGAGGGGGAGACTCCACGCCCTCCCTGGGCAGCAGTTCCAGGGCTCTGCCACCCTCCATGGAAAGACGTTCTTCTTCATGCTGAGGTGGAATTTCATGTGTTTTGGTTCATGGCTATTGCTCCTTGCCCTGTCACTGAGAAGAGTCTGGCACCATCCTCCAACACACCCTGAAGATATCTGTGTGGATGTATTTTATTTGCGCATATTTGCATGTTAAGATGAAAATTAGTTTTCATTCATGCCTTGCTTAATGAGCCTAGGCCTGGTTGGAGCTGGTCTGTGGTGTTATGAAGAGTGAATGTTTGCCAGAAGTGCCTAGAGTGACTTGTGATGGATTTGTCTTGGATAAACAAGGTTTATCTCCTTGTGTGAAAAAATGAGGGAAAATGCATCACACAGACCTTGTAACAGTGCTGTGACTTGTGTCCCCCCTCAGTCCTGCACCCAGTGCTCGGAGCAGCACCAAGGAGTGGTTTTACAGGAAAAAAAGTGATTAAGCAGCCCATTTACCAAAGAGCCATCCATAAACCACTGCCTCTCCAAAGCTAATAGTGCTGTTTGTTATGTCAGAAGCAGCTAATAATGGCCATATTTGTTTGAGTCATAAAACCTCTTTTGCTGGTGCATGATAATGGAGTGTGTTACATGTTCAATTAACCAAACTAATCAAATGTGCTGAGGAGAAATACAATGGGAACAAAGAGTCAATCCATGCCACTCTTTGCTGGGCACAGCAGTTGTTTTTCATGTGATTTCCTCGCATTTCTTTGAGCAGACTTCTCAGTGATATGTTAACCAACCCTTGAGCAATGAAGGCACGTTTGTGGCTGGGTAAGTAAGAAAGGCTCCCCCAGAACAACTCACAAGTGAATTCACCCTGTGCTGTCACTGGGAGGTGCAGTGCAGGGGACAGACTCATCTCCTTCTGGGCAGTGCATGGACCTTGGGACAGAGAAGGTAAACAAGTCAAATCGACAGCTGAGCACAAAACCCGAGGTGTGAGGGGGCAGAGGTGATGTCCAAACATCACAGCATGAGAAAACCTCACCAGAGCTGGAGGATGGTGCCCAGCTCCTCTGCTCCCAAATGCAGTAACATGTGGCCCTATCCCCATGGGACTGTGTCCCTTGCTTGGCCCCCTCTGGGCTGGAGCAGCTCCAGCAGGAGATGGGTTGCCCAGGACTTGCCCAGGGCCCAAGGCAACCTGAGATCCAGGCACAGCAGACTCTGGAGGCAGGGAGATGGTGACAAGCACAGCCTGAATTAACTGGTGTGGAGCAGCTCCAAGAGTGTCTTTGCAGGCAGAAATACTCTGATTTTCTGTGGGCAGAGGTGAGCAGCTTTGTCAGGGTGACACAGACCTGGTGACACCAGTTCCACAGATTAAATCAGCCACAGAGGCAAGGTCACATTTCTGCAGGTTTTCTGCAAATGAAGTGATCAGCTGTCCACGCTGGGAGCTGCAGTGGTCCAGGAGATCCTTGGGCAGGCCTGGGAAAGCACAGCTTTGCCTCTCCTGCTCCTGAACATCTAAGGAACCTCCAGAATTGACTGGGATGCCAGAAGTGAGTGTCAGTAGACTTGTATTTATTATGCAGAGACAAATTTTATGGGTCTGCAAATAGGAAAAGGTCTAAAACAACTGCTTTAGATCAAAAGTGCTTCTCAAGAAGTTGCTTTTTTCTGCCACTAAGTGGCTCCAGATGGTGAAATATTCAACAAAATTCCTTTTTTTTTTTTTTTTTTTTTTGTTTCTTGGCTCACTGAGTTTCACAAGGTCAATCTGCAGCAAAGAAGTCCCAGTGCTTTGTCCCCTCTGAAAAGCACCCATTGCAACATTAAATATTAACTGAGAGAAGAGCTTGATTTGGAGCTTCAAACAATTTTGATTTGTTAATTGTTTTCTTTTTCCTAGAACATGACTTTCCTCTACACTTGGGGGCCATGGAAGTTTCTCTGTGCTATGGGCATAGTGAGAGAGACTCCTGAGCATTGGGATGGAGCTCCAGTTCTGGATTTCCTCACAGTGAGGGACAGGGCTCATCAGAATGCTGGTGGCCCTCATCAATATCCCAAGTTCAGCCTTTACCCTGTCCCACCGTGTCTCTTTCTGCTGCTGCGCTTCTTGCCCGTCCCTTTGGCTGAGGTGGGTGACAGCCAGGCTGGGCTTTGGCTGGCAGACTCAAAGGCTGCTGGAATTCCCCTCTCCATGCAGATGCACAGTGGGAAGAACAGATGGTCCCCATGCAGAAATGCTCCTTCCTCTCTGGGCTGCTGGAAGTGCAGCCAGCACAGCTGCACTGGGGACTGTTTGTGCCTGGATGGCTGCATCCTTCTTGAGCGTTTGGAAGTAGATCAGAACTACAAAAACCTCTGCAGTAGCACTCATGCATTAGGCATTCCCATGTACTGGGGATGGGTCTGTTCCTCTGGGTCCTGGGGAAAGCCTGCTTGGTCAGTGCTTAAAAACCTTTTTACTGCAAGAAGTTCCTCCAAAAGTCAGATGTTTCTGATGTTTCTTTCCTGCTCCACTGAAGCACAACCTTCCCAGCTGGGACCAAGTGCCTGTTATTTCACTTTTCCTGCCCCCAGAATGAAGCTGCCCTGAAAGCACCACTTCCATGAATCATTTCTTTTGTCAAAAACAGGCATTTTTCTCTTTATTTGGGACATTTGCCCTCAGGTCTGTTCCAGATACCTCAGGCTTCTCTTGTTTGCTCTCCAGTGCACAGAGATATCTGGGGGGCTTGGCTCTGGGGTGCTGCCAGGTGCAGCCACCTCTGCAGGGCAGTTTCACAGTGCTGCCTGCCAGGCTCCCTGCAGGGATCTGGGAAGAACAGACACGATGCACAGCTCTGGTCTGGAGGCAAAGACTGTGGAACACATGCAGGTCTGGAAGGCAGAGGTGCAAAGCTGTCCCAAAGCCTTTTTGGAAATTATCTCACCCCACTAGCTCCCCAGCTGGCTTTTGAGCCCCAGCACCCCATTCCTGGTTGCACAGGGCTGGGTCCCAGTGCTGGGGCTGGCTGCCACAGCTGGAATGTGTTCTCTTGCCCTTCACATCCATGCTGAGCTGAGCACAGGGCAGAGAGGGGGAGGCAGAAAGGAAGGGGAGGGCCTGGTATGAAATATTTGTCTGCCAAGCCCTTGTACTTCCCAGAGAGCAGAAGATCTTTTCATTTGTTCTGTTTGACTGTTTGTGCCTTTAGTATCTGCCAGGCTCTCTGGAGAGCAGTAGCAAATGTGCTGCCTGGGGCCAGCTTTGATGGACAAATCCTTTTTCTCTCTCTTCCCTGTGCCATTAGAAAGCCCCCAGTCCGTGTCTGTTCCTGAAAGGCAGCGCTGCCCATCACTGAGTGGTGGATCAGAGCCCCATGGTGAGCGTGTGGGCATTGCTGGACCGTGCAACCCCACTGCAATCAGTCAGACAAGGCAGGTCAGAGCTGCTGGGACTGGGCTCTGTCAGATCCCCTGGGGCAGAGCTGGCCGGGTGGCTGTGGAGTGTCCTGGCCCAGGATCAGCCATGGGGTCCCCTTCCTGCAGATCCAGAGCCGTGAGCTGTGAAGGGATTCCTGGGGAAACGTTCCAAGGGCTGTGTCTGCACCTTCCTCGTGGGGCCCTTGGGTGGGAGGAGGTGCCATGCCAGGGAAAGGGTGCTCCTGCTGGGGGAGCAGGGCAGAGGGGGCTCTGGGGCCATGGGGTTCCAGCCCAGTCTGTAATCAGCACCAGCTGCCACCGAGCAAACCAGCACAGGTACCCACTGCACCCAGCAGATGCCTTAATCCTCTTTTCCTAAGAAGCTTAGAGCCTTTTGAGATCCCAAAAGTGTTTTCCTTTATGAAGCAGCACAAGCCCTGCTTCTCTTTGAAACCAGGAGAAAATACACCATGAAATGTGGAGTGGAAGCAAGATCAGCTTTGAGTTTCCTGAGCTGGACAGGTCAAGTGGCTTGGGCCAGACTGTGTTTTTTCCCAGTAAACTCCAACCTCTGGAGCCATGTCCCAGCTCATCAGGTCAGTGTAGTCATTGGGCTCTTTCTTTCTGCTATAAAGGATTTGAACCAGCCTGGGAAATGCAAATTATTCTTTTGAGAGTCTTCTTTTTTAATACAGAAAACCAGAGGAATGGGGAATTCAGTTAAAAGAAAATACAGAAAATGTTTAATTTTAGGTGTTAAGCAATAACAGTAACTTCAAAACATTTGCAGAGAAGTTATTTTCCTGTTGAAAAGCTGTTTTCCTCAATCACCCATACTTTATGTAATTTCAACCAGCTTTCAGGCAGAAAACAAACCAGGAGAAATAATATTTTCCAGCTGGAATAATTGTTTTTATTGTTTATTCTGCATTTTCCCAACTCCCACAGGAATACAGAGACGTCCCAAGGCTTTCTTGGGCTTCTGCACCTTCTGGGCCTGAGCCCAGGTGTGGGATGGGGCTGCAGCAGCGAGGTGGGGCTGGGGTCCCCGATGCTCTCAGCTCTCAGCACTGCCTGCCCCGGCAGAGCTCCCACGTGCCCTGCTGCTCCCTGTGCTGGGAGGGGATTCAGGGAAGATGAGAAAACAGAGAGAAGGAAGCACAGGCACTTTGGGGCTGTAGGTGGCAAGGGACAAGGCTGAACGTGCAGCAAAGGCAGCCAAGCTTCTCCTGCAGCTCAGCGTGGGGAAACCATCACTCAGCAGGCTGAAAACATAAGGAAACAACTTTTCTTCCCTGTGCTATTAAAGTGTGGAACTCCCAGCTGCTGGATCTTGTGGGGGGCAAAGCTAAAAAGAAGAGGAAAAGGAAAGGGCAAATTAAGGAGAGACACCTTGACCGGGCACTGCTGCTGCTGCTTGGTGCCAGTGCCCGGGGCAGGGCTGCACCAGTCCTGCCTTGCACGGCTTTGTGTCCCCAGGCAGCTCCTGAGGATTATTCTGGAAATGATTGCAGGGAAATGGATTTGTCTTCCTCCCTCGAATGGCAATTCCTGCATTGTTTAACTGAAATCATGCTATAGGTTAAATCCCAGATTTTGGGAAAGCATTTCTAAACCTCTTGCAGCTATTCCTTATCTGACAATAGCTCGATGAGGAGGTTTATCCTGAGAGAAGAGCTCAGAAAAATCCTATATTCACAAAGGGTCTTTCTCCCCTTGGGGAGCTCAGGAATTTCTCCTCTGAAAATTGTACCACCACATCCTTGGACCAGACTTTCATCCTGGCTCCCTGCAAATCCTGAGCTGGAATCAGCCTACACTGAATGTGGTGCTGCCATGCAATTTTTGAAGAGTGTGTGTGTTTCTGTTGTGTTCCTTATATGAATATATGGAGCTAATCAACTGGGAAACAGACATGAAAGTAAAGACTGTGGCTCTGGATAAAACACTTGACACCAAACTCTCAAGGGCTCTTGGAGGATTAGGACAGAGACACTGGCACAGAATGTAAAGACCTAGTAAACTCTTTCTTTTCCTTTTAATTCATATTTTTCTGTGACACTAAAGAAAGACAAAACCAAACCAAAAACTAACCTTAAGAAGTGAGAAAACAAAAGAATTTTGGCTGGGAAAAAAGGGTTTGTGCCAAGCCCTGTCCCAGGGGTGGTTCTGTTTGGAGATGCTAAAGCTGGTCCAGCACTGCAGATGGTGAGTGAGCCCTTGGGTAGAAGGGATGTGAATATAAAGTGTATTTTGTCTTCTTGATGCTTAAATCTGAGTGCCCTGTGGTGTAGAGCCAGCTTGTCAGTGTGTCACTGGCATTGGCAGGGACCTCACCCAGTCCAAACCCCTGCCCAGGCAGGGTCACCCAGAGCAGGTGACACAGGAACACATCCCCGTGGGACTGGTATGTCTCCAGAGGGGGAGACTCCACGCCCTCCCTGGGCAGCAGTTCCAGGGCTCTGCCACCCTCCATGGAAAGACGTTCTTCTTCATGCTGAGGTGGAATTTCATGTGTTTTGGTTCATGGCCATCGCTCTTTGACCTTCATCTCTGCCTGCGAGCTCCTGAAGGGAAAAGCCATGGAGCTGGCTTGACCAGACCTCAGCTCATGAATTCCTCTTGGCCCTGGCCTGGAATAGCAGCTGTGGCTCTGTCCTGGGAGAGGAAGGGGGTGAGATGTGACTCTTCAGGAGGTGTGTGCAGGAAAAGGATGAAATGAAGGCTTTCTCCACCCAATTTGTGCCCCAGCCTTGTGGGCACTCACACTTAACCTCCTCTCTCAGGGCACGAGGAGGGTTTCCACCAGCTGTGGGTGTCTCCTGCTGAATGCCAGCTCCAGGGGTGACAGCATGGATGCCCACTGTCCTGGGACATGGAGGCAGACAGGATGTGCATTTTGTGATGTCAGGAGTGTCTGGGATTCCTGGAGCTGTTTGTGGAAGGGGCCGACATGTGGCAGCTGAGAAAGGTTAAATGAGGATTCCTGCACTGAGGTTCCCCTTCCTCCTGGGGCCTTTCTGCATCGGTGTCACCTTCAAACAACAGCCACCTCTGGTTTCCCAGTGCTGTGTGTGGACAGACCTATGGCAGCCTTGTGTCTTTTAACAGTTAAAGAAAAAAGAAGGAAACATTAAAGCTTCTTTCCCACCCTGAAACCTGCCCAAACCTGTGTGCTCAGAGCAGAGGCAGCATCTCTGCTGTCCAGGGGGAAAGGCTGGCTCCCTGCCAGGCTGCTGCCTGCAGAGCTGGGAGCTGATCCCGTGCCATGAAAGGCAGGGAGTCTGCCTGCTCACCTCAGCAGGAGCTGGTTTATGCCCAGAACCTCCCAATGATGGGAGGGAGTGGATGAATCTCTTGCAAAAAAAACTTTGCTCTGACCTGTTTACTGGGTACAGGGGAATTGCTAACCTTGGACTTAATAATTCCCCTCTTTGCTCAAACTTCCCTTGTAACCACAGTCTTCTTCATGGAGTTCTTTAGGATATTTGGAGAGACTTTCATAAATTCTTGCACCTACAAAAGGATGGACAAAACCCCCCTATGATATCAGTGAAATTTTAGTTTTAATATCTCAAATGTATTTAGTCTTTTGTTTAAAACATATTCCTCAAAACATAGATGTGGCTGTGTCCTTCAGCGCAAAGGATCCCTCTGGGTTTCTAGGGAAGAAAATAAACGTGGGCTTTGCAAGGTTTCTGACCCAGGAAGCTGTGTGTGCCAAAGCTCCAGGGTTGTTTTCCCAGTGCTTTAGGAGTGACCTTGATCAAGACATCTCATCTCTGCGATCTCCCCCGGGTGGGAACAGCATGTTCATCCTCCCACAGAGCAGGGAACTGATGGTAGGGATCAGTTCTCAAGCAGGAAATGCTCTCTGGAATTTCAGCATTACTGTTTTGCCTTCTTTTCCTGGTTTTAAATTCATCTTTCTGTCAAATGACACACTTGAAGGGAGGGAGAGTCAGTACAAGGGCATTTGGCTGCTGGGTTCAGTCCAGCCCCCCACTCACTGCGGTGCTGCTGGACCAAGCCCGCAAGGAGAAGCCTCCAAAAGCCATGAGAGGGCTGGGAGGGGTCCCGAGCCGGGAGCCGAGGCTGCACAGCCGTGAGGGTCCCGGGGCTGGAGGGGCTCCGGGGCCAGCAGAGGGCACTCGGAGCGCGGCCAGCCCGGCCCGCAGCCCGGCTCTGTCACCCCGCGGTGCTCAGCCCTGCTCTGTCACCCCGCGATGCTCAGCCCTGTCCCTCACCCCGCGATGCTCAGCCCGGCTCTGTCACCCCGCGATGCTCAGCCCTGTCCCTCACCCCGCGATGCTCAGCCCTGCTCTGTCACCCCGCGATGCTCAGCCCTGCTCTGTCACCCCGCGATGCTCAGCCCTGTCCCTCACCCCGCGATGCTCAGCCCTGTCCCTCACCCCGCGATGCTCAGCCCGGCTCTGTCACCCCGCGATGCTCAGCCCGGCTCTGTCACCCCGCGATGCTCAGCCCTGTCCCTCACCCCGCAATGCTCAGCCCTGTCCCTCACCCCGCGATGCTCAGCCCTGTCCCTCACCCCGCGATGCTCCGCTCCCACACCCGCCCGGATCGCTCCGGGTCATGCCTGTCGCTCCTGGCTCGCTTCAGCCCGCAGACAGCCCCAGTGCCACTCTGTGCCCTCGGCAGCCGAGCCCAGACCCGGGGCAGGAGCTGACAGCCGACCACAGTCAGAAATGTGCTGTCACCAAGTGTTTTAAGCCATGATGGGGGGCTTGGCCTGCATTCACCTATTTGCTAGAAAAAGCTGCTTTTTGTTTGTTTTTATGCCAGCTTTCTACCCCTAGCTTCTCTCCATATGATAGCTGCTGAGTCTGTGAATTTTTGGCAGTAAAATCCAGTTCCACTCTGTCTGCAACCTTAAATCTCCCAAGTCCCTCCTTATTCTAAATGCAGAGAGGGGAATAATTGCAACTACTGTGCGAGGAGCTGGGATTTTTTTTTTCTGCTTGAGAGATGGAAAACTCCCTGATGACTCCTGAGCAGCCAGCCCCTGCTCCTAACTCCTGAACATCCTCTGTGCTTCCTCCCAGCAGGAGCCAGGAGAACCATGTACCTGCCTCAGGATCCCTCAGCTTCCTCCAGCGCCTTAGCCCGGGGCGCTGGATACTCTCTGTGCTCCCTTCATCCACTGCAGGCCTAGGGTAAGAGCCAGGAGTTAAACCAGCTTTTGGGATGGGGAGGAGGCAAGCCCCCCTTCCCCTGCAGCAGTCTGCTGGGTGGCTGAAGCCCAGTGCAGGGGCTGCTCCCCAGCAGGCAGCCCTGAGGTATTTGGGATCTGGGGGATATTTCCTATTAGATTTGTTTAATAGTTTTGAGGTCAGTTAAATATGGAGTGGCAAATTAATTCCAACTTCACTACTTCCCCCTTGCTCTTCCTGCTGCTTGCAAGTCCCCGCTGCCCCGTTAAACAAGAGCAGCTGGCAGGATCGGGGAGGTTTGGCAGCTGTGAGGTTTGTGTGCTGAACGCCACCAAAGGGTCTGTTCCCCCAGGCTGAGGGCTCTGCACGTGCTCCTGTGCCATCTTCCCCAGGAGACAGAGAATTCACCCACCTGGAGGCAGAGCCAATGCTCCCATGGTTTACACCAAAGTCCCTCTGAAAGGGTCAGCACCCAGGGGCTTGTCAAAGGGGTGTTAGAGCAGCAAGTGCCAGCTGCTGGTGCCCAGCAGGAGCCTCCTAGTGGGTGTGTGCCCACCTTGCACAGCCTGATCCAGCTCTGGCTTCAATCCTCCACCTCTCGAAACTGGGTTTGTGCACCTCGGGGTGCCCCCACTCCCTGGGGTCCCTCTGCTTGTGAATCACAGCCGTGAGCAGGGGGTTCATGGCCTGGACAGGAGCAGATCCTCAGGTCCTCCTTGGGCAGGAGCTGAGCATGGGAAGGAGTCATGGGGAGTTCCTAGGCAGGTGCTCCAAACCAATGCTACAAACTGTCCTTCCATCCCAAGGGATATTCGTGTGGCCTACCTAGGGGTGTAAAATGTGGGGTTTGCAAGGCCCTGTGCTCTGTAGACACACCTGTGTACGTGCATCCTCTGAGAAGAGCAGTTCTGCTCCTGTCAGGATTTGTCCTTCCAGACTTTGTCCAGGTACTGCTCCCTTGGCTTTCCCAGCAGGGCAAGGACCAGAGGGGCTGGTCCTCATGGAGGTGTTCTGGTCACTTCATCATGCACACAGCAGCTGGGACACGAGCTCTTGGGGCAGCAGTGGGAAGCAGTGAAACTTTATTGAGCTATTTCAGGTGCCAAATTCAAACGGGCTTGAATTATGACTCAACTGCTCAGTGGAGAAATGATCGGGGTAGGACAAGGGCTTGGTACTGAGTCCTCAGAATCAGTGTGCACCAGGTGGTTCATGAACTGCTGCTTCACACAGACCTGCTTAATGCTTCTTCCTCCAACAGCATTTCTATTTCCCAGGTTTCCCTTCAGTTGTTTTCTTTTCCATAATGTAGCACGTGGCATTTCTTACCTGTCATCATCCTGCCAATATCAGCACATACCGAGGACCAAATGTTCAGCAGCAACAAATGAGACTAGCTCTGATCTCCACTAGAGTCCAACTCCGTGGAGCTGGATTCTTTCCTTTTATTGAAATAACAACAGCAACAACCAAACCAACACAAAGAGTGCATCTTTTCTGCACTTAAGTTAATTATTTGTGGTCTGAATCTGGCACTGTGAGAGGAAATTAGCCTAGCCCCGATGATTGGGCATTATTAGCAGCACATGAGGTCCGTCTTTTGTTTGCTGGGGCCCACGCTGGGTTTTTTTAGCACTGTCTCTCTTGGACAGACATGTTGTGGGGGGTTGCATTAATATTTTGGCTTTCTGACTGTGCAGTCTATTCTATGCCACACACTGGAGGCAAAGCTCTGCAGTCTCAGTTGACTGGACTTTATACAGGCTTTTTCAAAGCTTTCTCCACAGATGCCTTAACGATTCTTGAGTTCCTGTCGGAGTTTTGTGCTGGGATAAATGTGAGAGGGCTTGTCCTCAGATGGTGCAGGCTGGCCTTGCGCCACTGACTGCGGGGAACGAAGCCATTCTGCTCTAGCAGAAGATCTGCTGCTCAAACTTCAAAAGGCCACCCACATGTGTGTGCTGAGCTGGAGGTCTAAATTAGCAAAACCCAGAGTTTTTCCCATGGTTTTCACTGTGAGCCATGAAATGACCCATATTTACTGGAAATCCTCTAGAAGTGCTCGAGCCCTGCTGCAGAGGGAGCATGTTCAGGTTTGTGATGCAAAGGGGTATCAGGCAAAGTCTCATCTTCACTTGGATGAAGTGAATGAGTAATGGATCAATTGTCAAAAGCTTTCAGAATTAGAAATAAGTATAAATTAATGCTTCAGAGAGGGCATTTTATTTCTCTCTTCTTTTTCTAGTAAGAGGGATTGTTCATAATCGAACACCCAAGGGGATTCCTGAGTGCACTGGATTGGGAAAGCTGGGAAAGGAGGAGGCTTTGGGGTACCTGACTGCAGCCTTCCAGAGCCAGAACAGCCTGCAAGAACATGGAGGGGCAATTTACAAGGGTATGGAGTGCCAGGACAAGGGGAAACGGCTTCAAACTGTCAGAGGGAAGGGTTAGATTGTATATCAGAAAAAATTCTTCCCTGCAAGGGTGGGCAGGCCTGGCACAGGGTGCCCAGAGCAGCTGTGGCTGCTCCTGGATCCCTGGCAGTGCCCAAGGCCAGGCTGGACATTGGGGCTGGGAGCACCTGGGGCAGTGGGAGGTGTCCCTGCCATGGCAGGAGGGTAGAATCAGATTAACTTTTGAGTCCCTTCCAACACAAAGCACTCCATGATCCTGTGGTTCTGCCCAGTGCCATCAGTGCCTGGATACCCACGGGGAGCTCAGAATAATCCAGGTGTTGGTGTGACACATGGCGGGACACATGGTGGTGAAGACATGATATTCCTGGGGAAAGAATGGTGCTGCAGTACTTTTTTAAGGTCTTGCAGTTTGCAGGAAGAAGCTGTCGTGCCTTGCACGTGGGCAAAATCAGCTTTGAAATAATTTCATTTGTTACAAGTTAAAGAACATTTGAGTATGATTTCCCAGGGAATCAGGTGTTAGCTCTGACCTTCGTGCAAGTACCTAATGGACAGAACAGCATTTATTTATTAGCAGCATTGTTTATTTTTAAAGATGAACATGCATTAACAAGGTACTTTTCTCTCCCAGCTGTAGAAGGTTCCCACGTCTCCCCCATTCCTGGGCCGTGCAGGGATACTTATCCGAATCAAAGAGCATAGGACATAAAGCCGCTGCCTGTTACTGACAGGAGATTGTGTTTCAGGGCTGTGCCACCGCTTTGCACCTCTGAGCAAGAGCACAGCAAGGTGCACCTGGCCTCGATAGACACCTGGGGCAGAGGGGCTGCTCCTGCCGTCCCGCGGGGCGCAGAGAGGTGTTCCCCCTTCCCCGGGCGCCGCTCCGAGCCAGACGGGCTCTGCACAGGCAGCAGAGCCAAGCGCGGGGTCCCCGTACAGCCCAGGCTGTGCTGCTGTCGGAGGAGCGGGGCTGCTCTGTGACAGCACAGGATCAAAGCGGAGCCTGCCCTCAGCGAGGCACAATCCTACAAATTTTTCCCCTGCAGGAAATCCAATATACTTTATCCTGTTTGTCAACACGGTTTACTCTGAGAGAGCCCCGAGTCTGTGGCCAGCAATTAATGCCACTTAAAAGCTTTTCAGTGGGATAATTGCCTGTTGTTCTGCAGGCATCGCTCTCATTCAGATGCTAATGGCAGTCAGGGACAGTGGCCATTCCCACATCGGGGGCCAGGTATGCCCCGCTCCCCTCGCCTTGGGAGGACGCTTAATGGGTCTATTGTCCCTGAACAAGGGCAGCAGGGAACCCCCCTGTCCCTGAGGAAGCCGTGGAAATAATCCTCATCAGTCTGTGTCACTTGGGCACAAAAGGCACTGGGGTGCACGCAGAAGGGAAAGGCGCGTCCAGCACAATGGGGGTGGAAGTCAAGGTGTCCCGCGCTGGGGACTTCCAAGAGAGCCGGGCCAGCCCCACGAGCAGAGATTTTCCGCAGCTCTCTGAGCCGTTCTCAGTTTCGGATTTTCACCCCATGGTGCTGCTTGTGTTTTTAAGGTTGCATTTGTTTGGAGGTCAGGTTTACACGGACAGAGTCCTCAGCTTTAGTCAGGACCCCACCAGGAAGCTGTAGATGTCTGCAGGTCATTTTAGTCCTGGAAGATTCAGCATCAAACCCTACGTGCCCAAACAGCTGGGCTCTCACTGCTCTGCTGGTCTCCTTGCAGGATTAAAAGCTTTCCTGTATTCTTATCAGAGAACCATGGAATGCTTTGTGCTGGAAGAGACCTTAAAGTTAATCCCACTCCACCCCCCTGACATGGCAGGGACACCTCCCACTGTCCCAGGCTGCTCCAGCCCCAGTGTCCAGCCTGGCCTTGGGCACTGCCAGGGATCCAGGGGCAGCCCCAGATGCTCTGGGCACCCTGTACCAGGGCCTGCCCACCCTCACAGGGAACAATTCCTTCCCAATATCCAATCTAAATCTACCCTCCTTGTCTCTTGTCCTGTCTCTCCATGTCCTTGTCCAGCCTGTGACAGAACCTCACCGCTCTCACAGTCTCATTTTTCTTTTCCCTTTATTTTGCCAGTGAGGTTGGGCTGAGGTTTGTGAGGGACACTGGAGTTCACATGGATATGTTAAATTATCCTGCTTCTTTTTGGGATCTCTAGGTATCTGATCTTCCTAGACCACATGCACTGTGGTGGGCTGGCCATGATTAAACCATGTTTGCTGGAGATTGTCCCACAGTTCTGCTCCTCTGGGTTAATCCTTCAATTGAATGAAACCCTGGTTTGCAATGTCTGCATGAACAACCCAACCAAACTCCCCCTTCCTGTGTGAGCAAGGGAATGAGTTCAGTGGGGAGGAAAGACATTTTCTGGGGGAACACATGCTCCTCTGTAGAAAACACTGAAGAAGATGGAGAGGGTGATTGTTTAACAGCCAGGGGCATCTCTAAAGTCCCTTCATGAGGGTTTGGTTGTGGAGCACTTGGGAGGATGTGCTCCCCTCTGCCCTTGGGGGCCCTTGCAGTGCAGCCCTCCCAGCAGCTCTGGAACCTCTTCCCAGCCCCTTTGTGCTGCTTTTCCAGCTGGATTTCACAGGGGTTTGTTGGGGGCCACAGGGCTCCCCTCGCCCCAGCAGCTCCCACCCCGTGGCCGAGGGCCACTTCAGCGGTGGTGGCAACCCAAGAAAAGACTGGGCCACTTCCGTGGAAACAAAGCCTGTTTTCAAACAGCGTGAAGAGAAACTGTTTCTATCTTAGGCCTTTAATGACCTGAACTGTGCATCTCTTGGAGAGAAGCAACAATAAAAAGGCACTTTGCTGTGCTGCCGCTGCTCTCTAGCTAGGATTTTTTTGCCGTGCTCACTTGCCACCCATCATTATTTATGATGCACACTTTAACACACGAGTTTTATTTGCCCCGTGCAGCAGGTCTCACTGCGAGGAAGGGGCAGGCACGTTTGCAGCGGCGGCTCCTATTTCCCTGGGAGAGGGGTGCCCCGTGCTGCAGTGTTGCATCAATAGTCGTGGTGTTGTATGCGGTGGCTGCGGGCACCCCGCTGGGATCGTGTCCTTAATGCAGACAATGCCACGCATTTATTCGGGGCTGACCGCGCTGACCCCCAAAAGTTTGTTCCCTCCGCTGGGACCGCTCGGCCCTTTCACGCAGCTGAATGGCCAGCACAAAGACCTTGTCGCATCCACAGTCCCTTCCCAAACAAAACTCGCCCGGGAAGGGGGAAGGAGTGCT
The DNA here is from genome assembly GCF_036417665.1 of Passer domesticus. Classification (NCBI taxonomy): domain Eukaryota; kingdom Metazoa; phylum Chordata; class Aves; order Passeriformes; family Passeridae; genus Passer; species Passer domesticus. The sequence continues at coordinate 12,235,809 of NC_087493.1, forward strand.
GGGGGGAGCGGGCCAGAGGAAGAAACGGGCAGACCTTGACCCCTCCACCTAAAATGAAGTGGAGGAATTTGCATTTTAAACCTTGAGATGTTCCTCCGTGCCTCTCCTGCAGCTGGTCTGAGTCCCCTTGTGCAAGCCCCCTGAGAAGCCCCGGGCCCGCAGCATCCCAGCGGGCAGCAGCAGCATCCCTGCTGCGAGGCAAGGCTCCTCTCTGCTCTCCTGTGCCTCCATATTTTTCCATAGATTAGGAAAAGAGAAAGAACACTACTTAGTAAGGAAACAGATGCTCTCTCCCCTTCCCCCATGCCCAGTTCTGCCGGGTTTTGGAGGCAGGGAGCGCTGGGGACCTGCTCCTGGTTTGTGAGGGTTTGCCATGGCCTCGGCTCCTCTCTGGAGATGGCTGCTGGCTGTGTCAGGGATGGACAGCTGGACAGGACAAACACCCTCAGCCATTTGTTACAGTCAGTGCTTTGCAGGCACACAGAGAAACCGGTGCTGATTTGCTGTGATTCCATGTGGGGAACAGCAAGGATGGCACTGCTTTATTCCAGGGGAAAGAGCTGCTGTGGGGGCAAGCTCTTGTTAGATGTGATGTAAGGTGCATTTCTACTGAGCTTCCTTTCCAAAGTGTTAGTTTTGGCTGGAAAAATGCCTGGCCACTAAAAAAATGTAGTTTTTCCTCTGGAGCTGGAGATGTGCTCCCCACACCTCTCTTTTCTTATCCCAAACTTGGGCTATCTCAGAGCATCATGCAGCTTTAGCAGAATGCCAGGTTATTCCATCATGTTGAGTGTTGGTCTGCCAGTCAGGGCCCTGCTGTTTCCCCTCTGACTCTGACTGCACCGTTCAAGACAGTGTCTGTGGGATCCTCTGTGCCTGCTGGATAATGGCCCTGTGGGAGAAGATTCCTGACTGCTTGCACCAGGGTCTCAGCCCCTCTCCTAGTTCTGGTGGGATCCAGTCTCACTGTTTGATCCCCTCTGATCTCTCACTTAATCTAGAAATGTTTTACCACCTCAAATATTTACAGTGGAGCAGATTTCTCTTTTTTCCCTATTTTTTTCCTGGAAAAGCTGCACAGTTGCAGTGCCTCATGTGGATTTAGTTAAATGTGTGGTGGAGCTGCCTCATATTTTGCTTTCCTTCTGCATGTATAAAGCCCTTTTATTCCCCGTGCCTGACTCTGCCCTGGACAGTGGGGTTGGGGCAGTCCTTTCCAGCCTCTGTCCCTTCTGGAGCAGCAGAACCTGAGCATCACACTGTCTCTAAGCAGTCTGTAAAGGCTGTGCCTGCCTCCCAGCAGGGCTGTCAGCAATCTCTGCTGGTGGGGCAGGGCTCAGGTGAGGTGAGGAGCTGCTCTCTACTGTGGCACACCTTCCCTTGGGCCCTGCCACGCTGCTGGAGGGTGGGACCATCCCTGCGACTGCCACAGGCTCTGGCTGAGGTCAGCTCCGTGTGACAATGTCCCAGTGCTGAGCAGAGCCGTGTCTGCACCTGAAACTGTGGCCTTACACACAGCCACAGCAGAGGCAATAGCTCACTGAGCCAAGTCAAGGGGGTTCCTGTCTCCAGGGGTGCCCTGCTCCTGCAGAGGAGGGTTGCACCCCGTGCTGGTGCTGCACACACAAACCAGCCCCACGGGGAACCAGGCAGGGGAGGTGCACGTCCTGGGCTCCTGCAGCAGCAGCATGGGCACTTGGGAGCAGCTTCCCAAGGTGCTGCTCTGTGAAACTTTCTCCTTCTTCTGGGCCTTTTCCACCCCTGTGCCCTCCCCAAACCAGGAGCCCCTCTCTGCTGTGCAGACAAACACGGTTCTGATGCTACACCGCTCTCCGGAGCCCTCCTGACTTGTTCTTTACATCCACAAGGAAACTGCATGACTATTTCTGTCTGGAATCTGTTCTTTTATCTCTTTTTTTTATTCCCTGTCCTCTTTTCTTTTCTTTTTCTCCCTCCAGGCTCATTAAGAAATCAATAAGTGGCTCAGTAGGGTTTTGCTTAACCCCATTCTGGAAGTGTTTCTTCCCCTTGGAACGTGAACTATCTTCTCAAATTGATTTTGCTGCTTTTGCTCATTTCCATTTAATAATACTCTCAGTGTTACGTCTCACCCCCTTGGATCCATTCCCAGGCAGTGCTGAGTCCCAGGCTCACCTGCAGGGCAGGTACCAGCAGGAGCCCCATCTGTTGTAAGGGCACAGACCTGCTGCCCTCTGCTCTGTGACATCTCCGAGGGTGAGGGAGGCCAGCAACCAGTCCTTCCCTGACCCACTAACATTATGGTGACACTCCAGAGGTGCCAGCAGACCTGGAGACATGCAGAAATGCTCCCTCCTTCCAGAGGCCTTGGCTGCTTCATCTGCAGGGCAGGAGAGGAGGGCAGATGGAGTTACTCCTCCCTTCCAGACCTCCTGTCCAGAGACAGACACTGTGCTCACCTAAGGGGCCACACCTGGAGAACCTGCTACCTGTTTCTCTCCACCCTCTACTAAGCACTGGCCTGAAATCCTCGGGGTCTCTGATTAAGCCCAGCTTTAGAGAACTCCCACCAGATACATGTGAAAACTTCAAAACCAGAGCCAAGGAAGGAAGGGTCTCGGACACCTGGGTCTGATCAGGCTGTGCTAAGAGTTCCCAGTTTGGGATTTGGAGACTGGGATTGTCCCTGTAGGCTGGGACAAATCCCTCCATCCCTCCACTTCCCCCCCTTTTTTTTCTGAGTTGCTTTGCAAGCCCTGAAAGGAATAGACTCAGTGTTATTCTAACTTTAAATGGAAGGAGGGGGAGGCGATGAGAGCAGAGAAGGGAAATCCATTTGCTGCAGCACTGTCAGCCCTTAGTTTTCCTTCAAGTCTGACAGGCCCAGGATTAAAGGTTTGGTTACAATGGGCTGACAGTGCACATTAACAGCCCTGAATGTCTTAACAACCCGGCTACTGGAGATGCATTCAGAAGAGTCTGTGAACTGCTTTTCCCCTTTAAAGCTCCTGCTAGACCATGTTGTCCAGTGAAATCTTTTGTGGTTAAAAATGTATAGACTTTTCTGTCTCATTCCCAACCACGTACACACAAAAACCCCAAATTTCTTGCTGTCTTCCCACTGGGTTTATGCCTAGTTCTCCTTTTGCCATTTGACTTGGGCAAAGTGTCCTGCTCCGGCTGTACAGGGAGTTCGTATCTCCCTTTTTATTTTAGCTAGTCTTTCACCTAGTGTAAATGAGCAAAAGCCCACTTGTGTGGGTGGAGTTATGCGGAGCTATTCCAGCTGAGGGGCTGGACATGCAAAATAAGGGATTTTTTTTTCTCAGGAAAAAAAGGAAAAAGAGCCTCTGATCAAACAAAATCCCTGTATTGGTTGGCTACATTTGCATCATAAAATGGAATTCACCAGCCATTGCATTTGGTGGATCGTGAACTGGTGGGCAGTGATTATAATAACCGGGATGTGTTGCTATTCACAACACACAAGAATTATGTTTACACTAGTCTATTTCCACTCAGTTGCAGGACGAGGGGATACACTTGCACTCCTTCAGTCTCCAAGCAGCAAACCCCATTCGATTAACTGATTTTGTCTGGGGGCAGGGGAGGAGGAGGAGAGCTGTTGATGGAATCCAGCAAGAGTCCCTGGAAAGGCTTTGGAAGCTTTGGTGAAAGCAAGCACCTCCTGTCTGAGTGCATCCCAAATCCCCACATCTCACTCAGAAACTGCCATCACAGCTCTCCCTCTGCTTCCCTGGGATGTGCCACTGCCCTCAGTGTCCCTCAGCTGCAGCAGCTCAGTGGAGAGGGGCCTGGGAGTGCTGGGGGACAATGAGCTGTCCCCGAGCCAGCAGAGTGTCCTGGGGCCAGCGGGATCCTGGGGTGCATGCCAGCAGGTCAGGGGAGTGATCCTGCTCCTCTGCTCAGCCCTGCCTGTCCCTGCCTGTTCCTGGCTGTCTGTCCCTGCCTGTCCCTGCCTGTCTGTCCGAGTGTGTCCCTGTCTGTCTGTTCCAGTCTGTCCCTGCCTGTCCCTGGCTGTCTGTCCCTGGCTGTCTGTCCCTGCCTGTCCCTGTCTGTCTGTCCCAGTCTGTCCCAGTGTGTCCCTGTGTGCAGGGAGGTCAGACCAGGCTCTGCTCCAGGCCCAGCCATGGCCCCAGAGCCACGGGCAGGGCCTGAGCCCAGGAGCTGCCCCTGCCCAGGAGGCAGAACTGCTGCCCTGGGCAGTGCCAGCCCTGAGCAGAGCCCAGAGAGGCTGTGGGCTCTCCTTCCTGGGGACATTCCAGCCCTGTGCCCTGAGCTCTGGGGTGGCCCTGCTGGAGCAAGGAGGTGGGAGTGGGATGGGCAGGTCCCAGGGGAGTGAGGAGTGGGTGCTGTGGAAGATAAATCCATCCCTGAGGGGATGGAGTGGCTGCACAGCCTGGGGGATCTCTGCTTCTGCAGAGGGGGAGATAATCTAAGGGGAACCTGATTAGAAGTGAGGAGCACAATCCATGAAAGGGGAGGGTGGAAGGGGGAAACAAATGAGAATTAATTTAGCACAAAATCAAGATGTCAAGAACAAAGTTAATCAGGAGACAAGGTTAATTAATGAAGACATCCTTAAACCAGCACAGCTACAACAACAGCACTGTTATTAATCAAAGCACTAAGTGTTGAAGAAGAGGCACTATTGATTTGTTCCTAACCCAGTGTTAGGGGTCTGGAAAAGAGGCTGGGGGAAACAGAATTTTCTTAGGAACACCAACATGTCATGGGAGAATTACAAGCCCCAAGTGTTAAAATCACTCATTATTATTTGTTTTAGAAATAGAAAGTGGGCAAGAGAGATGGGCTGGGAATAGCCTTGTCTTTCTTTAGACACTGGCAGCTTGAAGGAAGCGACCCAATTGATAGGCTAATGAGGGCCTAGGAGATGCCACGGGCCTGAGATCCAGCTAGGACATGGACAGCAACCCTCAGCAAGTAAAGAAGTGAGAAGCCTATCCAGTCTCTCTTTGGAATGGCTGTTTTGCCCTGCCAGCTGCTCACCTGGCACTGCTCCTTAGGGGTGAAGGCAATCCATGATCCTTTTTCCCCACCCTACTCTCTGTTCCCCCTGCCCCGGTGCTGACACGGCCGGGGAGCAGAGCCAGCGGGGAGGGGACAGGTGACACCCAGCAGAGGAGCAGTGCCGGGCCCCAGGGTTTTGAGAGCCTCTGCCTGCCAGGCTTTTGAGAGCAGAAAGCAGGTTCCCAGCCTGGGTGGCAGAGACTGTGCCTGTGTGTGATGGGTGCTGGAGCTCCTCAGGGCAGCCACCTCTGGCTCAGGTGTTCCTGCTTCACTTTCTGCTGGCAGGGAACAGAGCTCCCAGCTCCTCAGATTTAACCTCCTCTTTTGGTGGGGGAACATCTCCTGCTGCTGCTGCTGCTCAAGGTGTGGGTCTTAGGCCAAAGCCCACCTTTACAGAGCTGAAATCAGAGGGTGGCTCTTCCCCTGGGATTTTCCATATGGCATTTGACTGATCAGGCACTGCCAGACTCCAGGCTGGAGGTTTGTCACCAGCCCTGAGTGTCTCTGCTGCCGTCCCAAGGGATCTGGGCTGGCAGGCCTGGTGCTGGCCAATATTTCCTTCAATGACCTGGAAAAGGACAGAAGGGTTTGTTCATCTGGAGACATCAGGCAGGAGCGTGGAGCAGTCAGGAGTGCTCTGTGAGAGCATTAAATCCCATTAAAATCAATGTGCTTGCTGTGGTGAAAGCTGGAGATGGGGGAATGAAGAGTGCAGGCCATTCCCAGGGAGTGAAATATGAAGGAGAGGGAGTGGGAGGCATTTATCAATGTGGATAAATTAGAAATTGAAAATCACAGGGAAATTGATGAAGGGAGCAAAAGTATAGCAGAGTAAATTCATAGCTAGTGGTGTCAGAAAGGGGGTGATTTCCATCAGTATTTAAATAAAAAAATATAAAATTACCAGTGGTTTTGACATCTTTCTCTTTGGGGTGGTGATACACAGAAACCAGAGGCATCCAGCCAGTATGTGTGTCCTGTATTTGGGGAAAATCAGATGGGGTGTTCATGCTCTGGGACATGAATGGTGCAAACCTCACCACTGCAAACACAGCAGCAGCATGAACAATCCCTGGGAAGAGTGGGGAATAAGAACCCTGGTTTTGGCAGAGGTGGCAGTTCTGCATAACTGCTGCCTCAACACTGGGAGCTACATTAAAAGACGTATATTTATTATATATCCTCTAGATATATATATATTTTTTTTCTCATTGCTGTGGATTGTTGACTCAGGACAGGAGGTTTTACTCTGCTCTTGCTTTGCCACAGCTCTTGCTTTTGAGGCAGGAATCAACGTGGGGTGGTCCCCTGACCTGGGCTGTGAGCAGGTCAAGTTAAAGCATCACAAAGGCCCTAAAATCTATGAATAAGTGCAATTCTTTAGGAGTCAGTGCCCCCATTTTATAGCAATCTGGTGAGGGGCCTTAACTGGGTGACAAGGTAATTTCCATGCATTTAAGGACATCCTATCTGGAGTCTCAGGGCGAGGGCAGGTTTGAGCCAGAGTAATTCTGAGCAGCTCTGCAAGATTCTAAACTGGCCTAAACTGGCCCACTTGAGCCTGGTATCTTGTGTGCTGAACCAGCAAGCACGGGTCCTTCAGAGAAGGGGTAAAAAGAGTAAAAGCAGCTCTTTCCTTAATGCCTTCAGCAGCAATTCCTGTGGGGAGGAGGCTGTGAGTAGAATTCCCTTCTCTGACCACTGCAGGTGATCAGCTCCAGAGGTGTGAGTCCCTCTCCCATGTTCGTAGGCAGGCTACAAACATTTATTAATGGTCATAAAATATCCTGGCTGTTTTTTAAATCCAAACAGCAGTGTATGACTTGACCACCATAAAGTTTGTCTCCAAACCACCACAAAAGGTTTGAATTACTCCTGGTGGCAATAAAAGTATTCTTTGGGCTAACGCTTTGCTTTATTGGTGGCTTTTATTTTTCTCAATCCCCCATCCTACCAGCAAGACATAAACAATGGGGGCTGAGTTGTCGTCCCCCACCCCCTCACACCTACATTAATAAGGTCCAGGAACAGCAAAATGAAGGAAACAGAAGCAGAATAGCCCGGGAGATGGCTGGTGGGTGATAAGCCCAGCTTGCCTGGTGTTAAAGGAAGTGTTGCTCAGAGAGAGCCTTTCTCTTTGCAGCTCAGAGTGCCCCAGTCACATAAAAATGTTAGTGTGAAGAAAAGGTTATATATAGACACACCTGTATTATATTTCATATAACATATATATTTCATATAATATAGATCTAGTATGGATTTTTTCAGGATCACTAAAGTACTTTTTATTCAGGGTTGATTCTTTCCAATGTGGAATAAGCTGTATTAACATATAGCCATAATATTGATTTAACTTCCAGACAAAAGCTCAGGAGTTGATTTTTTTTTTACCATCTTTGCCTTAAATGTTCTTCTGTAGTTAATTCAGACAAACTTTTGTCTATATACATAAACCCTTAGGGAATTAAGCATTTGGTGTTAAGTGGTTGCTGCATACCAAACATCTCCATGACTATAGATCGAATTCCTCCTATAAATCTATTTTACTACTGACTGTAAAGTTGCTGGCAGCTTTTCATCGTCTGCCCTGAATGGAGATACCAGAGGAACAGGTAAAAAAGAGCATCTGAATTGGACCTGAGGCACTGCCAGGGCAGGAAACATTGAGGGGGGCACCACAGCACCGGTGTGGAGTGGAGGTGCAAGTCATGGATTCACAGGATGTGCTGTCCTGGATCCACCAGGGTCACCCAGCCCCTGGCTCCGTCCCTGCCCAGACCCCCACCAACCCCACCCTGGGCATTCCTGGTAGTGCTGTCCTGGAGCTCTGGCAGCCTCGGGGCCATGCAAATTCCCTGGGGAGCCTGGGCAGTGCCAGCACCCTCTGGGGAAGAATCTTTCCTGACAGCCAACCTAAACATCCCCCAACCCATCCTCAGGCATTTCCTCCTGCCAGTGGTCATGGGAGTCCTTGGGGTGCTGCTGGGTTTGGCTGCTCTTATAGAGCTGCATCGCTGCATTTCTATTTCTTCCCCTGGAGCTCCTGGCCAGCCCTGCCAGGCAATGCAAAGGGTAATTCTTGGAGATTTCCACAGTTCTTCCCATGACCTGATGTGGAATTGTGGGCACAAGAAAGGTGTGAAAACAACCTGGATGAAAACAACCTGTGTGGCTTTATCCACCACGTTCTGCAGGTCACTCTCAGAGCTCTCTGTGCTTGCTGAGTGCTCCTCACTTTCTGATGAGAATTGTTTTGTCAGCATAAGAGAGTTGAAGAAGGGCCAAAAATATTTGCTATACTTGTTGGTAGATCACATTTGGTCCTTTTCCTTGAAGATGCTATAGAATATGTTAGCACAAAAGAGGGGAGAGGAGAAATTAAAGAGAGAAAATATGGCATCTGTAAGCAATGTCTGAGGAAATGCAGCTCAAAGGGAGCAGGGAACTCCACAGAATGCTTTGGGTTCAAAGGGACCCTAGAGACCATCTCATTCCAGCCTCCCAGCCATGGGCAGGGGCACCTTCCACTAGCCTGGGTTGCTCCAGGCCCTGTCCAAGCTGGCCTTGGATTCTTCCACTTGCAGCAGGATGGAGCAGTTGCATGTTTTGGCTGCTCATAGCAACGTTGCAGAACCTGCAGTCTTGGCTACAAAAACCAGTTTCTTAAGAGGCAGCAATAGAGGGGAAAGGAAATTGTGTAGTAAGTAAGGAGGAAGAAAATGAGTAATGAGGCAGGGCTGGAAAACAGGAGTATCAATATTTAGTTCCAACTAGTTTAGGATGGAGCCTGAATTGGGGGAAAATGAAGAGGTTTTGGGGCCTTCTCCTGGCTCAGGCTGGTCATGTCAGCTCTCACAGTCAACACCAAATTAGAGATCTCCAAAATGGGATGGTGGGACAGGGAGGACCACAGCCTCCTTATTTCCTTCTTCATAGTCCCAGCAATGCTCTGCCACAGGTTGGGCCATTGATAGCCACTCCCACGCTTGCCTGGTTTATCAGATGCTTCAGCACCAGCTCTGGAGTGGTGTCAAAAGGTCTTTTGGTTCACAGCTTTTATCTCTGCCCCACTTGTGTGAACCCTGGTGTGGGACAAAGAGCACTCCTGGCTGGACATGAGTGACTTCTTGAGCAGCTCTAGATAACGTCCCAGAGGATGTGTCAGATTCCCTTCTGCAGCAGGAGCCTTCCTCTTCCTCACCCCATGGAGATCTGCCCCAGCTCCAGGGAACCCCTGTGAGGGAAGGGAGGCACAGGATTTGTACCATGGGGTGCAGCTGGAATGAGTTATGGGAATCCCTAAGTCCTCCTAAGAAAGGGCGATCAAAGCTGAACTGAAAATTAAACACTGAGCTGGTACAAGCCACCTCACCTGTAAATCCAGTCCTGGTGAAATGTTTTCCTGCACCATGCTTGGGGCATGAATGGGGATTTACGGCCAGTGAATTTTCACATTCCCTCCCCACCAGCATCACCCGCGGGGCTTCCCAAACTGCGCCGTGCCCAGCGGGCACTCCCAGAGCTCCTGCAGCCCACAGCCCACACCCACCCCCAGCAGGGACCAGGGACGGGGACAGGGACACAGGCCTGGCTTAGCAAACACGAGAGCCCAAGGCACCGCTATTCTCTGTGTGCTCAAAGTGTTTGGATAAAGGCGTCTCCTAAAGGGGGAATTTGTTTGGTTTGGACTTCATTGCATGAAAAGCCCTCAGCCCCACGAGTGCTTAGTTATTCTCTTGTCTAGTGGCTCTTCAACAGCCCCCACCAACAGGGAGGAGGTTTCCTATTTGAGGAATTGGCCCTGCTTGTTGAAATTCTCTAGTGACTTAAATTTATTGGTTTTTCCTGAGGTCCAGCCATTTGAATTGCAAACAATGCCTCATCTCTGCCTCCTCCCCCTCTTGCCCAGGCAGAACAATGTGCAGAGCTGAAATAAAGCCAGGCCATGCCGACTCTGGAAGGAGAGTGTGATTCCTTTCCGCATGAGCGGGGAGGTGGAAGTTTGCTGCCTTCGGGTCCCGCTCAGCGATGCAGAGGATGGCTGGGAAAGGGGAGGGCAGGATCTGGGGGAAGAAAGAGGGAAGGAGCCAGCTCCTGGATGATGGCTGGAGACCCTTTTTACTTTATACATTCATAACCTCTTCTGTTTAAAAGCCCATTCTGAGAGGGGATGAGTGCCAGTGGATCCATGGGCGCCTCTCTCACTGTTCATCTCTCAGCATCCTGGGAATGATGCAGGGGATAGAGTGTGGGCTGTGTGCTCCAAAATGATCCCATACCTGGAAAAAGGTGAACTTTTGTCATACTCCTGGAGTGGCTGAACAGTTTGGGTCAGTCTGAGCTCAGCTGGACACGCAGGAAGCTGGGCTGCTGCTGTGGGAGAGCTGGAACACTGCACATCTGGATGTACATGAGTGGGATACAGGAGCAGAGCAGAAAATGAACAGAAGTTGTCCCTGTCTGTGTCAATTTTAAGGCCTGATTTTTTTCTCTCACGCTGGCTCAGGGAACTTCTGTGTTGGTTCATTCATCTGGGTGCTTTTTCTTTATGGTGCCTGGAGGGAGGGAGGAGGAAGGGAGAGATTGTCCCCTGGAGATGCTCTGGTACTGCTGGTTGGTTAAAAGCTGAAGGATGGAAATAACACAGAGCTTGTGTTTCAGTCATTCTTCTTGCTCTTTGTGGCAGAGCTGTGTGGCACCTGCTGCTGAAAAGAGCTTTCTGCAGTGGCTGTCCAACAGTTAAAGAACATTTGCCCGGTACTGTGAGTATCCAAGGTGTAAGGCAGAAGGAGAATAGACCCAGATGCCACCACAGGTGTGTGGGGACAAGGACAGACCCTGCCAGCCCTTGGCTGGAGGGGACATAGCAGTGAGATACAACAAATCGTCCTGGGAGCCTGAATGAAACTCCCTTCCCCTCTTTGGGGAATCAAGTCTTGGCTCCATCCTCTGCACAAATCAAAGACCAATATCACAAACAGGTGTCTGGAATTCTGTGGCCCCATTTGTTGCTCCCTGGGGTTGCTCTCCTCCACCAGAGCAAGGTGGCCTGTGGTCTGGAGAGGCTTTGCCCAGCGCTCTGAAGCCTTTACCACTTCCCTTTCTGACCTAACAAAGAACACATTTCACCACATCAAACTTCACCTTTTCCCGAGGTTTGGATGCTCTGGGGCATCTTGCTGGTCTTTGCTCAGCAGGTAACCTAAGCTGAGATCAGATATGTTAGCTGGGTGAATTCCTCTTTATCTGATGCTGACACCTTCACCTCACTGACTACTGAAATTCCTGGGAAAGGCAGCTCTGAACATTGCCCTGAGCCACAAATCACTGCTTCTGACCCTTTTTCTCTCCAGGAGGGGAGGAAATAGAGGTTTCAGTGAGACAGACGAGCCATGCTTTCAGCAGGTCAGGCTGTCTCTGTAGGCACCTGATGTGCTGCAGGAGGAAGCAAATGGCAAAACTCTGCTCATACAGGGGGATTGCTCCTCATAAATTCAAACCTTTTTTTTTTTTTTTTTGGCTACTGGTAGTTTTGAGAGAATTGTTCTTGCAGGAATTCCATCCTTCCCAAGGCCAGAGGATGCTGAGAATCTGGGGGCTCATTTGGTGTTGAAATTATTCCAGTTTATTGATTTGAACAAATTTTTCTTAAGTGTTTTTTGAGTGAAGTGTAAGTAAATCCATTTTGCTGCTTTTTCAGGGCTGGGAAAGGATGTTCCAACCCACAGGTACTGGTATGTATGAATGGGGGATTAAAGTGACAAAGATCTGGAGATCACATCCAAACATGCAGAGATGTCTCAGAGATATCAGGGACTTTGTAATCCTGGAGGGGGAAGCTTCAATAGAGAATGTATCCTACCCAAACTCTGCCTGCCCCAACACATTCCTGGAGCTGGCAAGCACATGCAGACAAGGCAGAACTCAGGTTTTTGGAGCTCTTGGACACCTCATAAAGGGGCATTTCAAGCCTTGAGTCCAGTGGCATTTCCAGCCCTGGGGGCTGCAGTTTGCCAGCTGTTTCTGTCAGTTGCACTGAATTGATATTTATTTTCCCTTTCCCCCTCTCTGTCCACGATGAAGGCTCAGAAATGAGCACATGTGTCCTTTGCCTGCTGGAGCTGAGGTCCTGCTCCACTCCCAGCCTAGGAGCTGTGGTGTTTTCAGGAGTCCCTGCCCAGTTCTGTCCTTCAGCAGGGCTGGTCCAGGCAAACCAAACTCTGTCCTGAGCTCTCAAACGTGCTTGTTCTCCTCCACTGTACCTCGGGGTGTCCAGGCACTGCATTCAGCACCTGCTTTCCAGTGTTTTGGCCCAGTTATAACTGTGCTCAATACAGATCTCATCCCATGGCCCAGGAAGTGGCAGTTCTTTGAAGGGAATCCCCCTCTTTTAATTCAATTAATGTTGAAGCTAATTTCCCCCCTGGGGCTGAGTCCCAGTGCCTTTGAAGTCAATAACAGTTTTGTGCTTCTCCTCAAGCGGAGCAGGTTGGAGCACGTCCTGCAGCCAAGGGCTTTGCCAGGATGTTCAAAGGCTGCTTGGTTTGTGTGCCAAGGAAGCGTGTCCTGCTCCAGATCAAGGCAGATTTCAGCAGGATGAGGCCGTGGGTCCCAGGATCTCTGCTGCACAGGCCAGGTGGATGCTAGGGGATGGAGTTCACTTGTTTTCAGAGTGAATTCAGCATCTCCTTCATAGAAGAGGCACGGCTCTGCAGACACTTCAAGATTTACAATATTTACCATGAAACACATCTTTTCCCTCTTTTGGATTTTTTTTTTTTTTTTTTTTTTTTTTTTTTTTTTTTTTTTTTACTCAGAGGTTTTATGTATGTCCTTAAAATGTAATCTGTATCATCCTTTCCTGGTTTGGTTTAATGGACTGAAAACCACTATTGACTGGCAACAAGACTATTTTTCCTCTTCAGGTCAAAGATGAGGAGCCAAATTCTGAAAAGACTTTGCTCACTGTCAGGGCAGTAACTGATTCCAGACAGCCTAAAGGTGATTTTCTGTACCAAACCTGGCACATAACTGAAGTATGAAGAAAATCTAATTGGTTTTCACTCCCTTCTGGTGACAAGCACAGGTATCTCTAGGAGGTGTTTAGACTTTAGGAGGATCTTTTCTTACACTGTGCAGAAGCCTTAATTGATCAAGGCTAAAATGATTAAGCTTCAGAGGAAAGCAGCTTTGCTTCTCATTATGACTTTTTATTATGCCTTAACAGCCGTATTGAGCAACTTTGAGCTTTGTAGTGATTTTGGAATAAAACTAATCGATGTCATAGAAATAAATGCAGGAATCTTTGATGTGTAGATGGAGCCGTAGGGGGATGACACACAACCAAATTACTGGCAAAAATTGGAACGTATTACATTTTTTGTTATGCTTCAGCTACCTATTGAAAAATACTTTTACTAAGGTCTTCATGCAAAAAAATTTGCTGTTCTGCTAATTTTCCTGTGTCCCTCACGTAGGAGGAAACAAAACTTTAGCTTCTATTCAGGGTTTAACATTGAAAGTAATGCACAAATTTACCCAAGAATCACAGAATCATTAAGGTTAGAAAAGATTTCTAAAATCGTCGAGTCCAACAATTAACCCAGCACTGTCAGGAGCACCAGAAACCACGAGATGATGGAAGCTGTTGGTGTGAAATCCCCCCCGAGTGAGCGGATTGTACATCAGTGCTGATCAATCTCTGCTGCCCTGAAGGCCTGCCCTGTAAAGGGAAGCAGCAGATGCCCAGGTGGGCCCCTCACCTGATTCCTGAGCACCACGTTCTCCCCAGCCCGAACTGCTGAGGACTGCCCGTGTGGGGGGCTGGCAGCTGCTGGGAAACACAGGAATGGATATGGAAACAGCCCTGTGATCCCTGAGGGACAAGTGCTTTGCTGTAAAACAGTGTCCCAGGAGACCAGAGAAACATGATAAGTCTCGTTGTGCTTTTGGGGTGGATGAGCAGCGCCAGAGCTGCTGGGTCTGGATTTGGCTGCTTTATCCAGGGTGACACTGCCAGGTTTGACACTCCCGTGGCTGAGTGAGAGGAGATCCCACTTATCCAGGGAGGGCTCCTGTCCCTGCCTCCAGCCACAGGCCAGAGTTAACAAGCTCCACGCTCCAGAGATAAACCCCATCCTAATCCTCCCAGCCCCCGACACTTGTTCAAAGTGCACCATCCCTCCTCGCTGGGATGGACAAAGCCAGCCTGATAGAATGAGAACTGAGCCGTGCCTTTGCTCCAAAATGTAAAAGGAGTGGAGATCTAAGCTCTCCTTTGAGACTAAAATAAAAAAAGTCTGTGACTGGGGTTGGTTGGTCAGTTTGTTTCATTCCTCTTTGATGCTCGTGGCCCCGGTGCCAGAAGCACCTCCTGATTAAGCAGAGAAATTTGTTTATGAAAGGGCTGAATGAAAATGAAGTGAGGGAGCAGCTTTTACAGGTGCAGATCTGGAGTTTAGGATAAACACCTACAAGTTTGGATTTCCTGCCTTCCACTTAGGTAACTGTCTAATCTAGCTACCCATTCACCTTTCCTTTCATCCCAGGATGTCTGGCCTGATCTAACTGCCTGTCCTTTCATCCCTGCTATCTTCCTCTTGATCTGTGTTTTTTAGAGCTCATTCATCACACCTTACAACTTCTAAAGCACCCACATAGGGCCACAAAGTTTCTCTTTACATTTTAGCCAAAGTGCTTGAAGGGATGGAAGGCAAAGCCTCTGCTGAGAAACCCGGGGAGAGGAGCTGTTACTTCTTGTTTAAATCACACCTGAATGCACCTCGGTGAAGGCACCGAACAGAGAAGGGGATTGTTCACATCCTCGAAGCGTTTATTCAAATCCCTGCCCGTGGAAATGGGCAGGCTCATTAATTGCTTGCCTTTCCTGGGTAGGGAACGCAATGCACGGGGCACCAGCCTGCTCCAAGGGAAAGGACAAGGGAAGACACAGGGCAAAGGGGAGACTCCAAAAGGGCCATTACATTCACAGAGACATTTCTGGCCTGTCATT
Source organism: Passer domesticus (assembly GCF_036417665.1). Taxonomy (NCBI): domain Eukaryota; kingdom Metazoa; phylum Chordata; class Aves; order Passeriformes; family Passeridae; genus Passer; species Passer domesticus. Next base: position 12,250,852 of record NC_087493.1, read on the forward strand.
TTATGTCCAGCTCTGGGGGCAGCTTGATTTTGATTTCTAAAGAGGAGTGGAAAGCACACAGAAAACCTGAACATGAATAAAAACCTGAATATGGGACAAAAGTGTCTCTTTGAATATGGGACTGCATTAGTGCTCTTTATTTCAAGGTCTGAAAGTAGGAAGGTCAGAGTGGAAACGGTCAGTGGAGATGAGAGAAATGAATCAAATATCAGTGAGTGTGTGTGAGTGTCAGCATCGCCTGTCTTGAAAGAGGTGCACCAATTTCTTAAGCAATTTCTAAATAGCAACCAGCTCCAGACAATGATTTAGGGACAAAATTAGCCTTACAGGGAACACCTCTTTTGGAAGGTCCCTCTCTCATTCTTTCTTGCTCATTCCTTCTGTTCTTTTATTTCTGTCCCCCCCTCAAAAGGCGAGGTTGTTACTTGGGAGCCCTTTTGAGGGGAGAGAACCATGGTGAGATTCTTGTGTTGGCATGGCTGATGTTAATGGGTAACACTGAGGCCAAAGGTCCTTTAAAGCTCCCACATCTGCAGCTTTGTACAGACCTCACCTCCGAAATGCCTCAAAGTGTGTAGCCAGGCAGGGCTTAATGTGTATTAGCAAGACAAAGGCCCAGAGAGGGGAGGAAAGGGGGATGAGTTTTAATTTACTGAAGATTTATTAGGCCTCATGAAATCGGCCTGAACCACCCATTTTCTATATCATCTGCCCATATCCAAAGGGGGCAGCTTTGTTGGGGGGAGATGGTTGCTGAGAATTATCCCGCAACAAATCTCCCCAGCACCAAAGGGACACGGACAGGGGCAGGATGGGGAGGAGAGCTTACCCTCTCCACACAGAGCCCAAAATAGAGCCCCTCCATTTCTGGAAATAGAGCCCCTCCATTTCTGGAAATAGAGCCCCTCTATTTCTCGTTGCCCGTAACACCAGCAGAGAGGAGATGCCTCTGAATGGTGAGCTATGTGAGTTTATCACAATGTAAAGTGTATAACTCCTGTCAGAACAACCACTTGGGGACTTAAGCAAAGCATAAGTTGTGAGCGTAGGCACTGGGATCTGAGAATCGTGGAATGGTTTGGGTTGGAAGGACCTTGAAGATCATCTCGTGTGGGCTGTGTGTGGATGGCAGGAGAAATCATGCAGATGAAGGTCTCTGTGAATGTGTGTGTGTTGTGTTTCTGCTGGGCTTGGCCCTTGGGACCTCAGCTGACTCCTCTGGGGCAGAGTCAGGACCCTGCTCCTTTGGGATGGGGCACTGTGGGTGGATCCTGACAGGCTGCAGAGCCACATGGGATTAGATTCAAACGAGTGAGTCTATTAAAATAGAGATTTGTGGGGGTGTCTCAGGTGTTTGGGTGAAAGACACAAGTCTAGAATCACTCCCACAAATCCTCTTCTCTGCTGTTCTTTGTAAGTTATTTCTGACACCTCATTATATCCTCATGGTAGGTGTCACAACAAAAGTGTAGAGACCTCCCTCGTGCTGCCGATTTTCTGAGAAAATGCTGTCTGCCATGTGATCAGCTGCAGTGTCACGGCCAAGTGCCTCTCATTGAGCTCTCCAGGCCGCCTCCCTGAGCGCTGCATGGGCTCACCGAGGGTTAAGGCTTGTCCCATTGATGGGAAAATGCCTTTAGGCACCGCTATTCTTGAAAAACACTGCCTGAACCATTGAACCCCTTTGGAGTTAGGAAGCTGTTCATGCACCCTCAGGAGGAAGGGCGAATGCTGAACAGAAAAGTTACAGTCCATGGGCAGGCTGAGCAAACAGGGAACTGTCGGAAAGCAGTCAAAGGAAGCTGAAAAGCCACCTTAGATAGGGAGCTGAGCATGAGTCACCCGGGGAAGTCAAAACAGACTGCTCAAGTGCTTCACTTCAAAGCCTTCAACACCAGCAGCCATCAGGCATCGGGAGTGTCAGTGCCCTGCAGAGGAGCGGGGAGGGATGGCTGTGTGTCCTGCAGGAGGGATGGCTGTGTGTCCTGCATGAGGGATGGCTGTGTGTCCTGTCCTGCAGGGAGGAATGGCTGTGTGTCCTGCAGGAAGAATGGCTGTGTGTCCTGCAGGAGGGATGGCTGTGTGTCCTGCATGAGGGATGGCTGTGTGTCCTGTCCTGCAGGGAGGAATGGCTGTGTGTCCTGCAGGAAGAATGGCTGTGTGTCCTGCATGAGGGATGGCTGTGTGTCCTGTCCTGCAGGGAGGGATGGCTGTGTGTCCTGCAGGAGGGATGGCTGTGTGTCCTGCACAAGGGATGGCTGTGTGTCCTGCACAAGGGATGGCTGTGTGTCCTGCAGGAAGAATGGCTGTGTGTCCTGCAGGAGGGATGGCTGTGTGTCCTGCATGAGGGATGGCTGTGTGTCCTGTCCTGCAGGGAGGGATGGCTGTGTGTCCTGCAGGAGGGATGGCTGTGTGTCCTGCAGGAGGGATGGCTGTGTGTCCTGCACAAGGGATGGCTGTGTGTCCTGCAGGAAGAATGGCTGTGTGTCCTGCAGGAGGGATGGCTGTGTGTCCTGTCCTGCAGGGAGGGATGGCTGTGTGTCCTGCAGGAGGGATGGCTGTGTGTCCTGCAGGGAGGGATGGCTGTGTGTCCTGCACAAGGGATGGCTGTGTGTCCTGTCCTGCAGGGAGGGATGGCTGTGTGTCCTGTCCTGCAGGGAGGGATGGCTGTGTGTCCGGCAGGAGGGATGGCTGTGTGTCCTGCAGGAGGAATGGCTGTGTGTCCTGCAGGGAGGGATGGCTGTGTGTCCTGTCCTGCAGGGAGGGATGGCTGTGTGTCCTGCAGGAGGGATGGCTGTGTGTTCTGTGCTGCAGGAGGGATGGCTGTGTGTCCTGCATGAGGGATGGCTGTGTGTCCTGCAGGAGGGATGGCTGTGTGTTCTGTGCTGCAGGAGGGATGGCTGTGTGTCCTGCAGGAGGCCATGGGCAGGGCTCTACGGGCTGACAGTGCCTCTAGCAGCACAGCTGAAGGTCCATGGTGATTCCATCCAGAGAACAAATCACATCAGGGTTTGATTTGGTCAAGTGTTGCAAAGGCAGTTGATCATTGTGATGTGAAAAGCCCCTTTTTAAAAGAAAAGGGTTACCTACAGGAATATTTCAATTTTTCTTATAATTATCAATTATTATTAATTATCAGGCAAGACTGAAGTGAGAAATCTCCTGCTGCCTTGGTGGACAGCTCTTAGCAGAGTCTGAAATCATTAACTCCTTTTGCTGATGATTTTGACTGGTTCACAAGCACCAAACGTCTTTTTCTGCTGATCTCTTCCTCTGAACTTGTATTTTTTTTGTGTAATATTTTAATCTCAAATCTAGTTTGAATGAAAAATTAAAACCTGAGCCAATCAAAAGATTACATGAACAGGAAAAATATTTTTGTATTTATTTTTCTAGGGGAGGAACAACGCAAGTCCTACTGCTTCTGCCACTGGTGGAGCTGGAATAAGCTTGTAAATGAATAGGAGAGATTTAATAAAATCACAGAGCTTAGGCAAAGCAAAGAGGGACAAAATACAATGAAAGAGAAACTGGAGAGGGAGTTTGGAGTGTTAGAGGCTGAATGCAACTGCTTGAGTTGGAACCCACCCAGGGTCCTGGGGTTAGCACCTCTCCTCCATGGAAAGTGTTAGCAGTACTTTAATATTTGTAGTGTGCAGGATTCTGGGTTTGTGCCTTGTCCAAAGATTTGATTTAAAATATAAATGTTGATGTTGCTGAGGATTCCCACATGGAGGAGAACCAGTGGGCAGGCCACAGACTTGGTCAGGGTTAAATATAAATAAAGCCTCAAGGTGACTTAGGAGCCAAAGTCTGACTTTCCTAAGTAACTTCGATGCTTCAGCCCAGATCTAGCCATAAGCTCCAGGTCCTAGCGGGGAGTCAGGAGCTCAGACTAATACTGCACACGTGTTCCTGGTTGGTTTTGGGTGCTGAAGCCCAAATTTCAGTGGAAGTGTATGAGATGTAAGTTGTTAAGTCGCTGAGCACCCCGGGAAATGTTACCTGGGCTTGTGGGAAATAGTTTCCAATGAGTTTAGCACTTGGAAGCAATGTGAAGCAGACTAGGCCAGTTGTATTGCTAAGCTCAGACTATTCATTCACAGCTGCATGTCCAGTCCAGGTGGCTGCACCCAGGGGTGGAGGTGGCAGAGGGATCAGCTGAATGCCAGGGTGAGATGAGTGACACCTGGTGTGCTCATGTGGGCACGTGCTAGAGCTTTTGGCCACCTTGGAGCCAAGTGTGTGGCCCTGGCAGGCAGTACCTTAAAATGACCATAATGTCTCCTGAAATGACCCAAATGTCTCCTCCCTTCACCTCAGTGAGCTCGGTGTTGGACCCTCCATGTCTGGGAGCAGCTGAGCCGTGGTGCATCCATGCCAGTTTGTGTAAAGGGCATTATCCCAAACATCCCTCCAGCTGCTCAAGCTCAAGCCAGCGTTCTGGGGCTCTGCTGGATGTGTCTCCTGTGAGGGCAGAGGAAGAAGCACAGCAGATGAGCACATCAGGGCCCAGGTGCAGGGCACGGTGCTGTGCCCACTCCACTCCCTGGGCTGGGGCACTCGGGCAGCTGCCTTTGGAGATGGAGAATTTTTCCATGTAAATATTTCCCTCCCAAATGCTGTGCTGAGGCACTGCAGTTGTTGGGAGCATTTGGCTGCAGCAGAAACCTGCACTGCCCAGCTGCTGCAGGCTGGACATGGGCTGGAGAAGGCCCTGAGTTTGGGACAAGACAGTCACCACCAGTTGGGGCACTTCCAAACAATTTAGAGGCATGAGGTAAAAAGGAGTGCATTTGCTTTGATCTATTGGCTTTAATCATTTGTAAACATCTATTAATTGGCTGTGTCAGGCTCAGATCCTTATCATCTTCTGGTCTAATTTCCCCTGTTCGATACATTTCCTCCACTATAAAAATACCCATCACCCACCCCTGTCAGCACAGATTAAATCTAACTCTCTTTCTTTCAGCTCCTCTCCCCAGTGAGGCTGTAAAGCTGTCAGCTCCACACTTGACAAGAGCCAGGCCGCCCTCCTTCCCTTTGTCTCCTGGAGGAGGAAAATATTTAGGTGTCACTGGCTGGATGGCCACAGGGAAGCCAGCGGAGCTCGACCCTTCCACTGATCTGAGCCATGAGAGGAAAGAGGAGTTTCCAGCAGCCGGGAGGTCCCCAGTGTCTCTGAGGCTTGCTGGTTCCTGTGGTGGATCCCTGGATTCCCAAAGACTTCTGCATGCTGGCACTCAGCACACTTCCCCAGGAGTGCCCCAGCTGTGGGCACACACGTGGCATCTGAGCATCTCCCAGGGCAGCCAGGGGCTGGCTCCTGGGGTGGAAGGGTGATAAAGGGGTGACGTCAGGTCTGCTCAAAGGAGATGTGCTCAAAGCACCCCTGAAGGGCCAAATATTTTCCAAAGCTGCTGGCTGAGTGTTAACACAGTGTCCTGTTGCTGGGTTTATATAAAGCACAAAGGAGGTGCCTGCAGATAGCACGTGTCTGTGTGTTTGCAGTGAAATAGGTGATGCAGGATCCCTGAAATCCCTCCTGGACTCTCAGCAGTTCTTGGCACTCCCATCCCTGAGCATCCCTGCAGGCAACCATAGGGCTGAGTGTTCTGCTTCCTGCTCAGTCAAGGAAACATGCCTTTCCTAGAGGGACAGGAGGAAAAACTTCCCAACAAAGGCGCAGCAGGGATGTGCATCGGTTGTGGCACAGCAGGAAACAACTGGAGAAGAAAACAGCTCCTTGTCACAGAGCCCCAGTGCAGTGGAAACCAGCAGTCCTGAGAAAGGCAGCAGGGAGGACGGAGGTGTGCAGGCAGGAGGGCTCTGGGAGTGCTGAGCCCCTGGTGGGGTTTGGCCTCATCCTTGACTGCCTGTCAGTGAGGTCGCAGGGAGTCAAAGCAAGGGCTTAGAAAACCCCTCTCCCCACCCCTCCCCAGCTCACACACAGCATGTTCTCAGCAGAGCACTGTGAGGAGCCCGGGATGGTGGCCAGGGCCGTGCAGAGGTGACACCCAGCGACAGCTCTCCTCAGGCAGGTGCTGCTGTAGGACCCATCCCATGGGCTCAGCCCGCTGTGCAGGGCAGCTCTGCTGGCACCTCCGCTGCTGCCGAGCCCAGAGTGCCTGCTCTCGAGATAACAAGTGTTCCAGGATGCTCCGAAGACATTTCCCAAGCTCAGCAGCACAGAGTTGGTGTAACTCTGCTGTGGATCTCTCCAGAGCTGCTCCTGCTGCTGTGCAGCTCAAGCCAAGAGTACTCACAACACATTTAATGTGCATGTTAGCACTCCATTAAATATTGACTATGCTTAAATAAATGATGCAGCCAACTTTCAAGGAAGAAAGTGCTTATTTTGTCAACACAAAATATCCCTCTGTGCCCTTATCCCCATTAGTCTGTCCGGGCCCAGAAAGTTCCCTGAACGAGGTCTTTGTAGCTGGTTTCATATGACATCACTTGTCCAAAGGAAACTCTGTGAGAGTCCAAAACTTGGTTTGGCCCTAAAAAGCCAGGTGTTTTAACCTGAGCATGTCAGAAAGACGACTGCAAAATTTTCTTTGAAAGAAGCTTGAGAAGGAGATATTTGTCAAAACCAACTATTTTCCAGAAATTGTTTTGACACAAATGAATCTGCATTTTGACAGAGAGATCCTTCAATGGAAAATCCCAGAAGCAACTCAGATGTTCCTGACTCTCTTCAGGCCCTGCCAGGTGTGTCCTCCAGCTGTCCCCAGTGTCACACCCTCGTGGTCTTGGTGGCTTTTGGAAGGCTGTGAGTTAATTTGGGGGCTTACCAAATAAACTCATCAAAAATCTTCTGGATCAGAAGCCTGAATTCAGCCCCCCTTAAGTTAGGAAGTAAAGTAAAAGGCAAAATAACCCCCAGGTACCCTCCTCAGTCAGTGGGGAGGGAGAAATCACACCCCCCTTTCCTGAATATGTAGGAAGGTTAAATTCATTGGGCTGAACCAAGACAGAGCTTTTGTTTGTGCCGTGTTGAGGGCCCATCCCCACATTCCCTAGTTTGGGTTTGGGTTTGGGTGTCCTTCAGGCACACCAGGCTGGGTGTGGGGTGTGGGACAGACTGCACCACCTCTGCTGCCTGTGCTTTCCTTTTCTGCCTCACCATCACTTTCCTCCGGCTCCCTCTCAGCTCCCCTCTCTACATTTGTTTTCACAGCACCTTACAAATAGCTGGTTTTAATAATGTATCATTGGAGGCTCTTTTATATGCTTTTGGTGCATCAATTATTGAAGACAGCACTGCTGTTCTCTGTTAATAATGGGGGTTTGGGTTTGTTTACTCCTGTTGGTCAGATGTTTCATGGGAATGTTGTCACTCTGGATGCTACAGGACATGCAGCTCTGCCACAGTGACCCCAGTGCATCACTGCTGGCTCTGAGCTCAGCCCACGGGAGCTGGGCAGGGTTTCCTCTCCTGCACGCTCAGCACTGCCCAGTGGCTCCTAATGAGAAAGGCCAGGGGAGGCAGCTGAGGGCACATCCCACTTCTTTTAATAAAAAGGTGCTGTTGGAGCAGGGTTTGTGGAGCAGGTTTGCTTTGTTAGCCTGATCCACACTCCCTCCTGGTTCCATACCACTGAGAATTAAGCAGATAACGTTCCCATGCTGTTAATCTGGCAACAGTAAGCCAGGGAAGCTGCTGTAGTGTACAGAGAGCACAGCCCAGCCACAGCTGGGCAGATGTCTGATGGCAGGAGACACCTAATTTAAACACCAGGCTTGGCATCAGCCTCATGTTTTCCATTCTGGTGAACGCAGCACGTCCTAAAAATTACATGGGACAGCTGATCACCCTATTGCTGACACATTGTGATGGGAGGGCTGCCAGCCACCTGGAAAAATACCAGTGCGGGTTTAGTGGCTTTTCTGAGAGCATCTCCAAGTGACTTTGTGCCTGCATTCAGGAGAGTGGTTTCTCCATAAAGTAAACGTGCACAATTTGGAGACCCATCACAGTGGTGCAAGTGAATCCACAGCCATGGGGGGTGTAAACTGGAAAAGAAAGAGGAGGGAAGGCAGGCTCAGCTCCTGAGTTTCCCCCTCTGATTTGCCCTGTGACTCCAGCAGTTTAACACTTCTGTGCGTCAGTTTCCCTGCTGTGAAATGCAGTGATCTTCTCCTGCAGATCCAGCATGACTGGGAAAAAGCCCATGCAGGTGAAGGTGCTCCTCACCACCACATAAAGAGATTTTCTCCTCCTTTCCCTGAGGGGTTTTCCTTGCTGTCCCATGGAAAAGGTCATGGTTTCCACTAACATCTCCCTGGAAGACCCAGCTCCCTGTACCCTCCTCTCTGCCCTGCTTACATAAGGCAGTGGCAGGTCCCAGCCTGTGGGATAATTCAGATAATCCCAGACACCCAAAGTGATTAATATTGATCAGCAGCTGCAGCACTGTACAGGACATTACAGCAGAGGTGTGTGGGAGCCCTGAGACACTTCTGCTCCTTGTGGGTGTCTGGCACTAAAGGGCCTCCGTGTCATGCCAGAGCAGCATCCAGAGCTGGAAATTTCCTGTGGGGAGGAGGAGGAGGCAGCTTTGGTGGAGCCCTGCTAAGCAAACTGAGTCAGGCAAAAAGGGAGAAATATAAGTAAAGAACATTTATTTTTTATATAACTTTTTATATAACTTTCTGCCTGCCATGGGCTCCCACAGCTCCTGGCTGGTTTCCTCTCTCCTCTCCACTCTGACTGGGATCCAGCCTGGCTCCACTTTTCTGTCAGTGCATCTGAAGTGCAGCCCCGTGCCCAAATGCAGGGAGGGAGGATGTTATGGACATGGATTCTCTGTGGGTTCCCATGTCCACAGCCCTGCCCACGCCAGCAGAGCCCTGAGCACCCGTCCCCATGTCCTGTCTCTCCCCTTGCTGCCATGCAGCACTCCGCAGGTTTCGGGTCAGTTCCTGTGTGCTGGTCACTCCTGGGCAGCTAATAGCTCCATTAATTGTGCATGTGACTACAAGATTGATGGATGGGAAAGAAAAGTCTCCCCCCACCCCAATTAGTACTTCATCAAACACAGGACGTGCCCCTCAGGACACCACAGTGGGCTGGGGGTGTCTGCATACCTTTTGGACAGCGAGGTAATGGAGTGAGATTATCAGTCAATATTTAAATACAGACAAGATCTGAGCTCTTTCTGAATTGCCGGTTGGTCTATTGTGGCAGTGACGTCCAGTGCCTGGATCCCTCATTTTTTATCATGCTACATTACCCACAGGGCTTTCGCATTCCCACACCACTTGACCCCTTGACTCTGTTATCTCCGTCTTGGAGCAAACAAGAAACATTTTATTCCCACCAGCAAACTGTCATTCACATCAGCAGCTTCTGCTGTGAGTCCTCAGCTCTTTTTTCTCCATCTTCTTGCCTGCCCCACTGGGAGCTCTGACTTCCCGAGGTGGAAAATACAGGCAGAATAAATGCACTCCCTAAATGCTTTCGGCCCACTTGCTCCTGCTTAAAGTGACAGGGCAGATTTACGGCTATTTTTTGTTCCCTCCATCCCCAATGATTTATTCTTTCCTCTTCCTGGGTGTCTTTCAATCAGTCATAAAGGGAAATAGAATGATCTGACTGAACAAATCACCTGGTAATAGTCAGATTGGTCCGAGGTAGTAATTGCAATTAAGATAATACCCAAGTAACCTTCTGCTGCTCTACTGCCTTTCTCCACAGCAGAGCTGTAGTTGGAGATACCAACCTTAACCTGAGCAACAGAGCAAGTCTTTTAGGAAAAGTTCCTTTAATATCCAGTGTAGTTCTGTAATTTACTGGTTCCCCTTTGAACTCAGTAAATAACTGGGCACTTTATATAAGCCAAGCAATCCTAGAGGTAGATTAGATTTAAGTATTGCAATGACGGCTTTGGAGGGAACTCATATTTGGTGGTGAAATAGCAGGGACTGAGCTTTGCAAGGGTACAAGCAGCAGTGTTGTTGGGTGAGGTTGTTATGTTGTTGTGGAGGACCCAAAAGTTACCCCTGAAAGCAGGCCAGTGGTGTCATTTCTTGAGAGGAGGCAGTTGCTGGGACAAGGCTCTGGGCAGCAGCACCCGGCTGCGCTGGTCGAGCTTTTGGCTTTTCACCTCTCAGCACATGGAGCAAAGCCTGACTGTGCCTCCATTTAGGGTTTTTCTGTCAGATAGGAGGCTCCAGGGCCTTGGCACAGGCTGTGCAGAGAGGAATTGACTTAATTTTCAGTCAGCTGCAACAAAACCCCCAGTGCTGAAGGACAGAGCCCCCTGCCCTCACAGGAGCCCTGACCGTGTCCTTACAGAGGAGACTTCAGGGATTTTGTCTGTTTGGACCTCTCCAGCCTTCATCCCATGCCCTTACCCTACCTGCTGAATCTCAAACCCATTGCCCGCTCTTTGCTTGCTTTGGGATGAAATTCAGCCAGGCCCTCAAGCCCTTTGGAGGAGACACCAAGCCCCTGCCTGGTGGCTGTGATGGCCCTTGGACACTGGCTGGAAGGGCACAGAGCCACCCAAGGTGGAAAGGGCTGGCTGAACAGAGCAGGTGGGGGCTGACGTGATGTCCCTCCCTCCACCTGTCGCTGTGACCCACCTCTTCACTCTCCCTTTTCCCAAGGGATGATGGCACTCTGTGTCTGCCCCACGGGAGCATGAAACCCTTTCCAGGTATCCCTGAGGAGCACGGCTGCCAAGGCAAAGGGAACTGCATCAATGCCTGCAGAAAAATGGCTGCATCCATTGTAGGGACTCGGTAAAGCCCCCATTGAAATAAATGGCAAAACTCCCAGCGATTTCAAAGGGATCAGTCCTGAATGTTTGTAATTCTCTCCTAGACTTATCATATATCCTCAGCACTGTGTGCTATTTCCATAACAAGAGGTATGGCATTCCCTTACTTCCATGTTTGTTAAGTAACAAAGAGAGATTTCAAGGCTTGTAGCCTTCCCAAATTTGTCAGGCACCGAGCAGTCTCCCCGTGGCTCCGTGTGAGCTGTTCCCAAGCCCAGCGCCTCGTTAGCGGCCCAGACTGTCCCCAGGTTATGAATATGCATCAGGGCCACGGTTGGGGTTTTGTTGGCATCAACAGTGACTTTGTCATTTAATGGTCTCCAGGGCTGTTTTAATCAACATGCACATTTCGCGTGTCAGCTTATTTCACTTCACTGGTTATTATTTTATTTACAAATATTCTGGCAATTTCTTGGATTCATTCTGTCCCATGCGCCTGTAACTTTCTCCTGTCTGCTCCACACTGTTCTCAAGCCAGAGTCTGTGGTTTCTCTTGCTTTGTCATGGGGAGGGATCAAATTTACCCTCCACCAAGCTTTGCTTTGCTTCATTCCCCATTGCAAAACTCTGATCGGATTGGGAGGGGGAACAGGGAGGGGTTTTTGCTCAAATGAGATTTACAGCAGCATGTGGAGCCTTGGGCCTGGGGTTCAGTGGTGCAGACAGATAGGCAGGAGTGCCAAGGCCACCGGGAATGTGCCTCAGCTTTCCAGCAGGAGCCCTGAGCCTATCTCAGAGCTCCAGGATTTATCATTTCTGGGAGGAATCAGCACGGGGCTGCTCCAACAAGATGTGCTGAAGGAGGAGCTCTCTCCCAGGGATTTGCTGCTGGAAAAGCCCAAAGGAGAGAGGATTGGTGAGATGTTGGTCAGGAGAGGTGGATGGTGGAGGAGAAGCTGGGAGCTCAGAGGGCCGATGGAGGACCCAGCCAAGAGGCAGGAGTGCCTCCGGGAGGAAGAGGAATTTTCAATGGATAATTTGGACAGGCTGAACTGGAGAATGGGGAGAAGAGTCTATAATGCTTCAAATCCACACTTGTCCCTCTGCATAAACACCCCTGTCACGTCCAGCACTTCACTGCAGTCTCTGGGGGTGGGAGCAGAGATCTTTTCCGGTCCTAGAGTGAGAGCTTTTCCTCCAGCCACTCACTGGAGTTGGTGTTTTAGAGTAGAGGAAAGGTGCCTGCCAGGAATTCAAAAATAAGTATTCAAGCCCTGCTCATGTGCCTTGGCATGTTTCCCATCACAACTGCCAAGATGTCCAAACCTGAAACAAGCATCTTTAATAATTCACTGACGGATGCTTTTTAAAAATGTGTGGTTTATATTCATGCCAGGGCTGACCCTCCCTCCCCTCTTCCCCATCTCTCCTTCCTCTCCTTTTCTTGCAGGTGGTCTATTTAATTTCAATTTCAAGCTGTTGCCTCCTGCTTTGGTTCAGCAAAATGATGTGTCTTGACCTATTCATTTCATGTTTCCAAAATCTTTTACATTTCCTGCCTCCTTCACTCCCCCCTTCCCTGCTTGAAAAGAAAAAACCAATTCCAACTCACAAAATGAAGAATTTCCTCTCATCTGTAGAAAATCTGGCCTCACTTATACCTGTAAAAACAGTTGTTTCCCTCATAGGAAATGGATTGCTCAGCACCTGAATTTTGGTTGGTTTGGTTTTTATCCTGATGAGATTTTGATAAATCTCTGCCTGATTTCAGGAAGAAATGGGCAAACTCCCTGAAGGCTAAATTGGCTGTTTAGCCTCCCAGAGCAAAGGATCTCACTGTTCCTATCAGAGCCTCAGCTCTTCCCTCTGACTCCAGCTGAGACAAGGGATTTTTGGTGGGCAAAAAGCCGAGGGGAGCCAGTCCCTGTCCCCAGGACGCTGCAGGAATGCAGAGCAGCCCCATGGAGTGCGAGCAGGGTGTGTCATCATCCTGCAGAAAAAAACTAGGATCCAGCCTCTTGCCTTCCAATTTCAGTCCCCTGGAATGTAGTCCAGAATTATCTCCCCAAAGGTTGGATGGTTGTGTGTCAGCCACAGGTGGTTTCAGACAAGTTCCACCTCCGTTTTTATTGAGGAGGGTTGAGTAGGGGGCTGCACGCAGGACCCCAGCCCAAAGGGGAAAGCCAGGATTTCCCTCCCTGCTGGGCATGGTGTGATGCTGAGGAGGTGACAGTGAGGAGCAGCACTTGCTGCCCTTTGGAGAAGCAAAGGTCTCTCCTTGGAGAGAAAGACAGAGCTGAGAGCATTGACCCCCTCCCAGAGGTGGGCACACGTGGCCTGGCTCCATGTACCTGAGCACAGGAGGGGTTTGTCCCCTCAGCAGGGTTCTCCTGAAGAGAAACAGAGTGACAGGTCTCCCGTGATGGAGAGATGGTGTCAAACCCTCAGTAATCACAACTGGCTGCTGCAAGCAGGGTTGTTTGTGTGGACTGAAGGCATGGGATGAGCCTGTTTCCTTTCCTGCTTTGGCAGCATCAGCTTCTACTTCAAATTCCTCCAGCCTGAAGATGCTGCCCTTCATGTTTTCCATCTCTCCATCCACATGGGTGTTTGTGTGTCTACTGGAACACACAGATTTGAGTTCACCTTTCTTAACACAAACCAGAATTATTTGACGTGAAAACAACAGAGCAAATCCCCCCTCCCAGGCACTCCCATGTGCCCTCTCACCTTCCAGCCCAGCCCCACAACACTCAGGCCCCTTGGCGCCAGACCACACAGCTCTGGCAAACTGCTCTGGGGAGGGGCAGGGGTGGCAATGGCTCTCCAAAGGCAGGGATAAAGCTGCTGCAGCCTCCCTGGAGTGTGTGGTGGCTGTGTTAGTTGTGGCTCCAGGGGCTTGGGGCAAAGGAGAGCGGGTGGGAGCTGTTAGGGAGCTCAACTTTTCATTTCCTGTGTGGTTTCACATTGGGCTTGGTCTGCATGATTGGGTTTAATTGATACACACAGCAACACTTTATGTACGTGCTGGGCTTCCAGAAATAACTGGTGGTGAGGTGGACACATCAGCAACAGCGTTTTGGGGTCTCCAGAGAACCTGGCTGGCAGAAGAGAGATGTTTTAATGTTTGCTTTCCCTGCCTTGGACCCCAAAGAATAAAACATGGAAGATAAATAATTTGATTAAAAACCAAATCTCCCTATTCAGAACAGCCTTGTGCTCTGAAGAATAAAATTTGCCAGGCTGAAAAAAGCAAAGCAAATGCTCCTGTGGGTGCTGAGGCTTATGGAATACAGAGAGGAGCTCCTGGCTAAACAATGCCTGCCTGCAAAAACCCCAGGGAAGGCTGCCTTGGGACTAGTTACAGCATCCCTCTTTCAGTAGCATGCATTTCTTGGTGTTCAGACATGATTAAATATCAGATAAAAGGATCATGAAGCTGAGCCTGTGTTGATAATTCAGGTCTGGACTAAATTTTCAGCCCCTTTTGAATTGCAGATAGTTTTTCAGATGTTTCTGGACAGAGGGAGATCTTTCTAGTGTGCACAGTGAAAAAAAGAAAAAAAAAGAAATATCAAAGCTTTGAAATCCCAGCTGGTGTTTCCTGCTTCTAAACTGCCCAGTTTTGGTAGAGGAATGGATTTTCTTTCATAAACTCCCAATTGTAGTCAACTGAATGGAATTCTGAGATTTTATTTGGCTGAGTTTCCAAGCCAAGTCAACCACTTTGTCCTGAAGAGCTGGAAAAGCGCTTGGTGGAGCTCAGAATTGCCTTCTAGGTGTGGTGTCGCTGCAGAGAATCCTTTCCCTTCTGTGTGGGAGCAGACAGATGTATTTCTGAGTTAGCAAAAAATCATTTGAAATTTAGGCATAGCAAAGAAAAAGTCTGTGAAGCAATGATATCTCCTGAGCCAAGAAGGTTTTTGCTGCCAAGTGCTGCTGTTTGGAAAATCTTTGAACTTTTCAGGAAGAGATCCACAGAGACATCTTTCATTAGGAATGATTTTGTGCTATAGAAATATTGTAAAGGAGTACATGGTGTGGAGAAGTAATTACAGATGTCTTAAAATAAATCTCTAACTATTTCAGGGTTAGAGTCCACAGTGGTCGTCTAAGTTTATTCAGATTTATATTCTTGTGAAATTCCTCTGGCTCCAATTTTTTGCATATTACTCTTTAAAAGGGAATATGTTGTCCTTCCATTCCTCCCCTCATCCATCAAACTAAGCTAATTTAATCTAATCCAGCCTAAACTACAATAATGAAGACAGCCAATCCTTCAGAGCTGAACACAATTAATTCATCCACAGTTAAAATGAAATTTCTTTTTTCATTTGGAATTTCCTGTTAAGTTGGACGAGCTCTAAATTATTGCCATAACTTTAGTAGAAGGAAGTTATTGTTATCATCTAATCTAATATACAGCACAAATAGCTGGATGTAAATAGAGAACATGGTGCTACTTTTTCCAAGTTAATCAATGAAAGTTCAAAATTATGGAAAATGTAATGCCAGTACGTACCTCTCTTCAGTCATTCACTGCTAGTGTGAAATGTCCTAACAGGGAAACTCTGAAAAGGCAATTTGGATTCAATCTTGTCATCCTGCTGCTTGGTATCATTACAGAGAATCTCTTGTACATGGAATGCACAGGAATGTCTTTTCCTGTGCAGTTTTCCTTCCAAGGGCTTGTTTGGTGTCTGGGGCTGAGGGCTGTGACAGAGGGAGGAACGTGCAGGTCCCAGGGCTTGTCTTACTTGGGAAGAAGAGGTTTAATATTCTGTGCAGAAGCTGCTTCTTTCCTCTCAGAAAACAATTTTCAGGTTATCGCAGGCCATTTTGGAAAAGGTTTAAACTAAAAGTGTAAGTGAAAGGTTTAAGCTGAAGTGCAGAGCACATGTCCCAGCCCTGGGCTCTGGTGTTGGCTCAGGTGAGCAAGTGTCACTCCACTTTCCTGGGCTGGAAAGGCAACCCAGGCTCTGCTTCCCTGGGAACAGGCAATGCTCAAGGAAGGAAAAGTTAACTGCCCTCTCCAGGCCCTGAGCAGGCAGGAATCCTCAGGGGTCCCATCAACGTGGACAGTGCCTGAGGATCCCTCCCTCACCTGGAAAAGGAGCTGGAGTGGCTGCTGTGGGAGCCAGGTGTCCCATGACCATGGCTGAGGTGGGATTCGGGCTGAACTGGTGCTCTCACCTCAGCTCCAGTCACACCCTGCTCCCAGCCCAGCCAGGAGTGGAATTCAGATGCCCCAAGCACTGGGAAGGTGGGCATGGGTGGGAGCTTGTTGCTCATTTTCCAGCCACTGGAAGAAGGAAGACTTGCTTTAAATTGAGCCTGTATGTGCAGAATA
This sequence comes from Passer domesticus, assembly GCF_036417665.1. NCBI lineage: Eukaryota > Metazoa > Chordata > Aves > Passeriformes > Passeridae > Passer > Passer domesticus. The sequence continues at coordinate 12,266,935 of NC_087493.1, forward strand.
CTGTGGGATGCTATTTATTTGTGTGTGTTATTGGGTTTCCCTGGTATCTGCTCTCTCCAGGCTTTGGCAATTTACCATCCCTGTGTGCTTATCCCAGTCTTGTGGTTATCCACATGTTCAGGCAGAGCTGCCATGGGAGGGGAGCAGGAAAGTCCCCTGCACTGAGGCTCAGGTGAAAAAACACACTGGCCTTGATTGATTTGGGTAAATACTCTGAATTTACCAGAGCCGCCCCTGATTTTTATGGTTAGAGTGGGCTTTGCAGGCCCCCTCTGTGTATTTAAGAGATCCCTGTGGAAGGGGACGGACAGCAGACAGGAAATCCCCAGGGGTTTAGGTCTCTGAGGAAATGCTTGAGCACTCTCCCTGCAGTGGGAACCCTGTGAGCTCCAAAATCAGTGTTCATGAGCCCTGCAACTCCACCAGGCTCTGCCCTGCCCACTGGAAAAGCCTCAGTTTCTTGTCACCCCCTTTTTCTTCCTTTGGCTCTGTTTTGTGACAGGGAAGCACAGCTGTACAATCTCCCCCACCTCAGTGTAATTGCAGCAGACACTTGGAGGCCCTCAGAGTGCCAGTCAAGCTGGTATTTAATGAATTTACTTGACATGCAGAGGTCCTTATGTCACAAAAGGTTTTCTCATGATATCTGAGCTTTCACTTGTTTATCAAGAGCCTCCAAACCCTCACCCTTCCCCACTCACAATGGGATAAGTGCTGCAGGAAGCTGCCTTTTAGCTCAATATCCATCATTAAAGGCCCACCTGGCTGAAGGTTTTCAGTTTTATTTGCAACTTGCACGAGATCTGGCTGCAAATACCTGCTGTGAGGAATCAGCCCTGAGGAATGGCATGGACCAGGGTGATTCTTTATGAATGGTAGTGTAATATTCTCCCTGTCGTGTGGTGGGATACCTGGGGGGTTTGTCTCCCCTTCCCACTAAGATAAGCAGTGTTAAATGGTGGGTGTGCCTTTGTCCTTGCTGAAAGGAACAATTAGATCTGGTCTGGATGAATCCCATAAAGGATTTAGGGACATGCAGTGCAGTCATTCCTGGATCCTGGGTTTGCCTGGTTCAGCACAGGGCACAGCCTGCAAAGAGCTCCTCAGAGCCCGGGAAACAGTGCCTTGAGCATCCCTCCTTCAGTGGGGTGGGAACAGGGATTTGACATCATGGAATAGGCAAAGTTATGCAAAACCCCACAGGAGCGCCACAGAAAGGATGTGATTGTGCAATTCCCCAGCAGCTGGGCCTGTTACCCCAGGAATGTGCCTGTACCCTGTGGAGCCTGCATCAGTGCTGGGGGAGCTCCGGTGGGGCTCTCCCTGCTCTCCAGGAGCCCTCGGTGAGTGAGCAGACAGAGCAGCCACAGGGTCAGCACTGGGACAAGTGTCTGTCCCCTGCAGAGCCCAGCCCACAGCCTGCCCTCTCAGCAGGGCTTGGGGAGGGGTCCCAGCCCGGCTTTGCAGCCCCTGGGCAGCAGCTCCCAGTGCCCAGACTGGCACCAGAGCCCCGGGCCCTCCTGATGGGCCAGATCCAAGGCCCTGCAGGACCTCACCAAGGACTCCTGCCCTTCGTGGGGGCTCTCTGGGGGGGATGGGACGGGGCTGATGTTCCATGTGACATTGCTGCTCCATGTGACACTTCTGATACTCCATGGGACACTGCTGTTCCATGTGACATTACTGCTGCTCCATGGGACACTGCTGCTCCTCAGCAGTGCTGGGGGCTCGGCCAGCTCCTCTCCCCAGCAAGGGCCAGGGTGGGAGCAATGTCTCACATGAATGAGATAAGAAAGACAAAGCAAATGGGGAAGAAAGGAAGCTTGTAGCTTTTCAAGTTCAATGAGGCTTACCAGGCTTTCAGGGGCCTCTTCAAATCAGAGGCCAAGTTAAAAGAACATGCAGGATTCAAAGCCTGTCCTTTTCCAGGCCCTCTGCCGGCTTTGAAAATCCTCCCAACTCGTGTTTACTCTTGTTTCTCTCCCTCCTCCCCCTCTGCCCCACCTTCCCCACACAGACACCGCTCAGCCCCTCTCCCCATGCACAGCTGTCCCCCCAAGAGCAGCTCCTGTGCAGTGATGCCCAGCCCAGCAGCAGTGGGGTGCCTCTTTCCATGCCCCCGATCCTGGGTGTGGGATGCATGCAAGGGGCAGCCAATGGTGGGCAGCACCAGCAAAGGACGCAATGGACCCCCAGTCCTTCATTGCTCAGAGCTGTCTCTCACCCCAGAGAAACCCAGCACCAGAATGCACAGTTCCTTCACTCTGCAGACATTGAAGTGGTTCTTTTGCTGGCATACTTTGGAAAGTGGCTGTGATGAGGAGCACAAAGGCTGGGTGCTTTCATTCCAGGAATTACACTATGGGCCACCAGTTTCTGGAAGGAATCAAGGGCTGCAAGTGGGGGGACTGGAAGGACAGGAAGGATGAAACCTCCACTTTTGCTGCTGACAGTGTGACTTTACTTGCAAAAGGAGCTCGAAGCACCTGGGACACTTCCCTAAGTGAGGGCTCTGCCCTGAGGGGTCCCACGGAGCAGAGGGCTCTGCAGCTGGGTGACACAGAGCTGGACTGTGCCTCCCAGTCCCAGCTGTCAGGGAGCAGCAAGGAGATGAAGATCAGGACCAGGTCCTCGGCTGACAGGAGTTGCTAAAGTGTTATTGACCTTGTGTGGCCCTTTGTCACTATTGGCTCAGCTCTGAAAAGAAACCCTTGGTCTTGTTCTTCTCCTCCAGCCTGGGAAAGTGATTATGGTCAGGATTGTTGGTCTTTGCACTTCATATGCCATTTTTTCCAAGGGCTGTAATGATGAGGAGAGACAGAGATGCTAAGGAACATGCAGGTCATTCCTTGCAAGTGCCAGATGATCTACAACACACTATTATCAGAGCAATCCATTTCTTTCATACACTGAGCAAGGTTTCTTATGTAGCCCATGGGTTTGATCTCCACCAGGCCAGCTCTTTTTATCAGTTTGTCAATTCCAGTGAAGCAGAAGTATTTCTGCTTGCTTGTCTGTGATAAATTCCGATTGGTCTTGTGCTGCCTATAAGGCTAAAACAGAAAGATGCTCCTCCCATGACACTGAAAGTAGCTGAAAACAGGGTCAGGAGCAGATTGTCAGGCAGTCAAACAACCCCCAGGTAACCTGTTCTGGGGTATTTGCTTTGGGCTCTTGCTGGTGCCTGTCTCACTCTTCCTCTCCCAGCAGCAGCACTTTCTGCCAGATGGCTGTTATTTTTTACAGGGCTACAGACAATTACAGCTGTCAAGGGCATGCCAGAGTAGTTAGCATTTATGGTGTTAGGGGAGATTACTCTCTAAATGTTAATAGCACGCACAGCCCTGGCAACTTTCACTCCAGGCTGGAGCAGAGTTTCAGAGAGCCTCAGACACACAACCTGAGCTCTCAGGTTTGGGACCCCTGCACCCACATGTGCTGCTCACAGCCCTGGGCACCACCTGCCAGGACAGGGGGTCTCCCACCAGCAAAGCTGGGCAACCTCAAGGCCAGAGGGGTTTGGTTTCAGCCGGGTCTCTGAGCTGGGGTACACCTGCAGCTCCCCAGGAGCTGCTCTGTGTTTCCTGGGCACTCCCATGGCCATTAGAGTCCAGATCAGTGTGAGCACACACCACGTTCCAGCCTCTGCAGCTGCCTTGCCTGTGTTTCCAAAGGCCACAGAGTTTCATCAGCTGTCAGAAGCCTGGGAAGGGCTGCTCCATGTGGGTGGACATGGACATGGAATGGTGTAAGACATGTCTTCTGCCCCAGGGCTGCTGGTGAGTCACAGAATCCTCTCAAGCCAGGATCTGCTCAGATCACACATATCAAACAAGAGACAGCTCTTCCTGTTTGTTTGATGGCACCTGGTGCAACAGGGCTCAACCACACCTCCAGCAGAGCTGCACGGAGGAAAATCCAAAATAGCTGCTGCTTAAAATGGCTCAAAGACATAAATTTAGACCAGAACCCTCAATCAGCCCTAGATCTATTCAAAAACATTCCTAACTTTACAAACCAGAAAAATTTTCTGACATAACACTGGTGTCTACACAAGAGACCTCAACACCTGGTACCTCCTGGGTCCAGCTCTCACTGCTGCCATGCTGTAAAGACAAATTCTCATCCTGACTATAAGAGGATGATCCCTTCTCCTGCTGTGTGGTCTCACCACTCAGTACCTGCACTTGCTCAGTGCACTTTACCTGGACTGTTCTTAGCATTTGGGCAGATGGAAGGGAGCCCATTTCTTGTCTTGTTGGGTTTTGGATCATGAAGAAGTGAAGGCTAACGTTGAATAATGAATTCTCATGGCCCCTTGCTGGGAGTGCAGCTCTAAAAGACATCCATGTTTGGCCTCAAGGAGATGGCCTTTTCCCATGGAAAGCTGAAAAAAATTCACAGAGCAAAATCCTTTGGCTTTTCCTGCTGGTCTGCAGCCAGGCTGGTCAGAGGGTGTTCCAGCTTTAGGCTGTTTCTTCTGCCTGAAGGCCCTTGAGCAGACCCAGGGCAGTATCTGTGACTGTTAACCCCAGGGAACAGCAATGCTTTAGCAGCAGAGGCTGCCTGGCCCTTCCTGTTTGTTCTTCCCAAGGGCATCTGTCCTCCCACAGCTAAAGGGGAAGGTAAAACAGCAGTGAAGATGAGGGTGTCCCACACACTGTCCTTGGGGGAAAGAAAGAAAAAGTGAGGCAAGGGGCGAGTAGTTAAAACGTTCTGTTCTTTAGGTCTCCTTTCTGCCCTTGATGTATCAAACAAAGGCAGAGGTGAGGGGGTTAGCAAACCTTGGGAGGGGGCCCCCAAAACCCAATTTGTTTGGCACTAATTTGATTAAAGAATAAGCAGATGCATTGCTTACATGTGCCTCCCCAGGCAGCAGAAATCCCACGGCAGAGTCGGCGGCTGAGTGATGCCCTGGCAGACCATGCCCTGCTGGCTCTGGGCCACTGCTCCCAGCCACACCAGCACTGCAGGCTGACTCAGCTGAGCCAGTCTGATGGGCTGAACAGGGACATTCTGTGCCAAGAAGAGAGTTTGGCCTGGCAGGGTCTCGTTTTTCCAGTGCTGTGCTATCTGCACCAGGATATCTGCCCCCATTCATCCAGAGCCTGAAAGGATGGGTTCAGTCAACTGATGGGAATCAAGGCCTGCTTGGAGCAAACAGGGACAAACATGATTCAAATAAAGCAGAAATATGGCTGCTTACAAGCAATATCTGCATTTTAATGTGCAAGGCAATTCAGAGTATTCACAGGATGACAATGGAGCTGGGCTCTGGCAAGGCTGCGGGGTCAGCAGGTTCAGCTGCAGCACACAGAGTCCAGCCCGGCTGGTTCTCCAAAACCCAGATCTGGGCACAGCTCCCCAGAGAATCTGCAGCATTGGGACGAGTTAATAACATCACACACATGTGAAAAGCATCTCAGGTGCTGCAATGTCAGCGTGGCTGCAGCATCCTGATGATATCAGTGAAGGCAGTGTTTTGGTCCTGCCAGCTGAGCACACTTCCAGAGGAGCTGCAAGGAGGGACTCCAAGGACTGGCATTCTTGACACGGAAATGTAATTAGTCCAAGCCACAACTTTGTTAAGATGCTTTAACTCAAACCAAGAAAAAAGAGGCTCCAAATCCAGGAACAGTGAAAGGAAAGCAAAAAGTGTTTGCACAGTCTGCCTGTTCATCAGTTTGACTGTGGATATTGCAGAATCATCCCACTCCAGAAGAACTTTTCCCACCTGACAACATTCCAGCAAGTGCAATACCTTTTCAAAAACACCATAAACTTTTTCAGTATTCCAGGAATAAACAGAGAGGTACATGAAAGTTCTTGGAGTGGTAGCAAATGTGCCATTTGCAGAGCACAACAGGATGTGTTTCAGAAATAGATCAAATTTCACAATAAAGCTGAAAGGCCTTGGAGGTGTCCCCTGCTTTCCTGAAATCTGAGGATGATGAAATTCACTGAAAATGAGAGAAGTGGCAACATTTCCACTGGTTTGGCAAGTTCTGGATGGTTTGAAATTTCAGTGGGTACTCCCATTTTAATGGAGACTTGGGGACTGGCAGAAGCAGAATTCAGTTCTTATTTCTTCAACCAGGACATTTGGTTTGTCATCTTGGGATATTAATAATTTGGACTGGGATTCTAATAGTAAAAGTCTATGTCCAGAAAAAATGAGAAAATCTTCTTATCCCAATCATTTTTGGTACTGAATAAGAACAGTCCCAGTAGCTGTTAGACACCATGTGCATCTTTTCTGGAAGGAATGTTATTGTTCTTTCTATTTCAGGAATTGGTTGAAGGTGTCTTACATATTTTGGACCACATCAGAATTTTGAAAGTCCAGATTTTGATAGTAAATATTACACCTCTCCTCCACTGCCTGTAAGACTGATCCTTTATTATTTTCTTCTGATTTTATTTTTTTTAGCTTCAAAATATAGAATGATTGAATAGAAAATCAAGTAGGGAGGCATTTCCAAAAACTGTTTGTCCTTCCTCCACCTTCCCTGCTTTGCAAGACCAATGCCTTCTCCAGCTTTATGATGACAGAGGCAGCATCCTTTCTCCTTTGAAAATCAAATTCTCACTTTGCAGAAAGTGCCTATAAAGATACACTGTTCCCACCATCTTTAAAGTACTGAATCAAGGAGAAAAAAGGCTCTTTGAGGAGCAGAAGCATCATCCTCACTTTGCTGTTGATGCAAGGCTGTGCAGATAGGAAAACCTTGGAATGCTGGCTGCAAAAGGGAAGCCCTGCAGGACCTGTGCTCAGACAGCTTTTACTTTAAAGACCTTGGTGTCCATCTTTAATTCCTCTCAGGCTGAAAAGACTGCAAAACCTCAGCATAAAAAGCAAAACCCCAGCCAAAAAACCAAAATCTCAGCTAGGAAAGCAAAATCTCAGCTAGGAAAGCAAACGGTCTATCCCTGCCTGCAGCTGCTGCTCACTGAGGATGTTCTCTGCCAAAGCTCAGCCAGGCACTCCAGTCTGCTCCTTTATTGTTAATGAGGCAGCAGAACTTTCTGCAGTCCAAAGCAGCCAGCTCAGAGAGCTGCAACTTCCCAAGACAGATATCTCTCTCTCTCTCTCTTTGTGCCTGTTCACACAATTTGATTCCCTAAATACACCTCACAGGAAAAAGACCTTTTCCTTTCCAAGGGAGGCAGTGACACCTTATCTACAACAGTGCAAGCAGCTGTTGGTTCAATTCCTGCAATCATTTAATGTATCAGTGAAATGCAGTCAGCTGCACAGTTTGAGGGAGGTTTTACACTGTGTTTTGATGGCGTTTTTCCTGGTTTGCAAAGCTTGACCTGGAAATAAAACTCCTCCATCCCATGGGTAAGAGCCACGAAGGTTTGTGTGCTGTGTGCTGACTCTGAGTCGTGCTGAGCTCCTGTCCAGTTCAGCTGCTGTATGCCTCACAAAACGAGTTCAGTGCCTGCATCCAGCCTGCCCAATACTGTGGAATCATGGAATCACAGAATGGTTTGGGTTGGAGGGGAAAATAAACACCAACTATTTCTGCCCCTGCCATGGCAGGGACACCTCCCGCTGTCCCAGGTGCTCCAGCCCCAGTGTCCAGCCTGGCCTTGGGCACTGCCAGGGATGCAGGGGCAGCCACAGCTGCTCTGGGCACCCTGTGCCAGGGCCTGCCCACCCTGCCAGGGAAGGATTTCTCCCTAATATCTATTTCTGTCATTGTGGAGCCATTCCCCACATTTTGTCAGAAGTCCCTCTCTGGCTTCCTTTTAGGTGCCTTCAGATACTGGGAGGCTGATCACAACCTCCATGCAACCTCTTTTCTCCAGGTTGTTTTCCATGTCATTTACAGTGTCTCCAATTTGGGGCACTCCATTTCAAAACTAAGGTATGGAACAGGAATTACAGTTCAAGGTAACAAGTAAATGCAATTAGGAGCCCAGGAATCCTCAGCTGCACGAAGGGTCTGCAGTTGTTAGTCCTGGAGAAGAAGGAACAATGTTAAAATAAATGTCACTGGAAAAGATGTAACAAGTCCTCAGTACCCGGTGTCCATGGACGGGAAAAGCCCTGTCCTTGAATTTCAGCCAAGATCGAGGTTGGAGTGCCAGGATAGGCAGGAAGGGAGCAGAGCATGGACCAGACAAGGAAGGCAGAGTGTTCATCCTGGGTGGTCTCCCACATCAGTGAACCCCCACCTCCTTTCTGCAGCCAGCACCTGCTGTGCCCCAGCCTGGTTCTCTGCACAGAGAGCTCTAAGTGCCCTGGTCCAAATTGATCAGTGTCACAGCACGGGCGGGGAGCTGCTCATTGCTCTAAAGAGCATTTTCACTGAAGGGCACCTAATGCATTAGGAGAAGGAGAGGTGCCACTATTCACTCCACTTGTCACTTTCCATCTGGTCAGTGGTGCCAGGAGTGAAATCCAGCAGTCCAGGAGAACAGGATTAATTTGTTAATGAATGACAAGCAAAAGGCCCTGCTGCAGAGGGGTGCTGGAGGGAGCAGTGTGCAGAAGTGGTCGTTAAGGAAAGAGCTGTTCCACTGATGCATGAGGGAAATGCAGAGATAGATGGATGCTGCTCGGTCTCAAATGGTGAAGTGTAACTCACAGACATAAGGTGCCTCCTAAAGAATCACTGTGATGTATTTGGGCTTGGATTTTCAAAGTCACCCAAAGGTAATTTCTTCAGGGGTTTTAATATAATGTATTGGTTTGCTTGGAAAAAAAAAAGAAACCCATCCATTTTAGACAAGCTAACAGTCAACTGTAACTTAAAAGCATTGAGGGCTACATATCCATTTTGAAGAGGAGAGTAATTTTTCAGAGAGCTGAATGCGATGAAGCACCCGGCTTCTGTCGTGCTTCAGGAGAATGTCAGCACCTAATTCCCTTTAGTTAAGATGCAAACACGATGAATTTGATGTCAAACCATTCCTCTGCACAGAATAACGCGTAAAAAGTTTTCTAGAGGATGTTTAGAGGATAACACAGGGCTATAATATGAACTACATGGCAATTTAACATATAACTGTGGTTGTATAATGCAGCCGTTATCGACAGCAGGACTGGCACAATGTCCAATTACCCAGGGGAATCCACATCTCCTGCAGCTTAACAGCTACACTGTCAAATATGGTCAGTCTGTGCCTTGGGAGAGTTATTAAAATGGCAGAAATTAGCGTTAAAGTAATTGATTGGTATTTCCTTAAGATGCAATAATATTCCCATAAATCTTTAGATAAGAGGAGTGTTCCTGAGACATTAAAGGACTTTGGGAATACGTGTAGTGTGGTGACTCTCAAGGAATAATAAATGGCTGTAGGTGACTTGTTGTTATGGCTCGGATACTGCATGATATTAACTTTAAGGGCTGCCTTCAGAACTCAGAAACTTTATGGACTCCAGTGTTTTATGATCTTGTAACCTCCAGCCCTTCCTCCTGTTCCATCCTGTGACTGCCAGGTAGCTGCTGGCACCCAGCCCCTCTGCCCCTTCCTCTCCAGATCAGCTTCCCTCAGGAATGCTGGTTTTACTGGGCTGGAATCAAACCACTTCAGACCGTATTTCCTCAGCCATAAAAAGTTATCTATAAAAGTTACTGATCCTAAGTAATGTATTCACATTAGCTAATTAATTAATCTTGTTGAGTAACATATTAATTTCCTTTAATTTCCTATCCCTACTTGAAAGGTAGCATTTTCCTGAAACCAGTGCAGTGGTGTAGGAAAGGATTCATAGATTTGGGCTTTCAAAGTTTTATAGTTTGGAGGTTTGACTCTGTGTTATGCAGCAAAACACACACACACACAGAGTCCTGCCTTCACAAGCATAATTTCTGTCAACAAAAACAAGCATTATGGCCTAAAAAGGGCCTTTTAATGTAAGCAAGAGGCCCAGGAGCTTCCCTCCTATTTCCAAAGATGCTTCAAGCCATCTGCCAAGGAGGATTGAGGTGCCTCAGAGGAATTTCCATCCCGAAATCCATCCCAGGTCTTTGATGTCCAGCAGGACTCGAGTGAAGCAGAATCGTCACCATTCCCTGTCTCTCACAGGGGTGATGCCAGCCGTGCCCCATCAGCCGTCCCCCACTGCTGCCACTCCTCTGGGGAGGTGTGACAGGTCTTCATGGGCAGGGCATGGGCCTGGGACAGGTTGTTCACCCCAGCACCACCCTCCTCCCAGACAGCAGGAGCTGCAGGCGAGGCTCAGCCAGAGGCATTTGGGCTTTTATATGATTTTTGCATGAAATGTTCTACCTTGGCGGCGCTGTTCTGGCTCTTCCTCCCCTCCAAGCCCAATACCCAGTTATGTCCCTTCGTCCTCCTCATTTGTCCAGTGCTGAAAGGGGTGACAGGGTTGATATCCCTTTACTCAGCTTCTCAGGAACCTGATTTTTTTCTTGTTTTCTTCTTTTAAAGATTTCTCAGTAGTTCTCATCAGCTGTTTATATTTAAAGGTTGTCAAACTGATTTAGGTTAGCAAGAGCATTCCCCACTCTGAGAAGACTGGAAGAGGGACAATGTTCCTGCTCATCTTCACTCTTTAATTGTCCTCCGCCTTTTAATTGCCCTCTGTTTAAAAATGCTGATTGAAAAAAAAAAAAGATGAAGAAAATAAAGAAACAGGCAAGAAGTGTAGGTATTTTTCCAAATAAGTGGCACAAATTCACAAATCAAACCCAAACACTGGGGCTTTTTTGCAGGGAGCTGTCTGAGTTGTCATTTAGGGAAATTAGCCCATCTATCACAGGCCTCTAATTTCCCATCACTTCCCCTGAAACGTGTGGGCTTTTAGAGAAATTTCTTAATTTTTCCCACATTATTATTTCTTTTTGGCTTCCTCCAGTTCTTAAGTAGAAAACTCCCAGAGGATTTAAGTGTCTAAGCCAGAAACTTTGGAGCTCTTGTTTTTCTTGCATGAACTCACAGGGAGTGCCAGGAGAAGACCCTGAGGGACGAGCCCCTGTCTGGGAGAGGAGGATCAAGGGCCATGCCCAGCCTGGCACTGGAGCCCTCCTGGGTTAGGGTTTGGGTTTGGGTTAGGGTTAGGTTTTGGTTTAGGTTTAGTTTTAGGGTTGGTTGAGGTTTAGGGTTAGCTTTTGGTTTTTTGTATTGCACCCTGTGCACCTGTTTGCTCTGCCTAGTTGATGTGGAGTTCCCAGCTCCTCTGTTTGTGTATCCTGGTGCTCCTGGTATTTTGTTTTCAGTGGTGTTCATGTGCTGTCCCCTGCACTCACTGTCTCCAGCCAACCCACGCATAGCTGCATGTCCCCTCCCTCGCCCTCCTTTTGTGTTCTTCCACATGCCTCCATCCCCTTCTTTTCATGACATTGTGGCTCCTCTGGAAATCCTTAAGTTTCTAAAGAAATGAAAATTGCAGAGGGGAAGAGAAAGCTGGACCAGCTGGGGCTGCCTTGGGGATGGCGCTTCCTGGCCCCAAGGATTGCTGCGCTGTCACCTCGCACTCAATTGTTGCAGTGTTTAGCAAATTGCATTAATTAAAGTGGCACATCTGGCCTCTTTATCAGGGCCTGTGCAGTCCTGGTTTTGATCCTGCAGTGACAGACTCTGGCAGTATCAGCATCTGCTTGTAAACACTCGTTGCATGGGGGGCGGGCTCCCTTCATTCTGGAGAGCAGGGTCCAGAGGAAGCACAGAAGCCTCATTGAAGAGCCTCCAATAACCCCTGGAAAGGAAAAACCAGTCATTAGTGAAGTTCAGTCAACCAGGGCTCTGTTGATAGCAGCAGCTACCCTGCCCCATTCTGGGCTTTCCCCTCTTCCAATTAAAGATTTCCCACTCACGTTGTAAGTTTGTGGTCAGACAGTAACTGGATCAAATTATCCAGCTGAAAATGAAGCTCTGCTCACCTGGCACTCCCTTTCCTTTTCCCCTGCAAGCACCTCACAGCCTGTTTTGCAGCCCCCTTCTTGAACGGAGAGGCTCTCAAAAAAATACTTAGTTTAATTTTAGCTAACTCTGCCAGCCTCCTAGAGCCAAGGAAGGGAGCTGAAACACTCCAGTAAAGGATTTATGCACTACAAAAAGATACAAATTTCAGCTCTGAAAAGACCCAGTTCCTTGGGGGGAAAAAAGGCAAACTTTCATCATAGGACTTGATCCCTGCACACCCAAATCACTGAATTCTCACTCCATTGTTTCATCCCAGGTATTTTTAAGAATACATCACCTTAGTAGCACAGATAAAGGATACTTTGCCCTTACATCAGGCACTGTTCTTAAAATAATGGGCCATGAATGAGGCAAATTACCTAATGGAACAAATTATCTTAAGAGGTAATGATATTTATGTAATTTTCCTATAACCAGAAACTTTATCTGTTTTTTATTTTAGTGACATTTTTATCCCAGTGCATCAGGCATGGCATTAAAGGCCTCATCAGTCAAGCTTGCAGGGAGAGGTAGGAGACAAGAGAGAAATGAAATAGCAGCACTCATCTCAACACACAATGACAAAACTGACTCTTGTGCTCGTGTTTTAGGCTAATAAGAGACTGAAGGAGTGGACAAACTCACATAATACAAACATGTCTGGGTGACAATTAGATTAACATTCTTAACTTCCTAGTTAGAGTTGAGTGTATTTAGGAGCCCTTCAGAGGACAGCTTCTGAAAGCCTGCAATTTGTGTGCTAATAGAGTCAGCCCTTCTCTGAGCTCTGCTGAGCCCCTCCATCCCCCCTGCCACAATAATAGGGGACAGCTGACCCCAAGTGCTATTTGTGATGGCCTGGAAATTGTAGATAATGACATGGTGCCTAAAACGATTGCTCCACCCGTCTAACCCTGCAGTGCCGAGGCAGTTCTTCCTTTGGGATGAACCCGTGTACTCCATGGGGTCTTTTTTGGGGAGGGTGCTGCCAGCAGCCAGACTGGCTCTGTTTGTCCTGGCAGCTGGGAACAGAGCCCTGAGCTGTGGCAGACACACAGCGATGGCTGCTTGTTTGGGAGTGCACCACCCTGACAGGGCAGGTGATGCTTTGCACCTCACTGCAGAAACTATTTTTAAAATACCTGTAAAGTGGGTTGTAGATGGAGCCAAAACACCTCCTGAGCTGCAAACAAAGCTGAGTCACCTCTTGCTTGCTGAGGTCCTCCAGATGTAGCTGAAATGTCAGCACAGACCTCGCTCCTCCAAGGTGGCCTGAACCCACCTTGTAGGTCTGGATGCTGGCTGGCACCTTAGCATCCTCCCAGATCTGTGTGGTGTTTGCTGAGGGGCCCCAGTGATGGGTGCAGCAAAGGTTGTTCCCTCACTAAATAACCCAGCACTTGGCATTGCCCTTTCAAGAACCTGATCCCAGGCCAGAGCAGACTCAGCAGAGGAGAGGAGGGCGCTCAGCCCTGTCCACAGCCCAGGAACAGCCTCCCAGGTCTCACACCCCCCTGAACACAAGCATTTTATTTCCTAAACACGGAATGGACAGATGCTCAGCTGCCAGCCTGGCGGGTCCTCGCTGCCTGCAGCAGAATGAGACGATTCACACCACAACCAGGAAACCCTTCTCTAAATAACGAGGGGCACGGGAGGAGGGAAGGGTAAACTCAAACACAGGAGCCTAAGAAAACCTCTGCTTGTGCTTTGAGCCGCAGCCAAGCCCCCTCTGGAGGCACAGGCAGAGGGGCAGGGTGGCGAGGGCTGGAGCAGATTTGCAGTTGTTATGGGCTGAGTGTTTGCCTCCCTGGGTACAATCCCTGTTACTGATATCATTGCACTGCTCTGCTTGGCACAGCCGCTGCCTTGGCAGCTCTGGCTGGGCTCCCCAGCCCTCAGAGAGCCGTGAGCACTCCTGCTCAGCACAGCTCTGAGCTGAACGAGTCTTTATCCAGGAGCTTTAATCAGCGCCATCTGAGCTGAATTTGCCGCTGTATTTGTAGCAAACCCTGGATCTCCTCTGCAGCATCAGTGCACACTGGCTCTCCATGTGGGGAAAGCCTTCCAGGGCCTCATTGAACAGAAACTTTCTGTCTCCTGCAATGACTGGGGGCTTGGGAGCTGCTGGAGGAGCCCCAGCAGAGCTGTGTCAGGAAACAGCTCAACATCTGCCCTGCTGTGGAATGTGTTACTTATGGGGGGAAAAAAAAAGAAAAAAAAAAAAAGGAAACTGCAATCAGGGGTGATTAAAAAAACGGTGTTTCCTAACAAAAACAGCCATGGAGTTTGGCAGGGCTGCCCGCAGTCTTTACAAACAAATTCCTTTTTGTGCTTCCATCATCCTGCAGTGCCCTTGGCTGATGTCACAGCAGGTGCTGCAGGGCAGGTTTTACCTGCAGACAGTAATTTGCAAACCAGTCTCTCCTACACTGTTGCTCAATAAATGACTGGGACTGATGCTGGTGATAGAAGGTTTTGCAACCTGGATCACCAGTCCATGCTCATGACTGCAGAGCTCAAATCCAAGGAGTTTTACCAGCTGGTAAGACTCTGGTAGAACAAGGGTCATAAATATAAAGTTATTTTAACTTTTAACCTAGTAATATGTAGCTGATTATAATTTCACTTCCAGAATGATGAAGATTTTGTTTGCACACAGCAGAATACATCAGCTCACTTGATCACTTGTTCCAATAGCTCATTTTCCTCATCCTTAAACATTTATGCCTTATTTCTCTTTTGAATAGCTCTAATTTTAATTAGAAGGCATTTGCTCTTGTTACTAAATTAAGCAGTCCTCGTGTCTTTGATGTGGTATGTACTGCACCACATCTCCTCTGCTAAACTAAACGTAAAGATATTCAAATCTCTCACAGTAAAGTATCTGAGATTTCCAATGATTTCTGTATCCACTGTCAATCTATAGATCAATAGACCACCAATAGAAAAGGCAGCACGTGGAGTTATAGCTGGATCTGTAATGGAGAGAGATGGATCTAAAAGCAGAAAGACAAAGGAACAATAGATAAATCAATTAATTGACAAAGTCCCCCTCTCCAGGTTGCAATGAGTGCTTCACATTAATGAACACCTTTTCTTACCTGAAAATCATGAGCAGGCTCACATGATCCATCACTCCAGTAATGAAGACATTTGCCTCCTTAATTTCACCAGGAAATCACCTGCTCTCACTGATCACATGGGAAGCAGCCTCCCTTTTCACTCCCCAAATGCCTGACACTATGATTATTATTATTATAACAGTAACAGTTACTTCTTCCCATCTTTCACCAAAAGCGCTCCATATCCAACAAATCCAATTTCACAATACCAACTTGCCAACTGGCAGGAGCAAAACCAACTTTTCCTTTCTTCTTCTTTTTTGGTCTTCAGTAACCTCTGGCCCCCGGCCAGTGGTGTCTTCATTTATTGTAATGAATTTGTGTCGTTAATATGTTGGATTTGCACAGCAATTGCAAAGGAGTACATTAGTGCAAAAGCTATTGCTCTGGATGCCAGCGTTTTATTGCCACTGCTGATTTACAGGCTGATAAGCACCTTTGCAGTGTCCTTGGGGCTGGGAGAAGGACAGGCAGTGTGGCAGCAGCACTCTGGGGTCTGGGGAAGTTGAGGTTTGCCAGGCCTTGCCCAGCTGGGGGTGGCTGGAGGAGCTCATCTTTTCTCTGTGAAATGTCCTTGCCTTGGTGTCAGTGCCCAGAAATCCCAGAGCACAAAGCCTGTGTGAGACTCTCAGGCATTGGACAGGAGATTAAATGCCATTACAATGCTGTAGGCTCGGGAGCTTCTGTGTGAGTAGCTCATAATAGAGCCATGTCATCACTTTATTGCAAAGATACCATAAAGACAGGCATTATATGGTGTTAACATTTAACAGCCATAACTTCACTTTCAAAAGACTTTGCAGGCCAAGTCACAGTGAATTGTTTCTTTCTGTGCATTTAATCCTTGGCTCACATGCTGGAGAGCAAGGGTGTTTGCAGAAAGATAGAGTGCTAAGCAGACAGACTGACAGACCTGCCTGTCTGTCAGCTCCTCACGGTAATCCCTTAAAATTCCACCTTAACAATAGTGTTTAAAGGAAGGCATCAAACGGGACCAGCACAGACAACATATCTGAGTGTCAAGAACAAATACGAAGCATCCCCCTGGGGGGACTGGTCCTGTGCCCAAAGGAGTCAGCTGTGAGCTCCTGGACAGGATGCTCTGGGCAGTTTTATAGTGGGGCAGAATCAGGCAGGAGGGTGAGAGGCACGAGAGACTTGGGCAAGGCAGGGCATCAGTTCAGATCCACCTTTGGCACCAGCAAACTCTGCCTGTGGACAGGGAGGCAGCTGGCCAAGGTGTTCCACACCCTGGTATGACACTGCAGAGCTCATCCCAGCACAGAGAGGATCAAGAGTCTGAATTTGAGGAGTGAACTGTTAGTCAAACAGTTTGCCAGGAAATATTTTCCCTGCTACAATGTACAACCAAACCACTGTGGAACGAATCATGTGGTCCTTCAGAGGAGTGACTGCAGCAGCCAGAGTCAGGGATCATTCAACAACCGCTTTGGTGCTGGATGCTCTTGTTTTGGGCCATGAATCAAAGTTTCACCCCTGGGGAGGAAGGAGGACAATTCCCTGTGGATGGAGCAGGGGATGGAGGCTGTTATTGCTGTAACCACCAAGGCCTGCCTCTCCTTCCTCTGCTTCCCTGGAGCAGCTGCTGCAGGGCATGGCTGGGGTGAGCTATTGATCCAGGGGAGGCCTGGCCTCTCCCATCTGGCCACCTGGAAGGCAGGGGGGATGATCTCTCTGCATTGCACAAGCCCTGGGAAAATGGAGTGGGCAGTCCAGGGATCTCCAGACTGTCAGTCCCCATCTTAATTAGGACTGTCAGCTTGCCTTGCATTTTAGGGAATTAATTAAGGTGCTGCATAGCTGCATTTCTGGTTGACACCAGCTCCTGCTGATGGGCTGGGCTGTGGGTTTGCCCAGCTCCCTGCCACCTCTGTTTGCTCTTGCAGTCAAGACTCACACAGGAAGGGTCCAGTGAGCGCTCAGAATAATCAACAGTGTTATCTGAATGCCATATCAAATAGGTTTGGGCCAGAAATGGACTCAGCTGCTGAAAACCTATTAGCAGCATCTCAGATTTCCTATGTGCCAGCAAGTTACGGGGCAAGCACTTTAACACTGCCCACAGCTTGTGGTTAATTACTGTTTGTAGAGCTACCGCCTGCAGTTCTGCTTGACAAAGTGCCCATAAAGACAAAAATGAAATGCTTGCCCATTTTGGACGGATGCCACCTGGTCCCCCGGCCCTTCCTCCCCCACTGGGTGACAAAAAATGTGCCAAGACAAAGTGGAGTTGTTGCAGGGTCGGACTTTGTGCCGAGTGGAAGCAGCCGTGCTGAGGGGGACTCGATTCCACAGTGACACACAGCCCCACAGCCCTGTCTCTGACCCACAGCCCTGTCCCTGCCCCTGCCCCTGTCCCTGCCCCTGCCTGCACCCCAGGATGGTTCAGGGGGCGGCCAGGGACACAGCACACCTGCATCTACCTGCTGAGACACATCCACAGTCCATGCAGTAGCCAAGGCATCTCTTCTAGCCCTGAATATTTCCCCTCTTAAGGTCTGCAGTGCTTCCTCCACCTGGGAATGGCAGAAATGCTTGGGAAGCACACAGCAGTGCGGGCAATGAGCAGGGCATGGGCTGCTGGGACTGGGAGTGAGCTGGGCTGTGCAGGAGCTGGGTCCTTCAGCCTGGGGCTGCAGGGGGGATATGAGCAGTGCATGAAGCTCAACAGCTCCTTGCTGATTGCTCTGATGACAAAATCTGTAGGGAACCTCAAATAAGTTGCTCCAAGGCTGAGTTCAGAGCAGAAGAAAGGGATAAAGCAACAGGGAACAAGGAAGGTGGTAGGAAAAGCAGGAGGAAGAAGGAGGCTGGTGGCAGGCATCTCTCGTGTCTCTGTGTTTATATGAATTCCCACTTTTTCTGGGACACTGCAGGGTGGCCATGAGGGTGGGAGGCACGATTTTGGTGAAGGTGGACAGAGTAATTTCTGTGTAGTCATCCCTCAGACTCTGCTCAGGTCTGCAATGGCAGACTCCCAGGACCCCTCATGACTGGGAAAATCTAAAAGGCTCCATGCACAGGGAAAAGCTGGAAATGGGTGTGAAGGAGGCAGCCAGCCCCAGCACTTGCCCCCAGCCCACCACTGCAGCGCCAACTAATGGTTCAGGTAATGGGTTGAGGGCCATGGTATCCCGGCTGACCTCTCCCAGGGGTTGTGACCCGAAGACTGAGAGTGACCAATGCAGAGATTTATGTCTTGTTAATAACAGAATTGAACAATCAGTGTAATGAAATCCATGCTGTGCATTAATGAGGGGTCAAGACAGCAGAGGCTGAGCGTTCCCTTCTCCCAGGGTGGGTAAGAGGGGTGAAATCTAGAAGAATTTGTCATTCCCTTCAGGAAATGGGGCCATACCCAGGCTGGGCACTCTGTGGCCACCCCAGTTTTGGGCTTTTATACCCCACAAATTCCTGTTTCTTTTCTTTAAACATCAGGAGGCATGAAGGGTATGAGCTATGCCTGCACCTTCCCTGGTAGATATTAGCTGTGTGGAGACCTCAGAGCACCTTCTGGATTTGAAGGGACCCACAAGGAAGTTGGACAGGGACTGTAGTGACAGGACAGGGAGTAAAGGGTTCACACTGAGAGAAGGGAAATTTAGGTTGGATATATAGAAGGAATTGTTCCCTGTGAGGGTGGCAGGCCCTGGCAGAGGTGCCCAGAGCAGCTGGGGCTGCCCCTGGATCCCTGGCAGTGCCCAAGGCCAGGCTGGACATTGGGGCTGGAGCACCTGGGACAGTGGGAGGTGTCCCTGCCATGGCAGGGGTGGCACTGGATGAGGTCCCTTCCAGCCCAAACCATTGTGGGATTCCATGGTTCTATGCTATTGAGAAAAGTCTTCATGTGAATAAAAACTGCAGGAGAAAGATGCTAAACTGATTCATATTTTTTTTTCCTAGTCACTGCCTCTGTAACCAATTTTAAATTCTGGCATTGTGACTCAGACACAGCTAAAATTACACCATGGCTCTGCAAGTCACTTGATTGTTGCTTCAGGAGGATTCCATGACTTAAGCAAAGCTCTCATGCTACAGCACAAAGATGCATCTCCAGCAGCTCTCCAGTACCAGCTGTGCAGCCCCATGCCTTGTTGGAAAATGGCCTGCTATGATAATATCCCCTTCCTAAGGATGCCAACTCCATTCCTTGTTGTCCAGCAGAACCCTGGCCTTGGGGAGTGGAATTTAAAATGCAAGAACATGTGCATGTTTGGAAAAAATAAAATTTAAAAATTATTTCTCTATTTCTTAACAAAAAAGATCTATTTTAAATTGTTAGGGAAAGTAATAATTAAGTAACAGAAATGGCTAAACTACTAGGCACTGCTAAGATTTTGTCATCAACTATTTAGAAGCATCTTCCAGAATAAAAGTGGCTGTGCTTTAACTTTTTTGGGAAAAGAAATTTTGAGGAAGCAGCTGAGATGTTCCTGGGAGCTGTGTCAGCATCTTCCCCATCCTTTGGGGTCATCACCCACCAGGTCAGAGCACACCATCACTTTGTCCCTTTGCCTCTGTCCAGTCTGCTGACCAGGAGAGAAAGTGGACAAAAAACCTGCTGTGAGTTTTGTGTCCAAAGCTCTGCAGTGCAGCGGCAAACAGCCCCGGGTGCGAGGTTTTGCTGCAGGGTGTGAGGTTTTGCTGCAGGGATTTCCCTAGCAGGAGGTGGAGGATGAGCATGCACAGGGGGACAGGCAGCTGCCAGCCTGGCTGTCCAGGGAATGAGGATCCCCAGCAGCCTTCAGGAGCCTCCCTGTGACCCATCCTTGGCGACCTCGTGCCGGGGATTTCGGCTGAGGTTGTTCTGTTGCCATTACAGATGAAGAAGTCACAGCCTGGGGGAGGCCTTGGGAAGGGGAATGAGCTCTGAAACCTGCCCAGCCCTCACTGCTGAAACAGGAAACATCCCATCAGCATTTCAGTATTTATTTCTCTTTAACCTCCCAGCCCTGCTCACCTCCCTGCGCTGGAGGGGCAATTAAGCAGGGTTCCCATGGGAGCAGGGGGAGAGGGGAAGGAGAGGGGCACTGGAAGCAGAAAGCTTCCCCTCCCTGTGTCATTAGTATAAATTGTGTTTGTGCAAGTTATATTTTACGGCAGGCGTGTCAATTAGTGTGTGAAATTTAATAACCCAATTGAGCTTCCCTCGCTCAAAGCTAAATTGAAATCTGTTGCCTGTTTGGGAGAGGAAAGGGCTGTCATGGATGGGAGGCTGAGCTGGTGGGCCGGGTAAGGGCGTTTTTCTTGTGGATTAAAAAAAGGGAATGGTTTTGTCATAGCTTTGTTTGGAGAGGGCAGCTGATTTGATTTTTTAATTTCTTTTTTAAAGGTGATGACTTGTTTGTAAGAAAATGCTTGGGAGGGAGAAGGGGAATAATGTTTATTTGATTACATTTGGTTTTGGTTCTAGTGGGGGGTAGATTTTACTGCTAATGACTGCCACACTGAGGGTAGCTTTGGAGCAATCCCAGCACCTGGATCTTTGCCACGAGGAGGAGGAAGACAGATGCACCTCACCAGCACCTGTCCCATGGTAAGGCAAGGGGTGTGATGGGTGTCTGCCCAGATCCCACCAGAGCACAAGCACCAAATCTGAAACTCACAGAGTTTAGGGCAGCAGGACCAATATTGAGAGCACAAAGTGATCAGACTCTGCCTGTAAAAGAGGCTGTAAAAACTCCTAAGCAGGGAGTTTGAGCAAGTATATCAGTTATTGGCTTAATTTGCTTCAGGGTTAGGATGGATTGTGGTGACAACAGGCTTGGATGGTGGTACCAGCTGGCCCTACCCTGAACATGCTCTTTGTCTGTACTATTGTGATAAGAACATATTCAGTACAACCATGAAAATGAGTGCTTTCACCTAAAGGCAAAACTCCAGCAGCTGGAGACTGGAGGAAAGCAGCAAAATGACTACACTTGCATGAGCCCTTCTCAGACTTTTATCCTCTCTCTAGTAATATTGGGTGTCTTTTGGTTTGGTGGTTTTTGGGTTTTTTTGTTTTTTGGGTTTGTTTTTTATTTTTTTTTCAAAACTCCCTGTCCCAAAAGCACAGTGTTAATCCCTCTCAGTGTCCAGGATGCCCCAAGAGTCTCAGCTTCATTTTGGGGAGCTCCCTGCTCTCCCGTCTTCCCACACCTCCACATTACCCCTGCCCAACCTCCTCCAATGTGGGGATTGCTGCACTTCCCCTCTCCATATCCCAAAGGACAGCATCTGGCTGTGAAATTATCCCTTTCTGAGATGTTTCCCCCTCTCTGGCAGACATTCTCCAGCCAGGCTGCACTCCCAGCCTGTCCTGGGCTGCTGGTCTCAGAGCTCTCCAAATAGATCCATTATCCAGTAGAGGAATGTCCAGGACTGCTTGGCTTTCCTGGAGGAAAGAAACCCCAAGGTTTATTCCACCAAGGATCTTTCTACCAAGCCCTGCTGGAAATGGGCAGAAAGCTGGAATGAGGAGAGGAATGTTTATAAAATTGCTTTCATGGACACTGCACATGTGGCGATATGTTTGTAAATCAGGTCATGCCATTCCCTGAAATATATGGGCAATGTTCAGGATATTTAATGAAATAAAGATGTAATTGGCTTCAGCTTTTTAATGCTTTGGGAAACAGCATTACCCTGGTTTGAAGGGGACTCTTAAATAAGATTGAGTTACTGCACGGAGTAACCCACTGCAAAGATACAATCTGAGGAGGGAACCTGACCCTGCCAGGATTTCCTCTGTAGTGTGTTTGCATTGTATCAGCATCTAATCTGGAGCACACATCTACATTTCCCCAAGTCCCTAGAAAAGCAACCTCAGTATTCATTGAATGCTAAAAGAGAAGAAATTTGCTCCAGGAAGGAAATTTTAAAGCTATAATCTGCAGGGTCCAGTGCATGTTTTTAAAGCATCGGAAATACTAGAGGTCTCCCATGTCTTCCAAAAACCTTAAGAAGAAGGACAAAATCCTGCACAGCAAAGGCCTTTAGGGAGGATTGCAACGGGAAAAGAGATTAAACATAAGATATGGAATGCCAATGACCTGTACATGTTTTTCAGTGAGCAGCAAATACTTCAGAGGCTTCATTGGCCTCCAGCAGTCGGCAAGCAGCGCTGCCCAGCAGATCCTGAGACCCCAAACCCACCCAGCTGCTCACTCCAGGGCCTTATCTTTTAACCAACAAAGCTCAATTTCCAGAGGAAGGGCAATAAATATTCTAACAGGATACTGAGGAGGCTGGTGAGAATTCAGTGGGAGATGCAGTAAAGATCCCACAGCCTGAGGTCACATCCCCAGCTGGGTGCTGGCTATGAACTACACAAATTTGGTTTAAGACACCCAAAATGAGCAAAAATATTATGCAGCACAGCAGTGAGATACAACAGCACATTGCATTGTCCACTTCTCAAACCTGCCACCCTTCCACAAATAAAGCCTAAAATTAAAGAGCTGGAAAATATGAATTTGAAAAATTGTGAAAGACAATTCGTGTTTTGTAGGCACAGGGAGGGCAGATCTTTCAGGCTTTCACTGGACAGCCCTAAGTTTGACCCTATTCCAAGACACTCTGAGTTACTCACCATTACCTGGTGATCCAAACAGGCATGAGGACCTGGAGGACTTGAAGACCTCCTAGCCAGACCAGACTCATCTCCATTGAGGAGCCACAATTTTTTGAGAGAACCTTCAGGCTCCTGGCTGCAGAAATGCAATCTAGCACTCTGGCACCAGAGCAGTCTACTATACAGAGAACTATGTTGGCAAAAAACACTGCTTTTAAAAGAAATGTTCAGTCCTTTTTCAAGAGAGAAGGAAGCCTGAAATTTTTAAGACAAAAATAAAAGCATTATATTTTTGTAGTATTTTGAAAGAACTCCCCAGAATCAAGGAAACGACAATAAAAAAGAGAAATATTGACAATGGAGAGAAGTGGGGAAGGCTGCATGAGACAGGGCCTGGGTCCAAGGGAAGGAGAGGCTGATGCACAGCCTTGGGAGAGGCTGTAGCTACTTGTCAGAAAACGAGGGCAGTTGTGAATTTTTAGGGTGTTTCACTGAGAATTCTCCAGTTTGGAGAAGCACTGAACTTCCCCTGAACCCCTGGCCCAAGATGGAAGCAGCTCTCTTGCACCTGCAAAGCACAGGAGAGAAGCAGCATGTCCTTCTCTCCTTCTCTCCATCCCACTGAACAGCTGAGTTCAGATTGCCTGACATGCCATTTATGACAGAAATAACCTGCCTTGGCACTGACAACTGAAATTCACTTAAGGTTCATCCCATTGTTAATGACCAGATCAATAAAGCTGAAGCCACAAGAAGAGCTCTGCCATTCATCCTCCTGCCACCCCTCCCTCCCCAGCCACGCTGTCCAAGGGTGCTCCCCTCAGCCCTGCAAGGAGACTCATCCACCCCTGGGGCAGCTCCTTCCTCCCCACAGCCCCTGACATCTCTCTCCCAAGCCCTGAGAGCTGGGTGACAAAGCTGGGAGCGGGATCAGCCACAGCCTGCCTCTAATCAGCCGTGGCCTTGCTGAACCCTCCTCTGCAGTGAGGTGATGGCGCTGCCAGACAAGGCTGATTCACATCGTTTTCCCATCAGTGAGTGAAATCTATCACCCCTAAGACAGACCTGTTATTGCTGCAAGCCACTCCAGCCTACCCGGTTAAAAACGCCTTGTAAAAGCTAAAAAGGACGTGGACATATTTTATGGCAAATTAACTTTTAACAGGTTCTTTCCCTCCCTGTGTTAAGATCACATGCACAGCTGACACTCCCGTGCTCCTCACCAGCTGCAAGGACAGCACTGGATGAGGGCTGGCAGCTCCCCCATGGCAGTGGGAGGGATTTAGGGTAGTACGGGGAGATTAATTGCCCTCTCCTTTTGTTCATCTGCCTTGATTGACTCCTGAGGAAGCCCAGGAGAGCTCATATTAGTTCCATGAGATGAACCTACTCCAAGGAAAAGTCCCTGCCCCACAGAAGGCAAAAGCATCCAAAGCCACACTGGGTTTCTCTCTGGTCTGTTGATCACAGAATCACAGTATGGTTTGGGTGGGGAGGGACCTCAAAGTTCCACCCCACTGCCATGGCAGGGACACCTTCCATTGTCCCAGGCTGCTCCCAGCTCCAATGTCCAGCCTGGCCTTGGGCACTGCCAGGGATCCAGGGGCAGCCACAGCTGCTCTGGGCACCCTGTGCCAGGGCCTGCCCACCCTGCCAGGGAGTTGATACAGAAAACCTTTAGCTCCTGCTAGACCCCTGACACAAGTCACTGAAGGCGCTCATCAATTCAAGCAAACTTCAGATCAGGCCTACAGAGCACCCTGGAAATAAACCCAGCGCTACCCAGTGAGAGATGAGGGATTCCCTGCGACTTCCAGGCTGCAGCAAGTTCTCATCTGCTGCCCACCCAAGAGATCTTGAAGCCCCATCCTCTAGTTCTGGTTTAATTTCTATTCTGGAAATGGTGTCTGGTCCTGTAGACATTTGGTCACTGATGGGCTGATAGGACATGGAGTTGTTTAAAGTACAAGGGGCATTTCAGTGGCGCCACAGACATCAGCACTGTCTCAGCCAGGACTCGTTCAAAGGCAGACAAGGCTCCTCTTCAGCAAAGCATTTCAGTTGTTTTTCCCGGAGGGAAAAGTCTCACAAACACAAGGCAATGGGAAACTGTATCTTTATCATCCAGGTCCATGCCTATTTTTATGAAATGTTTTCAACTCTGCTTTTTTTTTTTTTTTTATTCTGAATTTCTCCTATACCTGTACCTTAACAAAGCCAAAATCAGTGGCATTGAAGAGCAGCTAAGGCATTCCAGAAAAATACCTTCACTACAGAACATGAGCATCCCACTACAGAGGCTGTGTGTGTGCACTGATTGATCCCCAGACTGGCATTTCAATTTCCCACTGGGCGACTCATTCATTATGAAGAAATAAGACCATTAAATGCATGATAAAGCACAGGCATCAATAGATGAGGCTGGTGGTTACTTTATGTACCTATCTAAACAATAACTCGTAAATAAATCCATTTGTGATCACACAGGACCTTTTAAGAGGAATAAGGAAGCAGTAATTATAAAGCAGATATATATATAAAAGAGCTGCTTGCCAGCATTACCACCCTGTGCAGACACACATATTTTGCTGTTGCAGCTGTGACTGCAGGGCAGAGGTGGGTCAGATGCTCAGATTGCAAACAAGCTGCCTCCAAACCTGCTCAGAGCCCCGTGACCTCTCCCAGGTGTGTGCAGGTATGTGTGTGCACATGGGAGCAAGGTCTTATCTTCAGCAGCAGGGAAAGGTGCCAGAGGAGACCATGCAAGATATTTTTTCTCTACTCTTTTTTCTTTTTAACTGATTTCCCACCCAGCCAGGCTCTGGGATAAAGCAGGATGATCATGCTCCATAAAGGTTTCCTTTCTTTAATATATATTTTTGCCCCACCTGCAGTGAATGAAGAAAAAGCAACAAAATGCCTGAGCACATCCATGGTAGTGAAAGGATCCCTAAATCGTGTCTTTCTCACCTGGTCAGGGACATTTTGGCCCCTCCCCACCTTCTCCAGCCAATTTCTCTTCACTGTGATGTCTTGCAGGATCTCCTTCCTAGTCCTTGGCCCCCCAGTCCCTCTGGTTTTCGTTTTCTCACCTTCTCACTCTCAGTGGTGCTGGAGGCCACTGATGCTGGCTTGACCCACCCTCGTTCCCCATCTCGTACCTGTGTACAAATATCTGCCGTGCCTGGTTTTACCCTTCACCCACCTGAAGGTACAACAGCTTGGAGTACAACCAGTACTGTGGTTGGGTTGGGTGCTGGGTGAGGAGCAATGAGGGTGGAGCAGCTGGAGCGGAGCACAGACAGTGTCCCCAGCCCTGCTGGTATGGACTGCTGCTTTCCCAGCTAATCTGGGGAGTAAAGGCTTGGCACCAAGGAATATCCCACGGCTGATATAAAGCCACTGCTCTGTTCATTTGTTTGGATTTCTTCAAAGTTTGAGAAAATTGCACAGAAGCCTAAACACAGCCCCAGATTCAGGACATAGCGAGCTTCTGGGATTTGTGGATTTCAGATGAAACCTCTACCACTGAAATAGCTAAAAAGTTTTCCACATGTGATTGCACTTCCTTTTACTGATCAGAGCTGATTTTACCGTGCTGGACAATCCAGTTATTAGTGCTCCTCACAGAGTGGCACTGGTGAACTTGGGAACACCCCTTGTGCTTGGGCTGCTTGGCAGTGCAGTGTGTGCCTCAGCAGGGAGAGAGGAAAGGCAGCAATGGCAGAGACAGCAATGACAATGAGAAAGGAAGGGGAAGCAAAAGAGGAAGACATGAGCATTTCAAAAATAAAGAGATACAAATAAAGGCTCCCAGATGGGACATAGAAAAACCAGGGGCAAAAGCTTTCTTTGAAACTGTTTTACAGATCAAACAAGTCTGGTCCTTTCTGTGCCCATTTTCAAGAACATTGAGCAATCCCACAACTGCTGAAATAATCCCATATAAAGGTATGGTCAGAATTCCAGTTTTTACTTTTAAATAAAAAAGAGTCTTCAAAAAAAAAAAATCCCAAAATCCCAACAAACAAACACCCAGACAAAATAAGGAGTTCAATTCCCCTTTGGCCATGTTCTCAGACCTCCAAGAAACCAATGTCAAACTAAATAGATGTGACACAACTCAGCTGATTATCCTGAGCTCTAATTGAATGATAAGCCATGACTTTACAGCTGCTTGTTCCAAATCCCACATATTCCCTGTCTGGCAGAGGGTGATTTACTGCAGGACACGGTGAGCTCCTGGGGGTGTGGGTGGGCAGGGTGGGCTCTGGACCTTCCAGGGGCTGTTCCAGGCTGAGGTGACCAAGTGACATCCCAGATGTGCAGGTTGGTGCTGCTGCTGCCTGAGGGCAAATTGCAGAGCCACAACCAAGTGCCCTCAGGCACTGAGTTAAGTGAAACAGAGGGGGAACTCCTGACACACGAATGGCCAGGTTTGTCTCCATCCTCAGATAAATCAGTTCTCTGCTTTTCCTCACTGCAGGCACAGGCAGTTTGTGCAGCAGCTGCCTGAAAGGAAATTTACTGGACAATTAAAAGTGCTGACTTTCAAGCAGCGCTCTCGAGGTGGAGTTGAAAATTATTGGGTGTGAAATGCAAATAGATTTAACAGTTTTACTGCTATTTATATGACGTTCACCCATTCCCAGCTATTTTCCTCCCTTTTTTTTCACTCTGATTTTAAACGGTCCCAACTCTCACAGGTTTTAACAACCTTAGACACAGGCAGTATAACCTGGAGCACCCTGCAAGGCTCAACAAACCCAGATCAGTGGTGTGTGCTGTGAGGGAGGGTGGGTGAAAGTAAAGTCTATCTCACTCCCTAACAAAATATTAATTTAGAATTAAGCTGATAATTACATTCAGCTTTGGGTCTGCCCCACAACCCTCTGAGGCAGTTCTCATTCAATCAGCTTTTGGCCAGTACCCAACAAACCTCCAGCTTCAATAATCACAAATTGACCAAACTAGCTGGTCTCCAGCTCCAGGAAAACCTTCCCTGAGGAGGGATGTGGGAAACCCACAGCGTGGCAGTGGGTCAGGTTCCAAAGGAATTTTGTTCCCAAGGGCATTCCCATGGAGCATCCACTTTCCCTGGTGTTCCCCTGGGGTTCAGTGTGATCTATCAGAGCTGGGATGGAGTTTTTATGAGGTTTAATTCCCTGCCTGATACATTAAATTAATGACCAAAACAGGCCATGCCTTAATTAAAGATCGACTGTTAAGATCAGTAAAGCAAGATAGTCTCAGGTTGGCCAGGCAGGGCCCTGGAAGAATTGTAAAGGAATGGGAAAAAGTGGAAAGCAGTGGGAGAAGTGAAGTGAAGCAAGCCCAGAGCCTCTAGCATGAGAATCAGGAGTTCCATGGCTTTTGGCTCACACCACTTCTTAATCAAGGGCAAGTATCTATTGTTCCTGTCCAACTCCTCCTGGATCTCACTTCATAAAAGGTGCCACTGAAATGTTTCCTACAGAGAGGTATTTTCTGAGCTACTTGGAATGGACCTCTTATATCCATAATATCTGGTGCTGCAAGATTTACCACTGCTGGGGAGAGATATTTGCTGCTCAGACATTTCAGGTGGTTGTGTGAGGTCTGCTGTACCAAAAAACTCTGTCTCAACCTCATTTGGAGCCAAATGTTGTTTATACTACTGTTTCTGTGCTTGTGACCTTCATTATCTTCTGCAAGGGGATCAACAACCTCCCGTACCAGACTCTTCACCCCTATCTCATCTGGGAAATAATATTTGTTACTGTTTGAACATTCCCACGGCTGAATCCCACCCTCATGTTTGTGGGTACAGTATGTGCCATTAACATGTTCAGGTGGGCACAAATATCTGTACATGCAGCTGTCCAGCTGTCCTGTCACCACTGTGGCCTCAGTTGTGTGCAATGAGCTCTAACAAGTAGATTTACCTACATCAGAGTCCGTACAAAACTCACCCCTTTGCCTCCCTCTTCACGGAGACCTATACTCATTTTGCTGGATTTCTTTCCCATCTCTCTATGGTGAGAAAGATTTGGCAGACAAGTGTTTAAGTAGAACCATAAATTTGATTTGTCTTAATTAAATCTCACCAAAGGTCTCCCCTACCACCACACCTCTTCTGCCCTAAATGTCCCCCAGCTGTGAGGACATGAAATACTTTCACAGGTTTTATAGACAGCTGAACCAAAAGCAAGGTGCAAAAAACACACTGTGACTTTTTCTCTTTACAATTATGTCAAGGTGCCTGTGTCATGCTCCTCCTCCCATCCTTCCCCCAGTGATTTGAACCAAAATTCTGTGTTTACAGCTGCAATTTCCAAGATGTATTCAGGTTTTTCCTCTATTTCTGCTACAGAAATTAGATCTGATATGGGCAAAGCAGAGCAGTGTCTTGAATGTAAATGCCTTTCCCTACACCTCCCATTACAGAGCTAATACTCCTCTAACTCTCCCATCAAGAAATCCTCCCCAAGATCCTTTCCTGCAATCCAATAAATAATAATAATAACCATTCTATCAACTCATATTTCTGCAAGATGGCACTGATTCTTTTTTTTTTTTTTTTGGCTCTTGCATTTGAAATAACTGAAAATATTCAAAGGGATAATGAAAAAAAAATCTCACTTTTAATTTTGAACTGAAGTTTGCCAACCTGGAAAGCCTTTAATAATGATTTTCTGATGAACATATACTCACTGGGTCTCCCCTTGGCAGCTACATTTTGATTAAATCTCTTTATATCTGTATATCATGTATGCAAATGCAATTATAATCACTTGGCGGGCATGAACGGTAGGAATTTGGGGGCTCACTCATACATCTTTGACTTAAAAGAAACTGTGCTCCTGTTCCAAATACACAGGACAGGTCAGTGAAAGCTGCTCATGCCAGGGGGATTGTGCTCCCGGCGCAGGGCAGAGGGGGGCTGCTGGCAAACCCTTTTATCAGGATGTTATCTGGGATTCCCCAGCTGGAGGTGCCTGTGCCTGCACCTGCAGCTGGCAGGCAGTGAGTGCCACAGCCCCAGGCAGCAGCACAGCCCCTGCCCCAGCTCCACGGGATGGGAGGGACCTGGGGATGCTGCATGAGCCAGAGCAGGCACCAGGAGCAGAGAGACGGAGCAGCTCTGCTGGGAGGAAAACCTGGGAGAGCTTTAGGGTTGTTCAGAATGGAAAAGAGAAGCTTTGGGGTGACCTGATTGAGGCATTTCAGTACTGCAGGAAGCCTCCAAGAAGCATGGAGAGAGGTTATTTAAAGATCCTGGAGTGCCAGGACAAGATGGAAAGGCTTCATACAGACATAAAGCAGGATTAGATGGAATACTGGGGAGAAATTCTTCCCTGGGAGGGTGGGCAGGCCCTGGCACAGGGTGCCCAGAGCAGCTGGGGCTGCCCCTGGATCCCTGGCAGTGCCCAAGGTCAGGTTGGACACTGGGGCTTGGAGCAGCCTGGGACAGTGGGAAGTGTCCCTGGGACAGTGGGAGGTGTCCCTGCCCCGGCAGAAGGTTGGAATGAAATGGGCTTTAAGGTTCCATCCAGCCCCAGCCATTCTGGGATTCTCTGGGGGCTCCTGCTGTGTGGCTGTTTTGCTCAGGACCTCACAAGCCAATGCTCTGAAGCTCTGATGCTCCCACACAGGGAGAAAAGGCCTGTTCAGGAGCCCTGGCTGAAGGCAGTGGCCTCTCCATCAGGAAATGAGGATTCCATGGAGTGCTTCCTGCATGCAGTGGAACAGTTGGGCACAGGGTGGATTTCCTGCCCTGGGTTGGGTGCAGTTCCCAGGCTTGGGGCTCCCCGGGCTGGGGCAGGCTCTGCACCCAGCCTGGTCCCAGAGCAGGACAGCCACAGCTCCTGCATGCCCAGGAGCCCCACACCCCATGGCAAACCCTCTGCCCACCTGTGCCCTGTGCCAGGCACGGCACAATGAGGCGTGGGCCCAGCTGAGCTGGGTTTTGGTGAAAATAAAGTGAACAGGGCTTAAGAGCAGTGGTGAGAGCAATGCAGATTTCTCAAGTGCTCTCTTTGCGTCCACTTGTGTGGGGACAGTAGGGGCTCTTTGCTGTGATGTGGAAATGGGATGAGCCCAAACCTATTGTGGTATGCCCCAAACAGGGCTGCAGTTCCCACATCCCTAAATAAGTGAAGGGAAACCTGAAAAATGGTTGAAATTACAGCATGGACGGCACAAATAAGTGCCAAGGGTTTCTCCTGTACACCATGGTACCTCTGGGTTCATTCCATGGGCTCTTGTGGTGAAACAAAGCCAGTGCAAATGAAAAGAGAGTTTGGCTCTTCATAAATACACATAAACTTAAGTATATAAATATGTCAATAACTGTATATTATTATTTTGCTGTGAAACAGTGTTCTTTAATTCCTTGCCTGTGTTCCCCATCCTCCCATCCATCATGACTAGATTGTAACAGATCCCATACTGGCTTCTTGGTGGAAAGAAAAAAAAAAAAAAGGTCTTCATATTTTCCTGTTTTGATTTTCCCAGAAAGAACCATTCGAAAATAACATCATGTTTGGATTGCATGCAATTTTGTATTAACCAGAACAAATTAATACAAACTTCAGGTCATGGTCTAAGTAGGGTAGAAAATAAAAGAAAGGAAAGACATAGCAGGGCTAAAGGGCTGCCTGGGGCATGGGATTTCACAGCTGCTGAAATTCCAAAGTGGGAATCTGTACCATTGGGTGCAGGGTACCATATTTTTTCCATTTTATTTCAATAGATGGAATTTTAAAAAGATTTTCTTTCAAATGTCATGTTGATTCATTTCATTTTGAGTTTTATATTAAAATACTAATTGTATTACATATAAATGTTGACATTCTATTAATATATTAATATATTAATATTGTGGGATAATGTAGCAGTCAGTGCAAAATGAATGGAAATAACAGTGCACGTAGCAGATGTGTGAGTCCAAAAGAAACTGAAACTTCTCAAGGCCTCAGACATTTTCACAGTTTCTTTCTGCCTCTTGTTTCATCTGTTCTTCCCACTTTGGATCAGTTTAAGCTACCTCAGAGAGAGCCACAAGGAATAAAAATCTTACAGGTTGCACTGGCTCCCGCATGTCCTCCCATATCATCATTTGTGACAGAATTTGGCTGTAGTTTAGTACCCACTAACACTTATTTTGTATGAAGATCTAGAGCTGGTTTGAAAGAGGGTCCCTTCCATCACATAGAAAAGATGTTCACATTTTTCCTAAATCTTTAAATAGAACTAAAAGAAAAAAAAAATATTTTGGCCTCTTGGTTTTCCAAAAACAAATCTTCTTTTCTTCATTTGAATCCTTGAAATCCATTGCCAAAACCCCAAAGCTTTTGGATTTTTTTGTTCAGAAAATAACACAATTGAGTTTTGAGGTACTCTTTTGGCACAAAAACAACATTTTGAGGTGAGCAGATGCTTTCTCTTGAAAAATGTCATCTTGTCAAAAGCACAGTCTCCCTTCTCAAAGGACATTCATGCCAGAAAATATTCCATCAGCTCTGTTAGCATCCCTCATCCTCTCCCAGGGAGGACGACACGGTGACGGCCTTGTAACAAGATGAGCTTTCCAAGAATAGTTACTGGGGAATCGGGAATTTCTGATCATATCAGAGCTCGGTACACCGGATTACAAAAGGAGTCAGTCTCATATCCCAAACCATGGGATCCACCTCTAATATGGCTCACTCTCAATAAAGTGATTCCACACTCCAATGCAGTTCCTCTGTTATATAAATATATATTTTTTTGGTGGGATATTGTGGTTGTTTTAAGAAGCTGGAAGACATCAGAGCATCTCATTCCAAGCTTGGCATTGAGCAAGAAGCCACCAGAATTAAATCAAAGTGCTTCTTTCTGGCAGGCAAATCAAGCCTAATGAAAATTCCAGCCTTGATCCTGTGCCAGGGGTAGGCAGCAAATCGAGTGCATGCCTAACCACTCCCAAAGCCCAGTCCCTCCATCCTGCCCGGGATGCCAGCTACCAGAAGCACAAAAGATGAAAACAGCCTGCCAGACACAGCAAACCCAAGTGCTCCCTTCATTAAGAGCAGTTATTACTCTCTTCCAGCTCCACCCATGAGCAAATCCACTCTGCTCCATCGTGTTGGGACTAATGAAGGGAGGCTGACTGCTGATGGTGAGCTTGGCATTCCAGGAAAGCTTTGGAGATGTCTCCCCTACCCAGGACCTGACTGGATTACTCCCTCAAAAGATGCACATTCTTGGTCTCCACAGTTCTAAGGCTAAAATCCAGTGGGGCTGGATGGAGAACCAAGAAACATCGCCAAGGAGGAGACCGAGTTTGGAGAGCAGGCAGGTTCACAAGGCTGCCTTACTTTCTCTCTGTCACAAAGTCTGAGTTATCAAGAGGAAGTGCAGCTGCTGTTCTCCAAAGAAAAACAGTTCAAATGTGGCGTTTCTAGCTCAGCTGGAGCTGTGGGCTGTGTCAGACCATGTGCCCACCCAGGCAGCTCCCATTGTGAGAGATGCAGGGCCCAGCTGCTTGGACAACACAGAGCCTCAAATGTCACCCAAGCCCCAAGACAGAGGCATCACACAGTCACAAATATTAAGTGGGGTATTCATGTTGGAGAGCAATATTCAGATCAGCTGCCTTTGATGTTGGCACACTGAGAATTCCCATCCTGGTGGTTAATCTCCTCCATTCCCTTATCTTCCATCTACAAGAAATCCAGACCCTCACACACCTTCATGGCGTGTCCCACCACCCTCTCCTGCCTCAGTCATCTGAGCCTGACCCAGGCCAGCTGATGGGACAGGGGGGAAAATCTTTAGTCTGATGGAAAAATCATACCTTGCCCTCATACATTTTGTGCCTCCAGAGGAACACCTCTGAGGCTATGGAATTGCTCCAAAGAACAGAAATGAAGCTAAAAAGCCAGCCTTTCCTGCTTCCTTGCCCCTGATGTAACTGCAGATAAAAACTGGGGATACTGCTACAGTGCTGGATTGGTGAGGGAGAAGAGAGGGTTTTGAAATGGCTCAGCCCTATTTTCTTAGGGATTGTGGTGAGAACAACACTGAGTGCTTTTGAAGGTGCCATCCAGCACCGAACAAGAATGTGAGGCTTTGAAAATGCTGAACAAAAAAAGGGACCTTTGAGATTTTTATTTGAAAGTTGGAAGTGCAGCATATCCCGATTAGTGAACACCGTCTTTAGAAAACACCAGCAGCTGCCTTGATCTATACATTTAATACAAGAAATGTGGCCATTAAATAATTTATATCTGTAAGTGCCTAGCTATGAAAATGCAAAATGAAATATTAAATAGAGCTGGTACCAAATGGAAGGGCTTGAGAAAGGGAACGAATGAGAGCCATGTCATTCACTATTCCCAGGAAACAGCCCAAGGATCTGGAGCAGAATAAATCCAGGTGGATGAATATGAAGTGCTTGGGAGCAGAAGCGAAGGTGGGTCACCGATATTATTGTCAGCAGCCCTGACCCCTCACAAACTGAGGAGATAAATCCCTCACAGTAGTGCCTTGCTCCCTTGCCAAATTCAGCCCAAATTTCATGGAGGCACAGAAGAGCAAAGCAGAGCACCTCCTGAGCTGCAAGATCTGCAGCTGAAAATGAATAATGAAGAGTGCAACTCATGGAGATAACAGCACAGACTGAGAAGTGTGTTCAGCCTCCCTTCCCATCCCTTCAGGAGATCCTGATCCACTCCTGATGGAGAGGATGCTTTGGAGTGACCGGGGAGTAACCAGCCTGAGGTCAGAACAAGCCATTTCCCTTATCACTGCTGGCAAGAGCTGGGCTTGCTAATTGTGTCATGACTAAGGCAGCCCAAGTAGGATGTTGATATGGCTATCAGGAGAATTCAGTGGAATAAACAGTTTGGAAGTGAAGTTAAACCTCACACTCCAGAGCTCAAACCAATGGCTGTTAGAAACTAAGGCAGAATTACTGTGGGTTACAGATAACCACGTTCCATCTTCTCCAGCTGCTCTATATCTTTGCCTGGCAGAAGCAGCAGTTTCAGGAACATTATTTTTGGTTTTTTTCAGGTTTTCCTGGATATTCCTCCTGAGATTTTCTAGGCGGGCAGAGGGATACTCCTGTGTTTCTACTTTTCCAGGTGTCCTGATCAGAGCAGATGTGCTGTGTTCCCAGCCAGGCTGATGACTAGAAAGACACAAATGCTGTGTCATGTGGTAGATCCAGCACTTCTGGGGAATGCTGGCCTCAACACAAGTGCCTGTCAGCCTCCAGAGGGGCTGGACAGGAGCCCCACAGCTCATATCTGCCTGGGAAACCCTTAGCAAATGAGCAGCAGTGCTGGGAACTGTCAGTCAGAGGGAAAACACCAGGTTTGGTACCTCTGTTCCCATGCCTGAGCTCCTCTCTGTGGTCTCACAAAGTCCTGCTTCAAGGTACAGAAATTCCTTTCCTACCATGTGGACTTTGGTTTCCACCTTACATTGGGATACTCCATGGTGAGACTTCCCTGCTACTCTCTGCCCCCAAGAATTGCCACCACCAGCAAATAATAACAGGGAGAGGAGAAAATGCAGATATATAGGAGGAGAAGCTTGTAAAACAGGGAGATTTTGGCTCTTATGTGGGACAGCTTTTTCCAGCAGGCAGAGGAGCTGATCTACACATTGGATTTTCAGGGAAAAGTTAAGACATTATGTTGACCATGAGCAGAAGGGACCAGCTCTGGGTCCAGGGCAGCTCTCGCTCACTTGGGTTTTGTAGACCAATTCAACACATCAAAAAGTGCTTCCCTGAAAATCAGAAGAGACTCTCACTTGACTCATTTCATAACATGGGGCCACATTTACAGCTGGCTGAAATGTCCACAAGCCAAACCCAGCAAACTTACAAACAGCTCAGATATGTCCTGTGCAGCTTGAAAATGGGAATCTCCTTCCCATGATGCCCTCCAAATCCTTACTACAAGGAAAGCTGGAATGCTCTCAATCATCCCCAGCCAACTGCATATTCAATATTTTTCTGTATTTATTTCCAGCTCCAGGATTAAGCAAGCAACCCCAGTCCTGTGACGTCCATGCAATTAAATGTATCATTTTCCCATCAAGTGCCTGGTTGTGCCAAGCTGAGCAGCTCAGATCCCTCTGCCATATGGAATGAATCTGCCTGCACAGGACTCGAACGTGACAATTAGAAATGGGACGGATTCCCCCCAGCCCCCACAAGCAGCAAAGAAGCCTGGAAGCCTTCAGTAGAGCTTGGAGGATTGTGCTGTATTAGCAGAACTAAAGGTAAACTGGAGCTCAACCAGGAGCTTTAGCTGATTGCCCTCATGGGAGGTGGTGTGAGGGACCCATAAGGAGGCTCTTGCCCAAGTCTTCCCGTCTTAAGCAGGACCAATGGTCTTGTGAACCCCAGGGAAGCTCCCAGGACCCTGCTGAGGGAGCTCCCTCCAGCCACATCCTGGCAGAAAGATTAAAAATTTGAGAAATTGCAGAGTGGTCACTTCCCATGGCCATTCAGCTGGTGCTTTCCTGGACACCTGTTAGAGATGAGGTAAATCCTTTTAGAGCCATGAGAGCTCCAGTTCAAAGCTGTCTAATACACAATTCCCAAAAGGCAGTGGAAGGTACCAACCTTTTCTCCCTGTCCCCTTTACTAAAGCAGAAAATGCTCTCTAAAACAGCTCCATGAAGGTTTAGCTGCAAAGGAAGTGCTTGGCACCCTGCAAAGAGCACAAAGATACTTCCCTTTTCCCAGAGTTACTGCAGGCCCTACTTGTCTCATGCCCATCTCCCAGCTGATGATCTCTGAGGAAAACAGGACACTGCTCTGCAGGACAGGCTGTGCTGCCAGGGCTGGGCATGGCAGTTGCTGTCACAGCCACGGATATTGCAGAGGAATTGAACCTGAGCCCCTCTGCCCTTGCTGAACCACATCTGACCTTCTCTTTTGCAACCTCCTGAGATTACCTTGATCTTCTTCATGTTCCCACTGCTCCCAAGGTTAGGTTACACCCTTAGTTCTGGACTCTGTTTTAAGTCTCCCATGAATACCAGTGTCAGATCTCACCCAGCTATCTCAGGAATGTGGCCAGGCTGATCTCCATGCTTACTCAAGGTGACATTGATTCATTCTCCCTCTCACTGCCCCGATTACATTCTGAGAATATGCTTCATAACAGCCTTGCTCATCCTCCACCACCACCCAGTTCCCATCCCTGACCTCCACCCATGTCAGCCCCTGCTCTGGGATTTAGGATTTTCTCACTGATAGAACATGCAGCTGGAGGCTCTTGGAGTTTGGGAATAGGCAGAGAAGTTACATTTAGAGACGTATAAAAGTCAGGTTTTGAAGTGAGGTTCTGTCCCTACACTCCAATTATTTCCTTCTCACACACCAGGCAGCAGCTGGGCATAGCTCCAAGGAAGGCACAAGGGCTGGAATGGGAGGACCATCCCCAGATTCAGAGCCCAAGAACCATCCAAAGGAGAGCATTTGCATCTAAGGTGATTGGCAAGAAATTGCTTTCTATGCCAGTCCCCTTGAATGGGGCTGAATGCTGCTCATGGCCTGGACCCACAGCACCTGGTGAGTGTCTCTGCTCAAGGCAATGCTGAAAAGAGGCACCTCTGCTTAACCACTGAGGTGATCTATTGATACTGTGTGGCTGGAAGGTGTTTAGGCAAAACACAAAGGTTTATAAAACTTCCAGGCTTTTGTTTTCACTGGGTTTCAGGGGAGAGCTTAAATAAAGAATTCTGCTTTGGAAAAAATAAAAACAGCAAGGGGGAAAAAATAGACAGATAGACATCTGGAGGGCTGAACAAAGCCCTCTCCTCAGGCTGACCTAGTTACAGTGTTTGGGGAGAGCTTTGCAATCCTGCTTAACAGGAGGAACAAGCAGCTGAGGGCTGAATTCAGCCTTACAGTAAATAAACAGCCCTCACCACAGCAGCCCTGCACTTTTCCATCTGATCATGGTCACCAAGAGCTGCAAACCCTCTATCCATCATGGGAATGGCAGCTTGGAGCAGGTGCCCCTGCCCAGTGATGCCAGGAGATCCCAGATAAATCACGGCTGGTTTGTATGGCATCTGCAGGGCTGACTGATGTGCTCACGGCTCACAAAGGGCAGCTCTCCCCAGCACAGCCCCGTGGCTCCTTCTGAGGCTCCTGTGCAGCAGCAGCAGTCAGCACAAAGCCCAGGGAGCCAGCCACAGCAGCCCTGCTTCCTCCTGCTCCATGTGTGGCCCTGAGACACACGTCCTGTGAAGGTGACACATCACACCACGGCCGTGGGCAAGTCAAATACATGAATTTTACACAGGAAGATGGTGATAGGACAAGGGAGGATGACTTTAAATGAAAAGAGAAGAGATTTAGATTTACTCAGAGGGTGGGCAGGCCCTGGCACAGGGTGCCCAGAGCAGCTGGGGCTGCCCCTGGATCCCTGGCAGTGCCCAAGGCCAGGCTGGACACGGGCTGGGAGCAGCCTGGGACAGTGGGAGGTGTCCTTGCCATGGCAGGGGGATGGAAGGAGATGATATTTAGGGTCCCTTCCAACCTAAATCACTCAGATATTCTGTGATTCTATGAGATAACTGAAACTGCAATTCACTGCCTGGATTCTCCCAAAGGCTCCCAAACACCTTTCACACCTTCAAGTGAAGAAATTGTTGGAATGTTGGCAGGTTTTCTGCAAATCAAAACTATTTTTCAAGTTTAAAAACTAGGAACTTGCAGTGATGCCCATGGGATTTTCTTTGCAGGTTGAAGTCCATGCACAGGCTGCCCTGGCAGAGCTGGGACAAAGTGCAGGTTTGATTAGACACTGCCAAACACAGCTGCAGGGATTTTTTCATACTCAGCTTGATGTCTTTCAACTTGCTACTAATAAACTTTAACCAAAACTGATTTCAATTTAAAATAATGTTATTTATAGCAAAGATGCTATTTATTAATGATTATTATTACAAGATGTTATTCATGCTACTTAAAGTAAAAGCCTAAATGTTTCCCAAGGTCTGGCAGCGGTAGGCAGCAAATCACTTAAGAAAGGCTTCTGAAAAGCAACATTTTGTAAAACAAGTTGCTCAAGGTATTTTGGCAGGAGCCCTTCCAGTTATGCACAGGAGGGCAACACAGGCAAACAGTAGTGAGATAAACAAAGAGGGTGTTTTGGAAACACGTGGTTCTAAATCAGTGTTTTGGCCGTCATGCTGATTCAGAGCTGAGTTGTGCAGTTCTTGCCGAAGCCATAACAACAGAGGAAAAATTGTGTCTGATAAAACAGGGTCAGAGGGATGAATTTCTGAACTGAAAAAATGAAGCCAAAGAGAAGACTGCAGGGTGACGCTGCTGGACCCAGATCAAGGGTCAGAGGGGAGGAAGCCTGTTGGTCACAAACAAAACGAGCCCCAGCTCCCTATCAGGGAGACCTTGAGAGATTCTGGGTACTGCAAACGCCACCTCCCAGGTCAGTGTCCTTCAATGCATGACCAGGACAATTTGTACTCTTAATTTTGCTGCAAGAGATGTGCACTCTGGACTGACAAGAAACCCAATGTTTGTTGTAACAGCCTCCCCTTCATGATGAAAGCTGCCCTTGGGACAGTCCCATCGATCTCCTAAACAGCCAGACCTCCTGTGAGTCCTCCACAAGCCCCAAAACCAATTTATTTCTTATTAGGTCTTAAGATAGCTCACAATATGCCAGTAGACTGCAGCACATTGTGCCACACCAAACCCATATTTCTGTTAATATCTTCAGCCCCTCCCTATCTCAAAACCTGCTCAATTTTTCTTCGTTATAAGCACAAAAAAGACTGACCTAATAAAAGTAAAGGCTGAGGAGGAAAGGCAGGAATTGTCTTCAGATCTGAACACTGAAATATTTCATGGTCCCTCAGGGATTTTGGAGCTCTCCAAACTTTGTCAAGATTTGGTGTTATTTGGGTCTTGCTTTGCAGCAGAGCCCTAGAATATTCCAATTTTAAGCAAACAAAGAAAGAAAACCCCCAAAATCCCAGTTCCTCATTGCCTCAAACCAAAAATGGATTCTTTCTGTTTTAACAAAGCCTCATCACTGTAGATAAAAAGTGTAAGTTTGGGAAGAAAATGTGCCGCCTGCTGATAAGATTTGGATTGGTTTTTTTTTTTTTCTGTAATAAACCAACAAGGTTGGATTGAAACTTTCCAGCCTACTTTGTATTTTCCTCTGCTGCTAAATTTCAGATGGCATCCACACAGCCTGGAACCCTTCGTTTGAAAAGGCACAGATTGTTTTCCATGGGTGGCTTAGAGCTGTGCCCGAGTCCCTGCCTCACTATCCCCATCCAATGCACCCTACAGCTCTCAAATATGTCTGTTTGGAATCTGTGCCTAAATACGTACATTTATTTAAAACATTAGAATAATTTATGTCTAAATAGCCAGTGGACCTGATGATGAGGCTGGCTGTGTCTGCATTCATGGGGGCTGAGGCAGAGGTGCTCTCGTCCATCTCAAGCTCAAGCGCACGGAGACAAGAACAAGACAAGGGAGGGGCAGATGTCAAACTTTCCAACAATTTCTGTTGATGTTCAACACCTTTCTTCTACTGCTTGTGAGCTGGTGTCCACCACCCAAACCCGCCTGGAGACCTCACAGCACCTTCCAGAGTCTGAAGGGATTGCAAGGAAGAAGAAGCTAGACTCCTCCTCAGGAACTGGAGTGTCAGAACAGGGGGGAATGGCTCCAAACTGACAGAAAGTAGGTTTAAATTAGATCTAATTTAATTCTTCTCTGGCAGGGTGGGCAGGCCCTGGCAGAGGTGCCCAGAGCAGCTGTGGCTGCCCCTGGATCCCTGGCAGTGCCCAAGGCCAGGCTGGACACTGGGACTGGAGCACCTGGGACAGTGGGAGGTGTCCCTGGGACAGTGGAAGGTGTCCCTGCTGGAGTTAAATGGACTTCAAAGTCCCTTCCAGCCCAAATCATTCTGTGATTCTATTTTTCTATGAACCCAGGGCAGCCCCAGGAATGCCACCCCTGAGGCAACTGTTCCAGGGTGGAGCCATGTCCTAGCCCTGCCTGTCTTTGAGGGTCACTGGGGCTGGAAGGTCCTTTTTGTGCTGGGGATGAACAGGCAGCTTATCCTTGCTCAGCACAAGCTGTGCCTTCTGCTGCCCCAGCCAAGGTGGCCCAGTGTGCCCAGAGCTGGTAAAAACACTCTGTGCAGCCCAAACAAAGGTACCTCTGGGGAAACAGGCCACAAAAAGCTGGTTTGTCCTTTGGGGTGAGCCCGTGTTAAAGAAGAGCCGGGTTTCAGGCCGAGTGGAAACTTGTATAAAGATCCTTTCTCCATGCCCACTGGGATGCTAAAAGCTTACAACAACTTTCCCAAACAAAGAGCAGCAAGGAGAATGGAGTGTTCCAGGCAGCAGAGCACCCACTGCTAGGAAGTGAATCAGCACTGATCAAAGGGAAAGGGTCAGCCTTGAAGGCTGTAAAAGTCAGCCCCAGTTCCTCTCCAGCAACCAGGACAGGTTGCACCAGAAGTCAGCAGGGAATTTTCTACTGGAATTGTTTTTTTCTGATAGAAAATTACATTATTACAAAGTAAAACTATGTCATGCGAAACACTTTTTAATTTTTTTTTTTTTAATTTTCCCCCAAATGAACATTGCATTGAGCAAATCAAAATGAACCATTTCCTTTTGGACAAGTTTAAGCCAAGAAGGAATATTTCATTTTGTTGGAGTTCTATTTTAAAATGGCATTCCAAAAACATAATGGAAAGTTCCTTCTCCCACATGCACCTATTTTCAACCCAGGACTAATCCCTTTAAAAACTACTCCTCCTATCAAAAACCTGTCCCAGCAGCACCAGTACCA
The DNA here is from genome assembly GCF_036417665.1 of Passer domesticus. Lineage (NCBI taxonomy): Eukaryota > Metazoa > Chordata > Aves > Passeriformes > Passeridae > Passer > Passer domesticus. The sequence continues at coordinate 12,308,360 of NC_087493.1, forward strand.
TGGACTTGGGGAGCCCTTTCACCCCACATTGTTTGAGCAAACATCCCCAGACTCAGCACAACAAAGCAGAAAAATCGTGACCCACACCCGCAGTACCTCCCACCCCCCGAAGCAATCTCTTCAGCTATATCTAATGTTGCTTTAAAAAGTCTTTCAGCTCCATTAATAAGCTAAACAGATACTGGGGGTCTAATTAGCAGGCTAATTGGAGAGCATGGTTAGGCATGTACTCAGGCAGGAATATTTTATCAGTGGAGTGAGCAAAGCAGAATTGTTGTTTGCAGCAGTGTTTTATCACTGAATTCTATGCAAAATCTCAGCCCTGTGTTCAGAGCCTTGGCCTAATGCAGTTCTTGGCCACCACAAGAAATAGCCAGGCTGAGGAAAACCAAACCCTTCACCTTCACCAATGAGGATTTTCTATGCACATGCATTAATTTAACATCCCACACACTATTTCAACTTTCCAAACAGCTTTCCAGTTTATATGACGTTGAGACAGGGGGTTAATTTTCTAAGAGTTTCCAGAAGTTTCAATTATGTCATGTATGTGTCACACAAATGTATAGCACAGGAAATAGCTGAATTTCAACACATAAAATTAAAAATTTTCCAGGGTAGCATTTCCCTTAGCAGCCTGAAGGAAAACATCCTCTGTTTTCAGTCCTGAGGCTGGCATTAGATGAGAAATCCTACCACAGAATGAGGTCCTTACGATGAGGATCTCTCACTATAAACTCATGCCCATCCCCCTATCTCTGTGAGCAAATAATTCCATTTAAACCCCAGTTTCTCTGCCTGGGAGGTTGAAATTATGACTATTCTGTAAATGTGTTTGTGGATTTACCAATACTCAAGTGTGCTCAAAAATCAGGATTTCTGTTTCACTGCCTGTTTTGGTCAGTTCTGCCCCAAATTGCACCCAGATAATGATGCCTCCTGCTTGTGTCCTCTTGGAACCAGGTGTCCTGCCCAGGCTGTGGGCCAGCTGCTCTCACAGCAGCAAAGCCCAGGCATGTCCTCAGGGACATATTTCAGGTCAGGAGGTGGCTTGTAGGCTTGCAGTAAACACGAATTACTCTTGAACTGAAATTTTTCCATTCCATTTGAGAAATGAAACATTTCAGCAAGCCCTGAGTGGAAGACACTGGCACGTCTTTCCTGATGGGAATTTGGTTTTTAATCAAAGTTCTAGTTTCGTGGAAAGCATGCTGAAACCCATTCAGCAGTAAATCCTTGGCGAGCTTCACTGCTGTTATATCAAGTCCACATTTGACTGATTTTAAAAGATGCCACAGCCTTGGGAACAGCACATGGTATTCACAGCACCACCCATTCTCCAGCACTGTGGAAAGGCTGAAAGAGCCTGTGAGCCTGGTGTGAAAATCCATGGTTTATTAAATGTGCCTGCCAGCCCAGGTTCACTCTGCCCAGGGATGCTCAGGCTGGCAGTGGACATGCTCAGGGGCTCAAAGAATAAGGGACAGAGGTAGCACAACACATCTTCATTGTGCAGTCGAGCATATGCCAGCAAATATACCTATTTCACAGCAAATCATGATTATTGCATGAGAAGAGTCTCTGTTGCAGACAGCCAAAGTGCTTGAAGGCTCACAAGTACCCTGGAAGGGTTTTGGCTCCTGGGGCAGTGTCAGTCTGCTCTGAGGTGCAGAAACTCATCCATGTTTGGCAGCCCTCCTGCTCTGTGGGGTTTGGTGGCCACCCCCGAGGGCAGCACAGGCACAGCTGGTCACTAACTCACCCTCACTCACCATCAGCACCAACAATGTCATTGGGAAGTATTTATCATCCTAATTTCAGATTTCAAATTGCTGGTTTACCACTGACAGCACAGACTAGCCTTTACCTGAAAGATAAGCTCTGAATTTTGGCTTCAGTCAGGGATGGGGAAATGAAGACAGCCCTGTGCTCTGCTTGTGGCTAGAGATGCATCCATTGCTTTTTACCCTGGGTGGAAAAGCTGAAAAGAGCAACTCAACACAATTACATGTTGTCTGTATTTAGGGTCATGTTGTACTGTTGTAGTATCCAAGCTGTGAACTCTGACCACGTGAAGAGAGGGGAAACCAGGAGCATCCAGGCAGAGTGTGGTGCCTCTGGGCTCTGCTCAGCTCAGCACCACAGCTCCGGGATGGATTCACAGGACAGACACCAGCGTGGGCCAGTTCAGCCCCAAACCTCCCCCATTTAACAGTTCCAGAGTCCAGCAGCACACCTGATGTCCCAGCAGGAGCACAATGAGCCCTGAAGGCACAGTGCAGCACCAGTGCAGCAGACCAGTGTAATTGCCAGCACCCAGGTTACATTTGCAAAGAGCTGATTTGCAATGGAAAAGGGAGAAATGAAGCCACCAAACTGCTGCCTCCCCCTGCAGCAGCAGATCCCACGGCCGGTGGATGACAGGGTGCAGCCGGGGCGATCCGGCGCAGCGAGGGGGGAAACACACACTCTGTTATTCCCCGTAATAAGATGCCTGTCAACATATAAACCAATTAGGTGCAGCCTTTGTGTCCATAATAAGGCTGGGCAAGATGCTTTCTATGAGCAAGTGCTTTCAAGTGAAAAATAGCTTCTGAAAGAATCTGACAGTTTGTACATGAGGTTTCAGTTTGCTCAGGGTTTGGTTGGGTTTTTTTCCAAAGGCAAGTAATGAAAATTCTCACATTGTTTCAAACCAAGAAACTGTGTCTCAGTTTTCAACAATCTTTCTTTCTCACACACTCACACACTGCTGCTTTTAGCTTTTTCCCTGTCTCTTTACATTTTTTTTAATCACAGTAATAAAGATGAAAAAGAGGGAAGAAATTAAAGTCCATGTTTGAGAGAAACACACTGAAAACAATTATTTTCTTCATTTCAGTCATATGAACTTACTTCAAATCAATGTTTTTGTGTGCTTCCATATATTATCAAGAAAGATCCACATTTTGGGACGGAAAGTATTTAACATTCTAGTTTCAATTTTTTTTCAAATTGCTGGTGAACCTCTGGCAGCACAGACTAGCCTTTACTTTAAAGACAAACCCTGTATTCTGAGTTAAGTTGGGCATGGGGAAATGCAGGCACCCTTGTATTCTGCCTGCAGCTACAGATGCCCCCAAACATTTTAATTCCAGGTTAAAAAAACTGAAGAAGAGCAAATTAGTCCCACATGTAACTTCTCAGAGAACATGAATAACTCAATTAATGGAATAATAAATGGAAGCATCCAACCAATTTTGGGTTCAGAATTCAAGCACAGAGCGAGGCTGTAAAGAACAAAACCAAAGATGTTTCCCAGAACAAGGACCCAGCAGACCGGACTGAGCTCCTGTTCCAGGTACAGAGCATCCTGGAGAGCGGCTGGAGCCTTGTTCCACCATGCAGCTGCAAAGGTTAATTGTTAGAGAGAAAAGGAGAATTACAGATATTGGGAGTCATTCCCATCTCCCTCTAGTGGTCCCCAGCTCCCCGGGGCCAGGCACAGGATCTGTGCTGCAGACAGACAGCTGTGCCTCTGCAGCAGAATCCTCGTGGAAAGCAGGAGTCACAGGGGAAGCAGAGTTTGCACCAGGCTGCTTGTCCAGAGCCCTGTTTGCACAGCTTGGAGATTAGAGAAAACTCCCCATTTGGCTGGCAAAACACCGAGATTCTCCTCCTCCCCAGGATGCTGCAGGTGGCCCTAAACCATCACACAGCATCTCAAAACGACTACGGAGCATAAATCACTGAGTACATCTGAGCCATCTGCTCTGCAGAGCAGCCAGCAGCATTGCTGGGCTGTACCCTCAGCAGCAGCTCTGCCCTGGGCGTTCCAGGCTGCCCAGGTCCCTGTGGCTGCTTGTGCACTGCAGAACCAGGCAGCAAAGGAGATGAGGATGGGGTGGAAAATCACCTGCAGAAAAACGTGTGCTTTTTGCACAGGGACCACAAGGGAGCAATTTTGTAATCAAAGGAAAATCACACCCCTAGCACCTGCAGTCCCTGTCCCATAGATGCATGAGTTGCAAAGACACATTTGCTATGGAAATCTGGTTTGGTTTAGAGCTGAATCATTTTAAGGAGGGAACTAGCAGGAATGCCTTGCACAAGTGTCCAACCTCACGAGCTCCCTGCAGAGTGACGCCGGCACCCGGCAGGGTCTGTGTTCCCTCCTGGGCCCACCTGTCACAGCTGAAGAGGTTTTGTTCCACCTTCCAGAATGAGAAACTCAGGGGAAGGAGATGTGAAACCTACCCAACTGTTTATAGGAAAGGAAAACCCTCCCATCACAAGAAATAGCAAAGCTCACCACATGCAAAAGTGATTTTCAGAAACAAGTGGAATCCATTTCCCTCTTCATAAAACAACAGTGAGGACAGAGATGGAATAGGAGCAGCATAGGGCAGCAAGAGGAGACAGAGCACTTGGGATCATGCTTGATGTTGGGAGACAGATATGTCTTCAGGCAGAAAGTACTCATAGCTCTGCAACTTGAAGGACTACGGATAATTTTGCAAAGCAACCCCATACCTGTGGCCTTTGTCTCCCATCACAGGAGGAGCCTAACAAGCATAATTCAGGAAATTCAGAGTATCCCTCTATGCAGGACCAGTAAAGCACAACCAATAAAGATACAACAATTCTTGCTCAGGCTCATCGTAGCAAGATTTTTTCTGGTTTGTGTGAAGAAAGAGGAGGTGGAGGGGCAAGGGGCTCAGAGCAATATATACCTCTGCATGTGAACAGATAGATTCCAATTTAAATAAAGTATCAGTAAAGGTCTGTTCAGTGTGAAAGACCTGGGGAATTCCCAAGGGCTACTTTGAAAGTGTTGTATTTTGAAATGGACACAGATCGTGGCGGGAAGTGGGGGAGCAGACAGTAATGGTTTAATAGACTGTGGAATGGCTATAAAAAAAGAAAGGCGGGGGGGGAAGAAAAAGCAGATGGCAGCCCCTTTGCAGGAGCCATAAAATTTCATGGTGTATTTTCTATCCATGGCTTCACTGTAATTCAAGCCTTGGGGGCCAACTTTCTCTGGCAGTGGTTACTGAGGGGCCTTGAAGGGCAGAAGTAACAAAGGGTGGACACTGCTTGGGTGCACTGACCAAATGCTCCCTCTTGGGCTAGATCAGGAAACAGAAAAGAAATAATTTCAGAGAAACACCTAGTAGATTTCCCAAATGCAGCCTCAAAGTTCCAGGGGATGTAGAAACAAAAACCCAAAAAATTCCAGGAAGCAGAATTGGAAGAGGGACTCTTCATGTCTACAGACAGAAAATAAAAGTGAAAGGAGATCTACTATCTCTCCACAGAGACCTCATCATGCATGGAAAATTATTTTGATTTCCACAGCTATGTCCTGCCTTGGTCACTGGGCTCTTGGGAAGGGCACATGGTCAGGCCAGGACTGTGTCTGCCTTACAGACAAACCTCTCAAATCTCCACCCTTCACTAGAGCCACATTTAAGCCCTGTGCCCTCAAAGGATGGCTCAGGTTCAAAGGGACCTTAGAGCTCATCCCATTCCAAAGCCCTGCCCTGGGCAGGGACACCTTCTGAGGTGACCAGGTTGCCCATCCAGACATATGTCTCTAACTTTGGTCTAACCAAGGCCCAGCTCAAGACCACATCTAGATTTAGCTTTGGTTTATTACCAAAATTTGGTTTATTACCAAAATTTGTTTATTACCAAAATTTGAACCAAGATCCCAGACACGAGTAAAACAGGTTCAGAGGTTACCACCTTCTGGTTTTGGTTCCATCCCTCAGAACAAGACAGTATCTTGCTCTCAGGACACCCCAGCAGCAAAGCTGCCTCCAGCCAGGGGCTCCAGCTCAGGGAGGATCTGGAGGGAGTCCAGAGAAGGCACCAGGATGAGCAGAGGGATGGAGCAGCTCTGCTGGGAGGAAAGGATGAGAGGATTTGGATTGTTCAGCCTGGAGGAGAAGACTTTGGGCTGACCTCATTGTGGCCTTCCAGCACCAAGGGAACCAACGGGAAAGATGGAGAGAGACTGTTAATAAGGGCCTGGAGTGCTAGGACAAGAGGAAAAGACTTCACACTGACAGAGAGCAGGATTGGATGGGATATTGGCAATTAGGAATTGTTCCCTGGCAGGGTGGGCAGGCCCTGGCACAGGGTGCCCAGAGCAGCTGGGGCTGCCCCTGGATCCCTGGCAGTGCCCAAGGCCAGGTTGGACACTGGGGCTGGGAGCAGCCTGGGACAGTGGGAGGTGTCCCTGCCATGGCAGGGGGCAGGAAGGAGATGAACTTTGGGGTCCGTCCCAACCCAAAGCACTCTGTGATTCTGATACCTCCTCACAGGTAACCTGGCCTGGTGTCACTCAGTCACCATGGCAGGTACAGGAGAACATCACCCATCCCAGAACTGTAACACACCTGCTCCACTTCATCCTCTCCTAGCCAGGGCATGGTCATTTGGGATATGAATACAACAAGATGGATTAAATGTTAATCTGTCCATGGCATGTAAATAAAACAGAGCGATTGCTATGCTGGAGGAAATAAGGGGAAGGATTATTTTAATTTGATCTAGCTAGCAAATATGTTTTGACATTGTAGTTCAGAGATTAAGCATTCCACTCTCATTAGAGATAAAAAGCAATAATTAGAAATGAATGTAATGAAACCTCAATTTCCTTTCCACCTGTTTCCCACTGGAACAATTGCTGTGTGGAGCATAAGGAGAGAAAGGAAGAGAAAAACATCAGCTTTGAGAAATTGTGTTTCAGTGCACTGGTTCTAATTATTCCAAGATCTGTCTCTAATAGCTTTGCTAAAGTAGTTGATTCCAAGTGATATCACAACAAGCTGGAAGATGAGAAATATTTTCTCAAGGATTAATGATTTTTTTTAAAGAAGCTTCATTAAAAAATTTACTGCTATTAACAGTTCTCTGTCAGAAGTATTTCAGGATTTTCACACAGGTGCTTGGTCTCTGGTGAAATATGCATACATGGGGTCTAAGTCTTTGTTTGGGGAGGGGGTAGAGAGCAGGAGTCCTTCGCTTGCATGAGAAATCAGAGCAGCTGGAGACACAGTGAGCAAAGGAAACTTGTGCTCTCTGTTAGGAGTCCAACATTTCAAAGCACTCAAGAGTCTGAAATTAGGGCAGAAAAAAAAGCAAAAAAAGCTTTTCTTATCATTTTACTTTTGGCACAGGACAAAATGACCCATTTTCCCACTGAGGTGCAAGGGAGGAAGAACGGGGAGAAGCAGAATAGCTTTTCCCCTCCCTGTGCATCAGTGGGATCCCTTTATGGCTAAAGACCTGAAACCAGAGATGCCATCATCCTGCAAAGCACTTATTTCAGCTGTTTCTTTCAAAAGATCTCGCAGGTGCACATCATTGGCAGGGCACCAAAGGCCTATTTTTGCCATTTCTGTGCTATCAGCATCCGTAAGAATGGAACAACTGGGATTCCCACTGCTGGGAGCTGGCACCATCCCACCTGGAGAAGGTTTGGAGAATTCTCTGCCCACGTGTACAAACCAGCAGCAACATTTCCCACTAATGAGCAATTCCTCAGGAAGGTTAAAGAAAAGTCAAAGTTTTCATTAAGGGCTCTGGCCACTTAATTGGTCTATTCCAACAAATGTAATAATATTTGCAGGAAGGCCAGGCAGATAAGAGAAAAAGTAAACAAGGTCAGGAGTGTCTGTATGAAGTAAATACATGGACGTGGGACTGGAAAGCACTGCTGCTGCTGCCAGGAAGGGGATGCTCACCCCATCCCACTGGCTGTAGTTGCACTTGGGGGTAAGTTGATGCTTGCTGCTATTCAGGAATTTGCCTTAGGGATGAGCAGGCTTTGTGGAACTGATGGCGTATCTCCAGACACCCAGGGGCACAGAATGGACAGGACCACACACTGCAGATGGTGCCCCAGAGGTCTTTGACAGGCCTTTGGGCAGTACAAATGACCTAAGAGAATTTGCTTTTCCTCTAAGCTTGGATTTGATAAAATAAAATAAAATTATAGTAGAATCACAGAAGAGTTAGGGGAAAGAATTTTAAAGCTCATCCAGTTCCACCTCCTGCTGTGGGCAAGGACACCTTCCACTAGACCAGGCTACTCCAACACACACCCAGCCTGGCCTTGGACACTTCCAGGGGTGAGGCATCCTGATAAAAGGCACTGAAATTATGCCCAGGAAAAGACAGAAAACAAAGCCCCCAAAATTAATTTTTCTGCAGTTTTGTGCCCTCCTGCCCCATTTAATTTCTCAGTTCACCTTCTTTAACAAAGTATTTTTCCCCATAAAGGTGTGAAAAGCTGTCTCTATTATTAGATTTTATCAGTAAAACACAAGCAAGTGCAAAATCTGGCAACAGACCAGACAACCTCATCTTGTTCCACCTCCCCTTACTCTTGCCCTGTTACCATCAGCATTTTAGGTCTCTCCCAGCTCTTTCCAGAAGGCCCCTCCATGGTAACACCCCAAAAGAGCCCTGCAGCCCCTGGAACCCTTCTCTGACACAGGGCACCCGGGAAGATGAAACATGAAATGCTCAGAACAGACCAAAGGAAGCATTTCTAATGTGAGTAATTATCCTGTGGCGCTTCCTGCCATGCGATACAAGAGAAGCAAATAATGCAGAATAATTCCTCAAAGACCCAGTTACTGAGTTGAATAACAGCATCAGCTGCAGTTTCACTGCCTAGGTCTCATATTATGAATGCTCCTGGTCCCTGTGCTTCAAACTAATCCCCTGCTGGGATTAGAAAAGCAAACAATATCTCTGTTTCAGTGACAGTCACAACTTCAGGTAATAAGGAGGTCTCAGGCATGGGCTGGGGAAGGAGATAAAGTATTAGTTTTGCACTCACTTCTCCAATGGACCGCTTTAGTTATCCCAGACTCTTTTCTCCTGTAGTGGAGGAAGCCTGTCCCCAATGGGCATGCCTCACCTTTCCTTAAAGCCAGCTGCTAAAAAATCTAAAGCACCTTAGAGGTGTAAGGATCTTGCCTTTCCCTGAGCAAGCAACCACCTCTGGCTGCAGGGAGAGGCCAGCTCCCACTTCTCATCTGCCGGCAGCTCCCAGGCGTGGCCAGGGCCTTCACATCACAGCTCTTTGGGTGCCGAGCTCCTCAGCCCGTGCTCAGAGCAGGGTTTGAGCCAGCCAGCCCTGCTGAGGAGGAGGATGCCATGACTGGAGGAGCTGCTGTTTGAGTGCCCAGGGCGGCACATCCCTCCTCCCAGGCAGGTGCCAGGGCTGCTGCCCTGCAGTGTCCTCAAGGAGCAGCCACTTCATGTCCTTACAGAGTAACCTCGGTGCTGCTACATGAGTAAATGGGGAAGTTACACATTAGGTCGTAACATTTCAGGCCTTATTAGGAACAAAAGTGCCTTTGTGAACATGCAGGTTACTGAATAACCTCCTCCATCCCCATAAAAAGCCGTGAGTGGGATTGAGCTTTCTTCTTTTTTTTTTTTTAAATCTGGTTTATATGCAAGTCAGGATCTTGAGGCTCTTTTTTGTGTCTCCACAGCTTGCTTGCCTTGCTCTCAGCCTATCAGCTATCCTCAGAGCAGGGTTTTGGTAGGACTGAGCTCCAAAACAGCTTTTGGGTCCCAAGACAAAGGGGGCTGAGATTATGCTGCACAGGGCAGGAATAAAAGTGCCCCTGAAACACCCAAGCCCACCCATCTTTGGTGTGTTAAACTTGCTCTGTGCTGCCTGGACAATGGGAAAACAAGTCAGGTTTGTTTGGGGGTTTTCTCCAAACAAAAGCAGAACCGCCCTGAAGAGAGGGAAATGGAGAGGGAAGAAAATAACAACACATGTATACATGCAGTCATGCTGCTGGCACAAGATATCCCAGCTAACAGCCCTGAGGTCAGAGCTTCTCCCAGCCCATGGAAGCTTGATGGTTTTGGTGGTGTGGGTGATTTTGAGGCCCTGTGCAGCTGCTGACTGTACCAGCAGCAGGGTGGGAAGGTGTCCATAACCTCCCAGCCCATCCCTGCCCTCTGCCATGCCCAGGCACACCCCTGGTTAGGGACCTGATGTGGCTATTTATGACAGGAACATTTCTCAATCACTGTGAAGACGCTGCAGAGGACCCTGAAGTGCTGCAGCAGCAGAGCCTGTCCCTGTCCAGCAGCCCCTCACGGGGCATGGCTGCTCCCTCTCCTGCTGCTTTCCTGCCTGCTGTCTCCTCCAGAGACAGACCACCTCCTGCCCAATGTTCTTCCTCTCTGTAATAACCATGGTTTTATGGATTAGTTGCAGCAGAGACACTGAAGTGCAACAAGTGCTGGTGCCCCCTCCCCCTCCATTGACCGCTGCTCGCTCTCTGCAGCTCTTCCTCACACAGACCCAGCCTGTGCCTGAAAACTGACTGGCATGGGGAGCCTTGCACTGGCAGCAGTGACCTGAGCTTGAATTTTGTCTCCCTGAAAGAGCTGGTCAGGGGACCAAAACGACTCAGCTGCTGCTCTTGTGCTGAACTGAACTGTTATCAGGTTCTCCAAACAACCCTTGTTTTCACACAGAGCCAGATGGGTCCTCTCTCCCTTCTGCCAAGCTCCTGGAAACCTCCCCTGCACAGAGCCCTGGGAACTCCAAAGCAGCAGCCCTGTGCTTTTTGACCCTTGTTTCCTCTTCTGAGCTGAAGTGCTTCTCTCACAAGCAGAGTTCTCAGACCCTTCCCTTGAAGGAACACTGACGTTTCTGTAACTCTGATTGTGTTGCTGGCATTTCCCACTGCCTGCACTGGGGACTGTGCTGGGTCATGCTAAGCTGCTCAGGCTGTGAGCCTCAGGAAGGACCCACAGGCACATCTGCCATCAAACAGCCACCCAAAATCACAGCAGAGGGGGCAAATTCAGCCCAAGAGCTCCCATCCCACCATTCCCAAAGCTGCACCCTTACCACTGGATAATGTGCTTGAAAGCACATCTATAAATAAACTTGGGCCTTGTGTAAACCCAATTAGAATACACTGGCAAGTTATTCAAGGAGGCTGGCAGACACATTCTTTACCTCAGGTGTCAGCCACAGGAGAGTGTTACAGGGCTTGCATTACAGGGAACACTTTGTGACTTTGAGTTATATTGCACTCAGCCTGTAAGTGAAACAATAACAGCTTGGTCTGTGGAGATAACACCCCAGATCGACTCCTTCCAATAAATTAGTGAAACATTCCACTCCCCAGCCCTGCAGTCTCACACCTCTAAATATCAACACAAACTTCAAGGGTTTGATGGAAAAAATGGTGTTAAGTCTCATGGTGTTTGAGGAATTTCCCAATATGCACTAAATTAACTTTCTGGCTGCACTAACCATAGTGGTTGAAACCAGCCCCATCTGAGACAGATGCAGGGCAAGAGATACAAGCAGCTGTTTTGCACATGAAATCAGATTGAGATTAACACTTAGCCTTGGAGTTCTCACTCTGGGGGTAAAATACAGCTTCAGGGACCCCTCTGCTTAAAAACACCTCTAGTTTCTTCATTGGACTAGAATGGACAGACTGTGAAAAGTAAAAAATAAAAATCTCACTTCAAGAGAAAACCATTGACAAACATTCGTCTTCTTTGATTCCTCTATCTTGGCATTTTAAAGATTAAGCCTAAACCATGGAAATCTGCTTCCTCAGATTCAGCTGGAGAAAACCACTCACTGCTGCAGGAGGACCAGGCAGCACAAAACATGGCAGAAGGATAAGGATAAAACTAGGATAATGGTGAACTTTTGTACAAGGAAGTCTCTTAGCGAGGAAAAGAAATGGGAGAAAGGGAAGGTTTTCATTGATGGAAGCTGGTGTAGATTTGTGCACTGGGGACATGGACAATGTTTTTTCCCCATTTATTGGTATTTACCTAAATTTAAAATTCTGGAGGAGAGAAGAAACAGCTCAGGTGCTGACCAGAGAGGATAAAATGGATCAGAATTCCCTGGATGCTGGTCTCTTTTGCCTGTTCCCTGGTTAAAGGTGTGCCTCAGCACTCTGGTAGCCAGCCCGTGCATCCCCCTGGCCCAGAGGAACTGGCTCATTTAGGCCACTCGGCAGATAACATGAGTTTGTTTTCTGAAAAGCAAAGCAATCTGTCCATAAGGATTTCTCACGCTTCATGTGCCAGCCCTGGCCAGGGAAATACAATATTAACTACATCAAAAGAAATTGTTGAATGAATAAATTATAGAAGCATTCAGGGTGCCTATCTGGGGTATTATTGCACATGCCGGTGCCGAGCAGGTTAAAGGAGCATGTTCTGCTGTTATTGCATCCCCAGCTCTGTTTGCAAGGACCCAGCATTGATGTGAAAGTGAGACTATGGACACAAGCTCCGTGCTGGCACAGCAGGACCAGGCACAGAACTGGCCAGTGCCACCTCTGCAAGCATTTCCCTCCAGAGAGAGACAGGGCTGCTGCTGCTGCTGGGCAGGACAAGAGGCAGAAGAGCCCTCCAGACAAAGCTAAACACGAGTCCACTGAAACAAGCCCTCAAACTGCAAATTCACAGCCCCGTTCTGCCAGAGAAGCCCTGGCCCAGAGACAGCTCTGGCCCAGGTCCACTGGTGCAGGAGCACCCCTGGACAGTCCCCACCCAAGGATTTCCAGAAGCTTTGTAAACATTTTACAATCAAGCCTCAGAACCCTCGTGTGGATGGGCTGAGCATCATCCGTCACGGTTTCTTAGCTGTGGAAAGAGAGGGAGACAGTCCTTAAGTGCTTTACCTAAAATCTCACAGAAATCCTACAACAGAATTAGGATTATCACCTAGATCTTTGGATTGCCAGCCTTTTTATATGCAATTTATTCTTGGTCAAAACCCTACAGTCCACCTCAGGGTTTTGCTCACAGGAAGATTTCTAACCAAGCAGAGTTTACGTCATTGCATTTTTTCTAAGAAGAAAGAAAAAGGAAAAGGAAATAAAAGAAAAAAAAAGAATAAAGGAGCCAACTACCATTTCAACTGGCAATAAAAAACAGAGTTTGTGTTTGTGCTAAGAACAGTCATTGAGAAATTCAAAAATCAAAGCTTCCTAAATGGTACAGGGAGGAGCACCCAAAATTCTAACTGCTAATCCCAAAATTAGCTCCTTTGCTGATTCTCAGTTCCATTCATGGAGCAGGAGGGTGAACACACCACCCCATAAAGCTACAGCCATTCCCAGCAGTGGGACCAGGGTCTCACTTGAGGCTGCTTGCTGGGTGAATGTTGCCTTTGGCATGATAGACCTCCCTGGGCCACTGTAAATTATTACCAAACTCTATTAATTTTGGCCTTTTACCCAAAGAAATAAAAGCTTGTTTGGGACTAAAGCCTACCCACATGTAGAAAGGCTCCAAAATTCAGTGGTGGGGGGGAAAAGGCAGCTCAGAGTCAGAAGCAAAAATGGGGATCTGCTGCTGCCTGGCAGCAAATTCAGAGTCCTCATGACAAAAGATTTTAATTTGGCCCCTGCTGTACAGCACAGCCCCTGTTGGGCCCATCTCCCCAGGCAAGGCAGTAAATTACTGTGCCCACATCTGGCCCCTCTGCTCCCCTGTCCATATGTCAGCCCTCAGTGTTGGCTACCAGGGCCTGGGGAGCCCCAGCCCCAAATGTCCCCTGCTCCCCTTGCCAGCTGAGGGTGATTTCAAGGTATATCATCCCAGCTACCTCCCAGAGGTGTTATTTGCCATCTGGAGCTGGGCAAGCATTCCCAATGAATGTATTATCCATCAAAAAAGCACACTTTTCTGCAAACTAAAATTGTTTATATTTGAAATATATCTTGCTTTGCAAAAAAAAAAAATCCATAAAATAAAATTATTGGTGTTTCTAAAGCAAAATACTTCAGCTTTCTTTTGAAATGGTGCCCTTGTTTTTGAAGTGAGAACAACCTTTATTTATAGAAAGATTTTGAAAGAATGGAAAACTTAAACCAAACAGAATATTTACTGGGTTACTCAGAATCAGATGGTCAAATGAAAAAGGAAAAAAAATCAAACTCATTGCAATAATTTCCCTCTTTCCATGCCCAAGAAAGTTCCCACTAACCCAAGTGAGCTTTAGCAAGTCCCACTAAGACCAAACCCCAGATGAGGGGCTCAGAGGGTGGTGCAGTGGGAGAGATACAACTGTCCCTGTTCCATTTTCCCTGGAGCTGCGTGGTCCACAGCACATTTGGCCCCAAGGTTCTGGGGACCCAGGATTTCGCTCTGAGCTGATTTGCACAAAGACTGCACATGGGGGTGACGTCCTCTCCACAAGCCTTTCTGGCCCATAAGTGCTGGTGTTGATCTCCCTTTCCCTGCTTTTCCACCTCCCAGCCCAGCAAGGTAAGGACCTGCAGAGGTGCTGGCTCCCCTGAGAGCTGCTGTGGTGCTGCCAAAGCCAGGCTGCTGAGCCAGCACCCTGCGCCAGCCTTCCCCAGAGCCCTCTACACAGAGATGCTTGAGGATGAGGAGGGAAGGCACCCCAGCACAGTCTGAGGCTTTCTCCTTCTTTAAATGTGTCTAAAAATGAAATCATTTTGACTCCAGGCTGTTTACAGCTGTCACATCTGAAATGGATTTTGCCACTTTGGTGTCAGAAGGCTGGATCTGCAAAATAGACATAACATGCAAACCTTCATGATAAGGAGCCAAATAATTTTTAAATTGAGCCGTAGTGTCTCTGGTGGTGTGACATTAATTTAATGCTCTTGCTGCCATGCTTAGACAGAAACACTCCCTACCTAGCTCATGATCACAGTAAAAAGGGTAATAACGACATAACAAGGATCCCCAGGAAAAAAAACCTGGGCTTTTAAAGGGACTGTGCTTCTGAGTATTTACATTTCAATGGATGGAAAATAGTTTCTCAAGTATGCCTTGCCAAAATTTTCTGAAACACCCTTTTCTTTCTGTTTGATTAATCATTTCATGCTTAGAGTCTTTTAAAATACTGCTACTTCTGGAGAGCAGAGAAATGTGCATCTCCTCAGATAAATGACAAACATTAAGGTTCTGCTTCACTCTTTTCCTCTTTTAGCTACTTCAGCTCCTGAATCAGTGAATACACAGTACAGATTTTCTGGCTGTGTAAGGAGAGCTGGTGGATTTGAAAGACTAAAGCAATGTTGCAGGTTTCCCTGCTTCAAGTAGGGCTGAGAAATTACAAAAGCCAATCTAATAAAAAGGCATTTCTTTCCAAGTGTTCAACATGATTAAAACCCAGCCAATTAAAGTTGGGATTCAATATAAAACCTGAATGTTTCCAAATGTATAAAACACTTGACGCCAGCCTGACATCTGCCCTTTCCCTCCAGCTTTCCATATGGAAAAGAGATCTACTTGCCATCTCTGAGCTGCTCTGTAGCAAAGGAGTTTGGACTGAGCTAAGCTAGCAAAGTCTTTGCCTTTAGCATAGGCCCTAAACACAGATTTGTTTCGCTCCTCCACAATTCCTAAAGCTGCTTTATATCACATAAAAATGCTCTACTGGTTCAGACTCCCTTGCCCTGGACAATCATTGGTCTGACAGTGGCAGCAGGAGACGCTGTTCAGAGGAAGCCCATGAGCCTGCCCACTCCTGCATGACTTCTAAAAATTCCCCTTTGAACCTGCTGATTTGCCACCTTCATCACCTTGCAAACCTCTCCCACACTGCATTTCAGCCTTCTCATCTCCAAACTGAACTCATAGCCGCAGGAAGCAAGTTTTTCATCCCCGTTTTTCTACAGCACCTTCTCCAGGTACACCGTGGTCTTCACAGGATTACTTTTACCCCACTGTGGAATTAGTTTTGAAAGATGAGTGCTCAAAGCACAATTTGGCCACGTGTACTGCCAAGGGGACCACAAGGACTGTGCTGGCACATCTCAGTTCTGGGTGAGGAGCTCAAGGGGACAGCTGCTGCAGTGTGCTGCAAACACAACTCCATTGCAGCCCAGCGCTATTTCAATAATGAGGCTGTTGTGTTGTATTTTTCATCCAGGTGAGCTCTCAAGGACCGAGTCTCACAGAGCAGCTCCATCCTGCTCTCAGGGAAGCCTCCTCTGCTCAGCATCCACACTGCAGGTTAATAAATACCACAGTGTCATTTCCTCTGCTTGCTGGTTGGAGCAAATGTCAAAGGGCAACAGCATTGTAGCAGAAACTGAGTGTTGAAAAGGGAAACAGCAGGGACCAATAACATCTGAAATGGTTCTACATCCCTCATCCAAATTCTTCTAGGTTGACTTCATATTCATGGTTACTTTGGAGAAAAGTGATTTAGTGTCACTGCCCAATCCCTTGAAGTACTGAATACCAGCAAGTGGCTGCTGGAAACATTTACATAGACACTTTAAAAAAATCTACTTTTTGTCACCCCAGACTACCTGACAGCCTCCCCCTTGTCTTGAGTTATACAAAAAAGGGATAACAGAAGTGGATTTGATTTAAAGTTTGTTAGAAAGATTCACAGGTCCATCTGGCATTTCCTTTAAAAAACCAAAACAAGTACAAAACCCCTACTAACAATGTAAAAATCCCCCTAAACTAATACTTCAGTAGCATTTGAAAAAGACAGAGTGAAACTCTTTGTTAACCATAATTCTCAGGTCACCATGAGATTTATATCTGCACCTCAGTGAAAATGTTATTATTAATTATAATACATAACAGGCTTTAATGCGTCCAAGAAATTCACTGTGTTTACCAGAATCATGAATTCTATCAAATAGGTGCACAGCATGATAATTTTTTGGCAGTGAAAAGGTGATTGAGCATAGATGTCATCAAAATTTTATTTTTCCCTGAGATATTTTAGGATTAGTTTATTTGAGAGGAAATCACTGCCCCAAACCAAAACTGCAGGAGCGAGCAGGCACATCCCCAGCACCCAGCTGTCCCTAGAGCTGACCCCACACCAGCCTCCATCCTTTTGGAGGAGGATTTCACATTTATGGAAGTGCTGTTACATAAGAACGGCTCTTTTATTCACAGTTTGGAACAAAAATGCAAACAGACAATTTGAGTCACTCAGCTCCACTCCCAAGATGAAGTCCTGGACTGGAGCAACCCCTTTCAAGGACCAAAACCCACCAGCATCAGCTGAAAGCTTTTAATGAGGATTTCAGCAGGAGAGGAGCAGTGTGTGAGTGGCAACTGATTAATCATCAGAGAAGGAAGACTCCACAGTGACCTGCTGGCCCTGAAGCAGAAGGAATCACTGAGTGCCTTTGGAAGGGACCTTAAGCAGCATCTTGTTCTCCCCTCTGCCGTGGCAGGGAGTCCTCCCACTGTCCCAGCGTGCCCTAAGCCCCATCCAGCCTGGCCTTGGGCACTGCCAGGGATCCAGGGGCAGCCCCAGCTGCTCTGGGCACCCTGTGCCAGGGCCTGCCCACCCTCAGAGGGATGAATTTTTCATAATATCCAATCTAGCCTTGCTCTCAGTCGGTGCGAATCCATTTCCCCCCATCCTGTCACTACATGGCCCTGTAAAAGCCAGGACAGCCCAGGAGTTTGGTCCATCCCAGCTGTGGGAAAGCAAAGACAAATGGGTGAACATGATCTTCCTCAAGGAAGAATTTTCCACCCGTTTGCCATCTCATGACTGCTGTCACAGGCTGTGGATGGGCCACATTCTGAGGAGAGCCCAGGGATGGATGCTGACCTGACCTAACAGGAGCAAGGCCTCTAGGCAGGTTCCAATTAGCCAAAATTAGTCAGCTGTGGCTAGGGTTTGTCTTCCTTTCGGCACCAAACAGTGTGAAAGCAATAGCCCTTTTCTCCACGTTGCCCACTCAACCCTTTGTGGCCTTACCCCCTTCCCCAGGGAGCCTCCTCCAGTTTTGTTTCTCCCCTTCCTGAGCCATGCCAATTATTAAAGTCTCTGAGCAGCCCCATTATCATCCTGGGCAATTCTTAACTCATTAGGCTTTAAAGCTGTTGGACTGCAGAAAAAACACCCAAACCAAGAAAATGCTTAGGCACGATAAAAGGATGTTAATGTTTTACCCCACCGACAATGATTGAGTCTGTAGGACAATTATTACGGATATTTCCATGGGTTTAGTGTTACTTTTTTCCTGACTTGAGGTCCTTTGCGTGGCATCTAATTAAAAATAGAGGAGTTTAATCTGCAGCCAAGCTCAGAGGTTGATTTGAATTCTCCCACTGTGAACTTTCAAACATGGAAGCATGCCTGTTTGCACCGATGGGATCCAATATCCTGCCTTGCAATGGACTTTTTACATTTTGGCAGGCTGCACGCCCAGGATTGTGCCAGACTGCAGCATTAATAATTCACTACCTGATCTGATCTTTCAGCAGGAAACACAAGTAAAGATGACATTAAGTGCTGCTTGGCTTCCCCTCCTCTGCCATTCTCCTGTTGTGTCTTCAGATTGGGCTAAATCTGATGGGAATTTAGTATTAAATTAACACGAAAAGTCACATTTTAGGAGGTCAAAACCATATCTACAGCTGAAGAAAGAAACTGGATTTCCTGCTGAGTTTACTTTTAACACCAACATTTTAATGTTTGTTTGGATCTCTGTTTAAGAAAGAGATTAAATGTGTTTAGATTAGGATGCAGGAGAGGATAGCAGAAATTTTAGACTGCTATTGAGCAATGTATTAACACTTTTCTCCTGGTTGTGTGAAAAACAGGTTACCTGTGGAGATGAGAGGACATTTGCCTTCTCAAGGGGAAGAACTCCATTTTCTAGCAAGATTTGGAAGTTTTTCCTCAGCTTTGCAACAGAAGAAAAACCTCCTCTATGAGTAAACTCCAAAACATGTTTATATGGTTGAAAATGGTGGGAGGCATTTCTCCAGTGCCAGGAAAAAACCACCACACACACACACCTGCTCCTGCACCTGCTCAGCCAGGGGTTGTGGACCACGTGCTCCCAAAAGCTTTCTTCAGTGACAAAGCTGCTGTCCCAGAGTCTGATATAACCAAAGTGACCTAAAAGCTTTAACAAGCTACAAGTGTTCCCCTTCTCAGAGGGTGGATTTTGCTTTAAACAAAACAGAAAACAAAACAAAACAAAACCCCTAGAAAACTGAAGAATATAACATCAATTTTGACAAGACTGTTTCATTCAGTGTTTTGTAGAACGTGCAGTTTTTCATGTAGCCCTATGTACTTTCTATTTGATGCCTTAATTATTGCATCTCAAAAGCTATTAGAAGGAAGGGAAAATACTTTGCTTTCTTTTCCAAAATAGCTTTGCTGCTATTTAGCATTCATCCACTGTTCTGGTACTGTTATCACATTAACACTTAGAGATCCCAAGCAAGGTCAATGCCTTTGTCTGTCAGCCTTTGTACAGTCAAGAGACAGTCCTTGCCCCAAAGACCTTAAAATATAAATAGATAAGACAGACAAAGGGAGAAAGAAAGAGAACATTTCTATCATCGTCACAGATAGGAAACGGGGAGATAAAATGGTTTGCTGGAGGTCAGTGACACAGAGCTGGGGAAAAAACACTCTCAAGTCTCTGTCAAGTGTCTTTAACCATGAAGCTGTCCAAAAAATGCCTGTATTTCCTCCAGCGTTTCATTTAGGTCCCTGCAGAGATGCCCAGAAAAGGAGGCTGTATGGAATGAGTGCAGACATCCAGAGAGGCTTCATTTCCAAGAGGAACTTCTGAAAGGGATATGGCAGAAACAGTAGAAATTTCACCAAAGCTGAGTCCCAAAGCAGAGACCGAAACTGGCAACTCTGGACTCCACTACTAAGAACACACAAGTGGAGAAAAGCAGCCCAGAGCTGCTCCTCAGTGTCCATATTAACAGAAAAAAAATTGGAAGTTGTGGTCAAGACGTCACTCTCCAAGAAATAACAGCAAGAAAAATGTGGGGCAGGATGAGGTGATGCATGAGTTTAAATTGATCTGCCTTCGGTGTGCTAATGATAGCACGAGGATATGCCTGGTTTAGTTCCACATTCCCAATAAAGACTGATACACTAAAAAGACAGTGGGACCTATTCTGGGCAGAATTGAAAGAAGTGAATGACTAATTTCATGGCTACCCTTTGCACTGCTATACAAAGTCAGAGAAGAAAAACCAAATGGGGAAAAAAACTCCACTAGACTTTATGGCACAAGACATTCTGTAGAAGGATTTGCATTTCAGCTCCATTCAGTGACTGGTGTCTGCCTTGTCATGTGAGATTTCCCATCCTTTACTCATTTTTCTCCTTGTGTCATGATGTCAGAGAAAGAGCTCCCTCCTTTCTCACAAGCTTTATGTCCCTGTACATCTGGGGGCAGCTGGCTCTGTGATTAGCTATACACAGGGTGGTGGCTCTCATCCCTGTCTGTGACATGCCAAGCAGGTAATGCTAGAAGCCTTATGTTGAAACAGAGTTTAAGAGTCTGTTTAGTTAACCTAGGTTAAGTTCTGCAGTTTCTCTCTGCTTTCTCTGCCTTTCTTCAAACATAACTGGTCAAGGGAATTTGCATTTTTGGGATTTTTTTGAAGGCTTTATCTTCACAGTGTTGTTGGTATTAGACCACAGCAGGGACATCTATAGTGACACATAAACTAAGCAGCAGTGCAGGAAGAAACAAGTCACATCTATTCCACCAAAATCTTTCAGTACAGGGTTTGTGCTCAGCCTTGTTGCAAGACTCTGCTGACACTGGTAACAGAGATTCATTTTGGCATTAGAGTGCAAGAGAGCATCCTGGTCCACACAGCTGCGAGAAGAGCTGGTCCCAGCTCGGCTCTGGATTTTTCCCTGGCTACAACAAGCAGTGCTGGGTTTGTCTCAGCCTGGATGAGTGAAGAGGTAGAGCCACGTCTGCATCAGGCTGTACCAGTTGGACCACAGTTGCTCCATGGGTGTAACTCTGCCAGTTATTCAGCCCCAGTGAGTTTGTTCTCAGCATTCCAGGGACACTGCAGAGCCACGGGCATCCTCTGCTTCCCAGACGCTTCCCAACAAGCACAGGACTGCACACAACCAAGTCTGAGAAATCAGGGGGTTTAGAGAAACAAGCACAGCACCAAAATGAAAAATACTGCCTGCCTCACACTGCCCACTATCACTTTGTCCATTCATAATGCAGCTGTCAATATTTTCTTGTCTTTTCCCCGCCTTCCTCACATCTATTACTCTCCCCTCCACTCTTCTCCCAAACAGTAATGTCATTTAACTCCTCCTCTATTTTTCTCCACATCCACACAGAGCCCGCTGATCAGGACAGGGAACAGAGGCCCTTCCTAATTGGAATGGTCAGGAAGATAGCTCATCTTGCAAGAGCATCACTCGCAGGGATGCCCCAGTGCCCTGTCCTGCCTGCAGACCCACACCTGTCCTTTGTCACAGCTGGGCTGCCCAGAGCTGGAATCCAATCCCAGGAGGACTGGGAGGGAGGTTATTTCATCTGTTTTCTCTTCAGAGAAAGGCAAACAGGATGGGCATTCATCGATCTCGAGAAAGAAACATTAGCCAAGTCAAACACACAGTGGACTCTGAAGAAACAGGATGTCCAGGGGATATTATGACTGGATTCACCTTGGTACCTCCTCTTAAAAAAGGACAGACTTGGAGAAGAAATAAAGAGATGTAAGCACAGAATGAAGAACATTTTCAAGAAGCTTGGCCATGTTTGCTCTATTTCAATGCAGACCCTCCACAAGAGAGAGGGAGTTTGGAGTTACTGCTGGCAACCATCACCATTAGCCCCAGGAACTTAGCACCATCCATCCTGATGTCCACTGAGTCCCACCTTCACCAGTAGTGCCTGGACCAACTCAGCCATTCACCAGAACACCCAGGGCCCACTGCAAAAAGGTTTTCCTCTTATTTACTTATTTACCCTGGGAAGATGGAGACGTGACTGGAGGAAGAGCCCACACATCTCCATGTGCAGCCAGACATGGGTCAGGAGTAGCCAAGATAAAATCACCTTGGCAGGACAGAGGAGCAGTGGTAAAGGGACTTGTCCCCACATCACACAGGAGGGATGTAAGGGCTTGGCACAGGTTCCCCAGAGGAGATGTGACTGTCCCAATCCTGGAAGTGTTCAAGGCCAGGTTGGATGGGGCTTGGAGAGCACGGGGTAATGGAAGGTGTCCCTGCCACGGCAGGAGTGGAATGAGATGTGCTTTAAGGTCCTTTCCAAGCCAGGCCTTTCTATAATTCTGTGAAAATGTGGCTGCCAAGAGACAAGCAAAGAGAGCTCCAATGAGCACAGCCAAAAGCAAGGCTCTGGGTTCAAGGTCATAACAGCCCTCTGGCAGGAAATGTGGCATTTTGAAGTTTCTGTTGCTTCCCAGGTCTAATCAGCACTGATCATCCCACAAGGAGCTGTGGTCCTTCCCCTTCAGCGAGGTTCTCTTGCCAGAGAACTGTGAAGAACAGAAGTATAATTGAAAAGCATTGGGGAGGACTTCATGGAAATGGGTGATAGGTCTGTTTGAGCTGGAGTCAAAGTTTTGTTTGATTTCATTTACCAGTTAGTAAATTAACTAGTTCAGAGAACTGACCACTGGCATGGACCTTGAAAGTTTATTTCCTTGCCAGTATTCTGGGGCTTGTATTGCATTCTGTAGCAATAATACTGTAAAATTAGACCTGCACTAATACTGAATTGCAGAGATTTCACAAAAGAGAACAAACAGACCTAATCTGACCATCCGGGCACTGATGAAAATAAGCACCCCTGAGATCAGTGTAATAAGATTTGACACTTGCAGGCTCGTCATGAGAGACCTGTTTTTATGTACCAGGTTTCCTCATTAATCATGCAGAACTCCAGCCCCAGTCAGACCCTTGTGGACACTCCAGCAAGTGGGAAGCAACACAAATCCCATGGAGGTTTTTCTTGGTCCAATCCACCTCCTGTTTCTGGTTGAAATCTTTTAGCAACTACTATTAATGCCAAAACACAATGTTTTTCAGCTGATGGGAGGTGTGCACATTTCTCGTAGGAAATGAGAATTAGTTTCAGAGTGCTTTTGCTGGAAGAACACATTCAGTGAGTGGGGGGTCTTCCCATTTCCCACTTTTCCTAAAGAAGCGGTTCATAATTCCTTTGGAAGTTTTCATTCTCCCTGTAAAATACAGTTTGTTTTTAAGCTGGAAGCTTTAGTTGTTTTGGCTGAAATGGCACGTTGTTACCTCTGGGGTTTTAACAGTGTAATTTTACTGTTTTGAAAAAACATTTGAGAGAAACTTGCCTAAATGGGAGCTTTTATCACAAAAGGCCATTAAAAGTTTTGGAAGACTTTTGTCTAAGTAAAAATTGCTCTTAAATAACGCTATAGTCCTGCTCAGATTTAACTTTTCCCTGTTTATTTTATTTAGTTTCTGCAGCATGGTTGCTGGCAGGAAATTGGAGGCAATCCCAACCTCAGATTTATTAACACACCTTTCTTGAACATGCTGCTGAACATAGAGATTTATGATTGTCAGCTTTGACTTAGCAAATGACAAACCTTTCAAATGAAAGAGTTTTCAAGAATCTCTGTCCAGGATCAGCACCATGTAAATTTGCCTGTCACAACTGATTCTGTTTGTACTGTTCAAATTTATTCTGATATTCAAGTTTCTGCTGAAAATGGAAATTGTATTTAAGCTGTTATTGAGAAATATAATTTAAAAATAATGGGGAAAAAGTAAAGCAGGTTCATGGGGACATCTCTGATTTTTAAATTCAAATAAAACAAGCCAAATTTGGAGGTTTACAGAAGATAAAAAATTTACACAGGAGATTTTCACCACAGATCACCTCATAGTGATTTTCTGTTTACAACCAGCTCTAGAAGTCATTCAAACATAGGAGTAAAAAGAAAAGCTGTTTTAACTGAGCACCCTTGCCCCTTTTTGCATCCCTGAGCATCTGAATGCCATTGATTCCCAGGTAGAGTGAGCAAGCACAGGAGTCTGTGCTGGAAGACTCCAAGAGCAGGGGCAGGGCAGGAGGCAGGAATGGTGCTTTCATCCCAGGATGCTGCAGAGGTTCTGGGATACCCAAGGAACATTGGCCCTCAAGTGCTGCTGGTGCTGTAATCCAAGGGTATTTGAAATTTCAATTATTTATGTGTTCATGCTGTGGGTTAATGCTGACTGACACTAAAACACTGCCTAGATTTAGCTTCATAAAATTTTTATCCCCACTATGAACTGCAAGTTTTTCTCCAATTTCATTTAAAGGAAACTGAGTATTGAAAAGCCTACTGAGGAATTCATGAGCAACCAACTACAACCTCACTTTTCCTCCTAGCCAAATCCTGGGACTTCATTACCATGGCAACATGTCATAATTTTAATTCCTTTCCTGATTGCCACTGCAGAGAAACCAATACGTGTGCTTGCTTTCCTTGCAGCCTGCCCTGCACTTTGTAGTGGGTGTAAAGGTTCACAGCATGTGCTTCCCAGGGCTTGTGATCCAGAAAAGGATGCTGTGTCCTTTTTTGGGGTTAAACACCCATAAAAAATTGATAAAGTTCAGCAAATCTGACTCAGGCAACTCAGGCAATGCTTGTGGTGTTCTGACCTCTGGGCATCTCAAACAGCCAGACACAGCCCAGGGCAGGGGGAGCCCCGGAAGGAACAAGCTTCCTGTACATTGTGGGGTTTTAGGTATTACACAAGAAAGAAAAGCAGCGTCCACCAGAGAGAACTGGAAAAGGGATGAGAGGTCTTGATGAGGACACAGGGTCTCCAGCAATCATCAGTCCCTGGTTTGAGGTTTCACTTATTTTGGAAATCATCACACTCCAAAGCATTTACAGGATTATAATCTCCCTGCTGGAATCTGAAATGGGGCCTGAAACACCAACAGATGGATTATTATCTTAATTATTTATCTGGTTCACATAAAATCACCTGTTTGAGGCTGAAAAGCCTCATTCAGACTCAAAAGAGCCCAACAGGGAGCTCTGGCAGGGGGTCACAGACATTTGGTGCTACCCCATACATGGAACATTGGTCAGTGAGCCCTGCAAGAATTCAGAAAAGATGAGCCAGGGGTGGGCACAGCTGCCCCATGTCTTGGCATGGTCCATCAATGCTCCATCAACCCACAGAGCTGATTTCCTGCAGCTCCCCATTCCCTCCTCACAGAGGTGGTTTGCTGCAGCTCGCCATCCCTTTCTCACAGAGTTGGTTTATTGCAGCTCCCCATCCTCTCCTCAGTGCCCCTTCTCCTGGGCTGAGCTCCAGCGTTCAGTGCACCCCAGCAAGGATGGACACAGTGGGTGTCTCTGCAATAGGCATTCCTGTGGGAATTAGACCTCCCACTGGCAGGAGATTCTGGGGTTTATTCCCACCAACCTCCTGGAAATCCCCAGCAGCAGATATGTGCACCAGTAATTCAGCCATGATGGAGCAACCAAGACAGATCCCATGGGTAAGCTTTTTCTAGAGCCCATCACAAGGAGGTAAAGGTACAAAGGATCTTCTAGAGCTTGGACCTGCCCTCTAAACTCACTTGAACTGCATTATATATGTGTATTTGTCATGTATGTGCACATATCAAATATTTATTATATGCATATGTATTTATAATGCCCAATTTTGTTGCAAACATCTGGAGAGTCACATCTCATTTAAGCACAGAAAAAGCATGGGAGATTCACCTTTCTTTAAGGGCAGGAATAAAGAAAAGAGAAGGTTGAAATAGTGGAATATATGTAGCTACAAGCCAGCCTTTTCCCTCACCTCTAAAATCCAGCCTTCCTTCTTGCTGAAGGGTTAAAATTTCTGAACAGAAACCACAGTGTTTTCCTTCTTTTTTTTTTTTTTTCTGAGCTTTTTTATTTAGTTACTCTTTCATTATTGTTTTTCTTAATCTAAAAAGTGATCTAAGTAATTATAATCATAAAATGGATGTGAACAAAATGGGTACTGCGGGGTTTATAAAACACAAATTTCCCTTTTCTGGGAAATTTGGTCTCTCCCGCACTTAAGCCTTTCAAACTCTGCCCAGACTCCTAAGGTGGCACGAACCCCACAAGGCCTGTAAGGCTGAAGAGGAAATCACTCCAACATCCAGCTCTCCCCAGCAGATGCAGGATTGCTAACACAGCACTGAGCACTGCCGGGGGATGCTGCCCTCACTGCTGTGGGGAGGGTCCTCATTGGGCAGAAACCAATAAATCCTCATTGGGCAGAAACTAATAAATGTTAAATGAGTGAGTTTGGCAGCACTGGGCATGCACAGAGACATCTCTGGTGGGGTGAGTCGTGCATCTGAGCTGGATGTGCTCACACCTCACCAGTGACCACCAGGCTGAGTGTCCAACCTGCTCCAGGTAACACACATCCTGCAGGAGTCAGCTCCTCAGCCACCAGGGCACCACATTCCGTTTAGGCTTTTTAATTTTTTTAAAACTGTTTTCTGAAAATAACCCAAGAAAAACCTTCCTTGATGTTCACTAAGCTGTTGCTGGCAAAATATCACTGATGTAAAAACAAGGAATTTTTTTAAAGGTTGAATGTATCCAGAGTGCTCCAGCCTTCTCTTTTTTGCTATTCCTTTATTCATTTTTAAACTGATAACTACTCACTGCATTTTAATTTATGCAGAAAGGGGGAATTCCACTGTGATTTAGGAATGGAAAACACCAGCTCTCAGCCTGAGATCATATAACCTCCATTAAAAACTAACTTTTATGTCCAAATTACTAGAAAATCCTCGGAGTGTGTCAGGTCTGAATGCTGTGTCCCCAGGCTCCAGATCTCTACAGATCCTTCCAGAGATGTTATTCTGCCCAGAAAACCAATGAGGATTTTTTTGAGAAAACTTTGCTTCATAGCTGCTTCCTGTCCACAGAGGGATGGAGCAGCTCTGCTGGGAGGAAGGGCTGAGGGGATTGGGACTGTTCAGCCTGGAGAAGAGAAAGCTTTGGGATGAGCTCATTGTGGCCATCCAGCACCAAGGGAACCAACAGGAAAGATGGAGAGGATGGATGTTTATAAGGGCCTGGAGTGCCAAGACAAGAGGGAAAGGCTTCACACTGACAGAGAGTAGGATTAGATGGGATATTGAGAAGACATTTTTCCCTGTGAGGGTGGGCAGGCTCTGGCACAGGGTGCCCAGAGCAGCTGTGGCTGCCCCTGGATCCCTGGCAGTGCCCCAGGCCAGGCTGGACACTGGGGCTTGGAGCAGGCTGGGACAGTGGGAGGTGTCCCTGCCATGGCAGGGGTGGCACTGGATGGGCTTTGAGGTCCTTTCCAACGCAAACCCTCGTGGAATTCTGTGATTCACTGATGCTCAGGACCTGAAGATCCAACCCTGAGCTGTCACACACTCTCCCTGCAATCAGAGCAGAGAAGCAGCCAGTGCCAGAGGATGGAGCAGTTCACACTAAAGTAGAGGCCTGAGGTGGAGAAATTTTCCTCCTAATATACCGAAAGCAACAATTTAGAATGCACATCTACACAAAACTTCCACCTGCAGGAGCAGAAGAGACAAGTCCCACCTTGACCTCATTCTATTCAAGTTCATCTGCTGGGAAAACCCTGCAGGGCCTCCAGTATGAGTTTGCCTCTGCCCTGGTTCCAGGGGTGAGGATCAGCACAGTCAGATGCAGGACAAACAACCTCATCACAGGTGACAGCAGAACCCTCTCAGGAAGGTGTGGAGCTCTGTGGAGATCTGGGAGGAACACAAGACACAGAGAAGTGCCTGAGCTGATGACAGCATGCCTGATCTCCACAGCAGGTTCTTTGCTAAAGGCATCAATGCTCTGATGCTCTCCTCAGGCTTTCTTCCCAATTCCATAGCCAAGTGCAGAGTATACAGTCATTTAGACCTTGGTGAAACTCTGGGAAGGCAGAGGTGAGACCGACAGCTCTGTGAAACGTGCATTATTACACTAAGTACAGCACATTTTTGATGTGCTGATTTTTTGGCAACATGTGAAGCAGCAAAGTCAGTCAGACCTTTAATTTCTCTAACCAGCTTTAAGGGATTTGTAACACTATACTCAGTTATTGGAGAACAGGAGGAAATTGTTTGTCTGATTAGAAACCTGTTATTTATTGTGCATTAAGAGCACAATCACCTAATGCAGGATATTTTATCCCAGTTTTAGGGAGGTGGGAGTGGAAATCAACAGTCCTGTCCCACTGAATAATATAAACGCACTCTGATCTCAGAAGTCACCTCTCGAATACTAAAGAGCTGGAACATAAAGGCTTTTAAAGAATATAGTTTCCAATTAGGTCATTGGTTTCAAACAGAGGGTGTACTAAATTAGTAACATTTGGTGGCAAATTTCTTTGAAGTTCTCATTAATCTTGGTCTTGGATTTGAACTTTTCTTGGCAATATTCCTTATAGAATTTGGATCCCAGTTATGTCAAAACAACTGATTAGCCCCACACTTTGAAGGCAGGGGGGATTAGGTAGGGCGGGTGTTAGATTTCATGAAAGGCCTATTTACCTACTCGTTTAGCATGACCAAATGGGAGGGCAGCCAGCAGGGGAGACGTGTTGGAAAGATTCCAGCGCTCCTGTCTAATTAGGGATCTCCACAGCAAAGGGGAGCAATGGATTTGTGAGAGCAGCCACTGTTCATATGCAGCTGCCCACTGGGTCTGGGCAAGGGCTGAGGGCTTCCCTTGACCTGTGGTGGCTCTTCTGCATAATTGACTGCCCACTTCCTCAGCTCTTGGGAAATTAGTGGGAAGGAAGAAATACTTTGAGGGAACATCTTTAGGTGGTGTCCTTTCTTCTTTGTGAATGGTCTAAAGCAAACTTCCCCCCAAAATCAATTAAACTCTTCCCATCTATTCTAACACATTCAACACTAGGCTTCTGAATGGCTCAGAATCACCAAAACCAAGAATTCTTAAGAATCTCAATCGGAAGTTCTCATGTAGCCTCTATCTAAGGGGCAGTAAGTTTACTTCATTACTTACTGAACCATAGCCCAGAGGAGAAAACACACAGCGAGTCATGGCAGTGGTGAAGCTTAAGAACTTCTCAATGGGACCTGCTACAATGAATCAAACCTAGGCATGCTCCTGTCCACCATGCACATCTCCTACCTGAGGCACCAACTAGCCAAAAAAAAAAGGCAGACACCAGGAGGCCTTTCCTGGAAATCACAACCCAGCAGCAGAGACCTCATAAGGAGAATGCTCAAAATTGCATGAGAAAAAAGTGCTCTGTCTTACTCAGCATGAGTGAGAGACAGGCCACTGTCACCCCTGGATACATCTGATGCCAAGCCAAGACAGAGATCCAGCCCTGGAGGGTGCAAGGCCAGCTGGATGCACCAGGCTTGGCACAGCTGCAAGCCTCTGGTCACCCCCTGCAGCTGCTGCTCACCTTGGGGGCACCAGGATGGGCAGGAGCAGCATTTCTGGGTGGTAAATCTGCATGAGGCACGAGCCAGCCTTCCCAGGGCTTGGGGGCTCCCTGCTCCTGCCTGTGCTGGGAAACTGCCCTGGAGAAGAGGAAGCTCATGAGGAAACTCCAGCTGGTGCAGCAGCAGCAACACTTGCCAGGTAGGAATGAAGACACCAGTATAGTGCTCAGTCACAATAACATGCTATAAAAATGTTAAACTCATCTTTTCCTTGACAGAAAAAAACCCTAACCCTCTGCTTTAATTTGAGGAAATGATTGGTTCAGATCTTATTTTATGTAAAACTCTTGCTTCCATCTGTAGACAACCTATCTTAAACATTTCAGCAGTGATCAGAAGGTCTTTTACAACAAAATGCAGTGAATATTTGGCCACAGCTTTTGTTCTCACCATCCCTGACATCCAGTTTTCAGCACAGCCTCAGCCTCACTGGCTTTAGCAGGAACTCAACATCAATAATGTCTGTACATATGCAGAGGTGTTTGCAGGATCGTGGCCACAACATTAGTACAGAACTAACTTTAATAAGCCTAATTAGGGTCATTCTGCAATAGTGTGAAAAGTAGCACTGATACTTATTGGCTGGGGAGGGAGAAATCACAAGTACTTTCCCACAAGTTGGTGACCTCAGGGTAGAACTTCAGAAATCTCTCCTATAAAACTGGAGCCACTGAAAACCAAGTTGGCTGCGTTAAGAGGAGCTATGGAAATACTTTTAAAATTTTTTTTCCAGCAGAACTTTTTGGTTCTGAACCATTTCTTCCACACTTTGGTGCTCAGTAATGTCCCTCAAATAATAATGTCAAAGCATGAAAGAAAATTACCAAGAGGAGGAGAAAAAGTGTGTAAGAGCCATTTTTGAAGGATTAAAATCTAAAGAAGGGAATGTTTTTAGGATGTTCAATAAAAGTTGCAGAGGTAAAAAATAAGTGTCTTGTGGCACTTGTCTTCTTCAGAAATACAAGTTGCAGTTGGAGGACAGGTGGCACAAATCCAGTTCATTCACCTTCTGGGTTTGGGACCTTGTTTTGCCACCTTTCATGGAAGTTTTCTCAACAGAGCAGAGCTATTTCCTCGATTTTTTTATGTGGGGGGGTTTGGTTGTTTTTTTTTTTCATTTGTTTTGGTTTGTTTTGGTTTGTTTTGTTTTTGTTTTCTCACCCTTCTGGCACAGTGGACCTGCCACACAATCCCAGAGAAGTTTGAGTTTGAAGGGGCCTGCAGGAGCACCTTGTTCCATCTCCCTGCCGTGGCTGGGGACACCTCCCACTAGCCCAGGTTGCTCCATGCCCCTTCCAGGCTGTCCCCAAAACAAAGCCAGCAACCCAAACCCACAAAGTGCTGTGGGCTTTCCCACACTGCGACCCCAGCACTGCGACCCCAGCACATGTCCAAATCTTCAGCAAGTCCAAAGGCCATGAGCTGTTCCCGAGCACTCCAAGAGGCACCAGCAGTGGTTTGAAAGCTGTATGGCACCTCTGTGTCCTTTCAGGGGTAGACCAGAGCCTTCCCTGCCCCATGGGATGCTGCCAGTGCTTCCATCAAGCTGGGACAAGGGCAGGCAGCACATGTGTGCTCTGCAGGGGAGAGAGGTGGGAGTTTTCCAGGGTAAACCATTTCCTCTGGTTCATGTTCAATTAAAAATCGTTTGGGGGCCGACAGCAGCTTCTCATCTGGCATATCGTGAAACCACTATTTCAGCACAATTTACAGCCTTTTGGGGAAAGGAGAGCTCTATTATTTAGTAACTTCCCTGCTTGCCCTCAGGAAGGTCAGATCCTTTTGTTCCCTGCCAGAAGAGTGAGAGCTATAAACTACACAAGGGAGAGAGTGTTGGGAGCTCGTACTTAGAGCAGTGCACCTGGATAACCCTGCAAACAGCCCTGCACTGCAGGGAGGTCACACACAGAGCAATATGCTGGGATTGGTTCACCAGAGCAGGGAGCATCCAGCAGTGCAGGAGGCAGCTCAGGAGCTGGGTGCTACAGCACAAAGCACCTCGATGAGATTTAGATAAAATATGCAGCTCAAAACCAACAGTTCAGTGGGAGTTCCGGGAGGAGCTGATCTCCATTAATTTCGCCTTCGTAGCCTTTTCTTTTTTTTCTGTTAAGTGATGGAAAATAGTACAGTAAGTTTAAGGTTTTCTCCTCCACAGCTGCTGGCACCTCTGGAGCACGGTGTGGGACCAGCTTTGCTCCCAGGCTGTTGTCAGCAGCTGCCTCAGCTTGCAGGGCACTGTAAAGCTTGTATGGGCTCATAGCACTGCAGAAAACCCAGGGCTAAGCCAGGAATGAGATTAATTTGACAAGGAGCTTCCCCCTCCAAGAGAATATTCATTAATAAATTTTGAAATAATAATTTGAAAAGTTAGCATCATTATTTGTATGCTGCCTCATGTCCAATGTTTCATAGATATTTAACTGTTGTTATTTTTGTCTGTGTCACACAAACCTCAGGCAAGTTTGTGTGACACAGACAGTGCAGGGAGAGAGAAGCCAGCTGAAGGCACCACTAATTGTTACTCTGTTTTCCCATGAAACTCATTCAATTTCCAAACAGGAGCTTAAGGAATAAAGGTCAAAAAATCCTCCAGGCTTAGAAAATTCACAAGAAAGAGAAGGAAACGACTTCCATTGTTGCTACACATTTGTTAACATTTCATTTCACAAGAAATCAATACAGCCCAAACATTTCTGCCAAAAGCACAAAGGAACAATGGTTCAAGGGCTGCAGAACATGGAGATTTTTTTTATCACTTCACCAAGGTATAAAACAAACACTTTCCCTCTGCCTCCCTGTTTATTCTGAAAAATATTTGTCCAAGAAGAGCAGAAACTTATCTCCAGGAAGTTTGCTGAGGGAAGATAGTGGATGAACTGAGAATCAAGAAAAGCATTTTGAACAGTGCAGGCAGAGATGTCAAAGCAGCAGTTCTTCCCAACATCACCTCCACCTCAGTTTGCTTGCTCAGCCTGACAATCAACATCTTATTGTGCAGCCCCAGCGTTTCTCTGCAGTTTAAACAAGGAGTCTGTAATGGTGTGTGATCCTCAAGGTCACTTCTGGAGAGCTGTCTTTAGCCCAGTGGTCATCAACTATTTAGAACTAAAAATGAGAATTTCACTAAAGCAAATTACATCCTGTATGTATAATACACTGCAGCAAATGCACTGGAAATTATCAGTGGAAGATCCAGCTTGGAATATCTCAGCTGTCATGTGCATGAAGGAGGTTTCTGGGATCAGGAAAATTCCAGTGTAGACCTCAGAGAAAGAGTGGCCCCTTTTCCTTTATCTCCAGGTACACAGATTTAGAATTGTAGCCTTCTCTTCCTATAGTATCTGGATACACCAGCTTATTTAGAATGTATTTCCTTGGAGGTTCGTTACCTTGCAAAAAAATAATTCATCTCTGCCACACAGAGGGGAATATTACATTCTGCACATCAAAAGATCCTTTAACCTGTCCAAAATTTCCATTCTTTCTTTTCCCATGCTCTTATCTGAAGAGAATATTTTTCTTCCTCCATTCAGTAACTGGCTCCTGACTGCTTTAGCCAGTAATTTCCTGCGGCTTCACAGCAATTCCTGAGATGAATAATGATGTCACGAAGGCCAGGCTTTGACATCACAGAAGAAAGAGGTTTGGGGATTTTTTTGGAATATTTAGCAATGCATATACAAGTCAACTTGAAGAGAATGCTTGGAGGAATAGGCGGTCTTACTCATGGTGGAAAGGTGATCTAGATCCACGGGCCTATGGGAACATGGCAGCAAGGTGGTGACAAGATTGTCAGTGGAAGAGGAACATATTTAAATTTAGCTGCCAGTAATTTCCAGTGGGCAACTTTTGATGTCTTTCACCACTTTGTAAGGACATCATAAAGAATGACTTGTAAAATTATAATATTCTTATTTCCTATCAAAGCTCATATACTATCAGCTCTGCTTTGCAGATAAATCTAACACATCCTAAGCCAGGGCTGTGTCCCTGACTTGACTGGAGGTGGCAGAACCAGCTCTGGAGCAGGGTGTGCTGCTGGACTGGCTGAGCATCATCCAGACTGCTGCAGAGAAACCCATCCACACTGTCTGAGCAGCATTCAGATTCTTGGGGTTTGCATTTATTAACATGCCAATTTCTTGGTTAAGAAGGAGGGGGAAGGAAATCTTTCAAACAAGCCTGTAAATGGTGTTTTGGTGGGGTTTTTTTCCCCTTCAGTAGAATGATAGCTTTTGTATGTTAAGTGTATTCCTTCTGGCTACAGCACACGCACAAGGACATTTTGAGCAGCATAATGCCATGCGTACAGGCTGCTGACTTAGAAAATACCTTCCCCCAAAACAAAGTCTAACATCAAGGACACAACCCAAGACCTGAGCTGTGGTTAGCAGATTCCCCAGTCTTGCACATCCTTGCATTTCACCCAGCTCCCCTTGGAGTCCAGCAGAATGAAGCAGCTTATCCCACCAGTGTGCATCATGAACACATGGACTAGCAGACTACAAAGGTACAAAAGGATTTTGCACTCCCTGGGAGATGGTGGCCAGGACCACAGGGTCTGCTGGACAGTGTTTCTTTAGGTGTTTCTTTTCATAGAGAGCACTGGAAGAATGTAACAGCCACATAAGACCTCCCTGGCTTCCAGAAGTAGAAAAGCTCCAAGGTTTACCAGTCATTTCCAAAAAAAGTATCTGTCATGTTTCCAAAACAGATATCATAACAGTTGGAAACATCACAGCTGTTCCCTCCAAAAACCTGTGTTGGAGCAGCAGCCAGCCTCATGAGAACTTCACCAATTACACCTAAAAGTACCTTAGGACTGAAGCCTTGAGAGGCAGCTGAGCAGCAGGAAACACAGTTCAGGCATGTCACAGTGATTTTGACTACCTTGAAATGTCCCTAAATCTTCATCTGTTGCCCAGTTTTATGGTGTCAACTGCCCCAGCACTCCAGAAGATTCCAACACCCCAAGGCTGGGAACTGGACCAATTTGCTGAGAGCTCACAGACATGAGATTAAAACCTAAAACATTAAGACCCTTCTGGGGTTTGAGTTTTCCCCCATTTCCTCTCTCATTGGAATCAGGAAGTGCAAAGAAGCAACTGTGGAAATAAAACTTAAGTTCTTTTCAGAAAAGTTACTTGAACTTTCGGAACCTTATGTTCATTCTCCTTGAGGGCAAAGATCCAAGATAGTTATTCTTGTACTTAAACCAGGTTCAGTCATCCTTAGTAATTAAGGGCACTAGATCAAAAATTAAATTTATTGTACCAGTAGCACAACCACAATGGATCTTCATAAAATTTAACCACACAGAGAAGTGGGTTGCCTGAGATCTGCCATTCAAGCAGGCTTTATTGCATTTAAATATAGATTCATAAAAAATAAATTGGAAATGGGGATGACCCTTTGTCTACCTAGAGGCCCACGAAAGATGTTTGCCTCTGATACAGTTTGCAAATTAGCATTTTATAGGACCTGGGATGCTGCCTGACACACAAAATACTTTAAAATTCTGTAAATAATGTAAGTAAATTAACAAGAGATAGTGACTGCAATGAATAAAACATAAGTTAAGTACCTTTCCATTTCCTCTGAAGCCTAGAGGAAAAAAGTGACTAGATTTAGCTCTTTGGGGGAAAAAATTGCAAATACTCGTAATGTTTGGTAGGAAAACATGCAGATAATTCAGAGAAACACTGAAAAGTCAGTCTGAAGCATCTTCTATATAACTGTGGAAAAGCCAAGAGTTTGTGGCAAAGTCCTTGGGTTGAGTTTTAGCCTTGTCCAACCCCCATCAAGTGCTTGGGAAAATCATCAGGGGAGAGTCTTTCCCTTTTCTTTCTTCCCCTGCTCCCCCTTCACTTAGCAGGTTCTTCAGAGAAGGCTGGTGATGGACAAGCTTGGGGGCTTTGTCCTTCCAGCATGGGCTACTGAGTCCTGTCAAAACCTACACTGCTCTTTGCAAAGCAAGTCAGAGCCCAGAGAGCCAAGGAAGAGCGAGGAAGTCCAAGTCTAGAGCTGTGAATTGTGAATGTATATGAAGAGCATGACCACCACCAGCCCCAAACCCATTCCCACATCAGCACGGGGCTCTCCCTGCTTCCTTTAGCCCACCTGGGAGCCTAGGCACAGCCATGATGTCCTAGCATGGTTCTGTCAACAAGGTAGCATGTGTCTGTCAGGTAGATTTGTCTGGGGACAGAAGGGAGCTTGGACCTCCTTTAGATCAACCATCATTTCCCAGTCCCTTGCACACCCTTCAAAACAGAAAAAGTGCCATGAGGTTTTCATAGGACACTGGACAAGAAAATGAGTTGCCCATCTGTGGAAAAAGCACATGTCCCAAAGGGGAGCTCTGATGTCAAAGAAATACAGCTGGTGAGGCATTTGGAGGACAAATCTTCTATTTTTCTATTCACAGTTTGGATCTGGCCTTGAAGCCCTGAGCTGACATCCCTGGCTAGGGCAGAGTGGGAATCCTGCAGCAGCATGCCGGCTTGAAGGCAAGACTCTTATCAGATGGGCTGGAAATATGACAGCAAGAGCCTCTCCCAGGATGTTTTGGCTTGTGATCCAGGACGAACACCTGGAAGCCAAGAGGAGCCTGGAATACATTAAGTGAGTTGGCCAGACTTTCTCATCTTGTTAACATGCTGCAGGCTTCATTTGTGCTTTGGGCAGGGATTCAGAGTGATTCTTTATTTGATTCAAACCAGATAGTCCATCACAAATCCCAGACTCCTGCTCATATCAGCATCACCCAGACACTGTCCCTGCAGAAAATGGTCTTTGTGACAAGAGCATCTGACAAAGTCAAACAGCACACACGGGTGGGGGTTTGGCTGCAGACAAAACCTAGGACAATATTCCACTTTGTCTCTCCTCTCCTTTTATTCCCTTTTTCAATCCACTACATCCAGTTTCACTGCCCCAGACCACAGGAAGATTCCAACCATGGAAGCTCCCAAAATTGCATCAGGCAGTTCAGCAGCCAGCTCTGCAAGGACAAACACCACCAGCACCTCCTTGGAGAGCCCGACCCACAGCCACAGCACCTGCCATGGCCAGGCTGTGCTGGGACATCGTGTCCCACCACCCCAGACAGCAGCTTCTGTTACTTTTCCTTCTGAACAGCAATGTTTTTCTCTCAAATGCAGCCATCTCAAGCCATCAGGAGATGTGAGGCCAGGACAAGTTGACCCAGATGGCCCCAGTGAAGACACACACACACTGCCACAGCCCTCTCCTTGGACCCACATCCCTGTTTCACCCAGCACTCAGAACTGTCTCTCAAGGAGTGTATAAGATATGAATTAATAAAATTTGGCTGAACAGCAATATTCAAGTATGAAAATCATAACATGGTGGGGACCCAAGACAGTAGCACCACAGGCACAAAGAAAGGTCTCTCTCTATTCTGTACCTAAACCAAGTGGGTCCTGGCCAGGGAAGTCCCAATACAACTGTTTGCATTTACAGGTAGCAAATAAAAGCCAAATACTTCAAGAGAAAGGCAGCTTTTGCCCCTTCTCCTGCCACAGACCAAACATCTCATCAATCATTTCCACATGGCTCGTGCTGATGCTCCATGCAGGCATGAAACTCCTGACATCAGTTACCAAACCAAGAAAATGGAAGGATTTTATCAAGTACCATTACTGCCAGATCTGTTCCAGTGATGATAGAAATCAGTAGCTAAATGGTAGAAAGTGGGGTGTACGGCCCTGCTGCTAGGAGAGAGTTTGGCTCACAGGTGAGGGGAATAGTTCAGACCTGCTTCCAGGGAAGCCCTCTTGAGTTTCTGCACAGCCAGCTGGTACCAGGAAAAATTAGGGTTCTACCCCAAATGTTGTCATTTATCCATTTTATGATTTTGGGCAAAGTACAGCCCCACTTTTGCTCAGTTTCTCTAATTCAAAGTGAAGGTGAACCCAGCCAACTTCTGAGAACTGCTTTAATGTTCATGAGGAAATAAAAGAAAAACCCAACAACATTAAGCCCTCCCCCAAACAAAAAAGAAAACTGAGCCAAAAATGCCAAGCAAAGGTTTTACAGACTCATCAGTATGAGGAACCATTAACTCTTTTTTTCCTTTGCAACAACAGAAATCTATAAAGACACTCACAGGCTCTTGCAGCTAGTAATGGGAGCACACAAGAAGTGTAGGTTTCCCTGTTTAATGATTTTGGTCAAAGTTGTCCCTGCCTAAGGGCTTTTCACTTAGAGGACACGAGGATTTTAAGTTCATTGTTTTACAAGCAGACAGGATGGATTTGTTGTTGTTAAAATCACTTTCCACTGAGAACTGCCCAAATCATTTCCCCTCTCCATCCCCCTTCCCTGTTCCCCAGCCCTTGTATGCCAGCACTATCAGTTCAGCTCTAGCTTTGCTTAAATGCCATTGAAAGACAGCAGGAAAACTCTGTCTGTCAGAATTATGTCTGTCAATATTTTTGGAAAGCCCATTTTCTTGTTTTCTTTTGGATCGGGACAGCAGCTCACAGTTCACTGAACCAGGAAACCTGGGGCTGCTCCTGAGTCCTCAGTTCATTGCTTGGGAGAGGATTTGTACCCAGGGAAGGTTCTGCCATGATCATGGTCCTTTTCTGGAAGACAGAGAGACCCAGTGCACCCAGACACAGCATCCCAATATGGTTTGGGTCGGAAGGGACCTCAGTGACCATCTCATTCCAGCTCTGCCATGGATAGAGACACCTTCCACTGGACCAGGCTGCTCAAATTTATGTGTGAATTGCTGGGCGGTGCTCTGAGGAAAAGTGCCATTAAATCCAAACCAAAGCTGCCTATTTCAGGCCCAGGAATCCTTGGACACTGGCTGGGATAGCCCAGGGCTAGCAGCTGACATGCACATGGCTGCTCCAAGGGAGGCAGAGCTCAAGGGGGCTGCTCAGCAAAGTCTTCCATAATTTGCTATTCCTGAAGCAGAGTCAGCCTGGTTTATACCTGGAGCTGCTGCTGGAGGAGATCCTGACTTCAGACACATCTGAGAAATGCCTGATGCTGTAGAAGGGGCTGCAGGAGTTGTGCTGCAAGCCCCAAGTACAAGATGGTGCATAGGACAGAATTAGTCAGTCTGCTCTGGAGAAGAAATTCTCCATTCTAGGGAAGGAAACAGCTTTTCCTGATGAAAAATTAAAGAACCCCTGGCCTGGTGGTTTCCTCCTGGGGTGAGTTAAAACAGCCGCCTGAAGAGAGAGGCAAACCTTTCCCCTGACATATTAACTGCACATACACTGCCCATCTCAGAGAGTTTCCTCAACAAATTGCCCTCTTTTTCCCCCTAAAATCCAGGGGGATGTTCATCCCTTCCCATGTCCAGAACAGAAACAGCTAAAAGAGGAACAAATCTCAGTTAATTTTCAGTTAATCTTTTGCTGAGACTCAATTCTCAGAGCTGCACCACCCCAGACTGAGCCAGCCCAGCATCTTCCTCATGCAGCACAAACATCTGCCACTGATTTTGGAGGGGAGAGTTTAATGTGGGCATTCACTGCTGAGTGACCAAGGTTACTGTGCAGCTACTGAGAAGAGAAGCAGCTCCTCTGGGATTTCACCATTTCCCCAGGTTCAAGGGACGGGAGCACTGCCCTCCTCATGTTCTCCCAGGAGCAGAAGAGGCAGGACAGAGACCTTGCCCAGCCGTGGGCACTGTGGCTGGCACCCACCAGCAGAGCAGTAGCTGTGCTCTCCCAGCCCTCTGTCCCTTCTCAGTGGCAGACCCAGCTGATCTCTCTGCCATCCCAGCACAGGGAGAGGTCAGGGACAGAATCTGGCATGAGGGTCTGACTGTCCCTGCTCCATGAACCACTGCTGAGCCCTGAGTAAATCCAGCGGGGCAGCAGCGGTGCCTGAGGAGCAAGGGGGGCTTCCTTCAAACACTGCAGCTCTGCTACCAAACAAAAACAAAGGCACAGACTTTCCATTTTCTTCTATTACCCACCTTAAAAAAATAAACCACAACACTGGTCAGCCAGTGCTGGATTGCTGTTTTTATGCAGCCCATCCTGCCATGCCATTGCTCCACAAGGATATTACTAATGCCATTTAGAAATCAGGTTCAAAACAACCCCCATCCCATCAAGGGCTGTGCAGGAGTCACTCCAAAGGTGATCCCAGCAAAACCCGGTTCTGCCTGGCCACATGCTGGTGAGGCCAAAGCAGCAATCACTCTGCATCCTGGCTGTAAAATCAAATTAAATAAAAGATCCCATTTCACCAAGGGCCTAATACTAATTTGTGTAACATTTCCATTATACACTGCTGCCTACAGAAAACATACACTAAAGCACTTTGACAATTTAACAGGGAACATTCAAATAGGAAACATTATTAGATTTTCCTATTAAGCTGCTTGGGGCACGTGCTCATTTAATAGATGTTAATTACATTAGCAAGGCTGCAAATTCAGTCCTCGTGGAATCCAAGTGACTTTTACAAAATTGACTCAGTCCTGAATTTTCTGTAGGGACACAAGGAAAACAAAAAACAGATAGAAAATTGGAACAAAGCCACTATGTCACCACTTTTTCAGCAGTGGCTTTAAAACACTTTAATGTAGTGGTGTGTTTTGCTTTCACATTTCCAGAGTGGATTTTTACAAATTTCCCAGCTTGGCAAAATAATTGGAGCCAGCTTATGATATTAGAATAATGGATTTTTTTTGTCTTACCAGTGAAAACAATGTTTGAAACAGCAAAATGGCTGAGTATTTCAGTCCAGTCTTTTTGTGAAAATATTTAATATTTCTTCAGCATGCTCTTGTGCCCTATTATGTTCAATGGGCTTTAAATACACACTTTGGGTTAACTAGACATATCCTGATTAGCCTAAATCAAG
The DNA here is from genome assembly GCF_036417665.1 of Passer domesticus. Lineage (NCBI taxonomy): Eukaryota > Metazoa > Chordata > Aves > Passeriformes > Passeridae > Passer > Passer domesticus. The sequence continues at coordinate 12,348,484 of NC_087493.1, forward strand.
ATCAAATTACAGATTATTGTTAAAAAATCATCTCAGACAACATGTAAATGCAAGTGAAACAGTATATCACTTACGCACGACAGAATTACTCTTTTTGAGATAACTAACTCAGGCCTGAATGTGTCAGGGCCAACATTTGGAGCTCTGCTCCCACAGACAGCTCACCTCAGCCATAGCTTGGGAGTATTCCCAGTTTTCTGCTGACTGCTGAGGGAGCCTATAGATGGATTTGAGACTCCACAGCTACAGACATTTACTCCCGGCTCTGTCATGGATGTTCTCAAGGTATACAAGAGCAGTAAGGACACAAGGGATCTGCTCTGAAGAGTTTTGGTGCAATGAACCCCTCCCACATTTCTCCCTCTCCTGAGTTCCTGCTTGTGTTGAATCAGGATAGGGGGGCTGGCAGGAAGGGAAGAGGGGAAGGAAGCATCTTCATCAAATACTTCAGTGAACTTGTCTGAGAGTTGCCAGCAAAGTGTGGAGCTCTGGGGTGTCTGATGTGGAAGTGTTATGCCATGTTTCCCTCCCATAATTACAATTTCATCGTGTAACAATAATAGGTTGTGGTTGCTTGTGACCCTTCACTGCTGCAGGATGTTGGTCATTAGGAGGACCTGACTGATCACTGGAGCTGTCATTTGACCATGCAGGCCCCTTCCACCAGCTTTTAGAAAGAGAATGAAAGTATTTTTAAAATAAGCCTTTAAAAGATCCCAGGGACTCTCAGGAGACTCCTAGCCACTTCCTACCCTCATTGTGCCAGTTGGCAGAGCAGGAGGCTGCTAAAGCTATTTCAAAAGGCATCATTTGGGTGCTGTAAACCTCCAGAGATCCTTCCTCCCCTTAGACTCCCTCCAGGTGGGGAGACACTGGGGAAGGACAGCAGGGATCACCCCCTCAAGATCCACAGGGATGGTTTCAGTTGGTGGCTCTGACACCAGGGCAGTTTCTGCTCTCTAATCCCTCCAGAGAGCAGGGGTCCAATCCTCAGATGGGATTTGTATCTGCTTAAAAGCTTTAAAGAGCTGTGGGCTGAGAGCCAGGAGTCCACCTTTGACTGCAAGCACTGCCACAGGCTCCCTGCCCTTTGCACTCGCGGTGCAGGGATGAAATTTCTCCTGCCTGAATGGCAATGCCTCTGGAGACAAGGACTGACCACTCCTTCCATCCCAATGGGATTCAGATTGACCAAAGACCTCTTGGAAATTCCTGCAACAGCCACAAGGACCTCACGCTTCAGGCTTCATCTCTTTCCACCCCTGTGAAGATCTCAGCAGCTTCCCAGGTGACTTCAGGCTGGATGTCAGCACATTAATAAACAGAGATCTGCTCTCTGACGGGACACAGCCCTGACTGTGCCAGAAGCGTTGTCAAGCAGCTATAACTGCCTGTAATTGAGCTCTCAGAAGTATCTGCCCTGAGGTAAGCCAAGGAGAAATTTTACAAATTAAGATAATAGATGTTTATGTCACACACACACACGTGCGCACAGAGCGAGCTACGATCGCTCACTTGATAAATCCACTTTCAGCAGTGCTTGCAACAGCTTTGTCCTCCACAGCTGAAGTGGGGTCTCTGGCAGCATTTGTGCCTCAGCAAGCAGGGCTGCTTCTCACCCTGCACTGAGCCATGCCTGGAGCAGGTCACAGTAATCCATGTAACAACATCTTTATCCCACAAATATTCATAAATTTCAGCAGATTTCCAGACAGGATTCATTATCTGCAGGCATTCACCAGAACATCTGGAGAAACAGGGCCAGGCACATTGTTAACATCAATCAATTCTGCTCCCTTGAAGTCAACACAGCTATGCCAGCTTGCCCTTGACAAGAATTAGTCAATCTTTTCTAAACTATAAGCTGTTCCTGAATTTACTGTTTATTCTCAAGTTACATAATTATTTAAACTTTAAAACAGGAGAGTGAAAGTGATGAACAGCAAAAAAAAGATATACACGGATCCATATGTAGTATCCAAGTGCTGCTTCAGAATTAACAACTCAGGATAAGGTATTTTTTGCTGCTGTGTTTTGAGCTTAGAAGCTCCATAAATGCAGGTCCCACCAGATGCCATAAACCCCACAGGAACCACTGAAATTACTCGGGCAGCTTCAGCTGCAGCATGTGAATTGGGGTTGATTTATACCAAACTGAGGATTTGGCCCTCCACACTTGAATTTGATACAGAGGCTTGAAAAACAATACATTATTGTTCTGTGTCCCTGTCTGAGGATCACCTGAGCAGACCACAGCCCATGCTGCAGATGGAGATGCAACATGTAGAATTATGGAGTGGTTTGGGTTGGAAGGCACCTCAGAGATCACCTAGTTCCAAATTCCCTGCCATGGACAGAGACACCTTCCACCAGACCAGCTTGTGCAGAGCCCCATCCAACCTGGCCTTGGGTACTGCCAGGGACAGGGCAGCCACAGCTGCTCTGGGTGCCCTGTGCCAGAGCCTCATTACTCTCACAGGGGAGAATTTCTTCCTAATGCTTAGTGTAAATTTGCCTTCCTTCCCTTTGAAGCCATTCCCCCCTTGCCAACATGATGCAACCCCAGGTTTTGTGTAGGTATCTGCTAAATTCTGCACTGTACTTCAGCAGGGATGCCTGTGCCATCCCTGTGCTTTCCTGGTGCTGGTGAGCCCCAGGAGATTTGTGCCTTGGAGCTTCCCCCTGGCAGAGTAGTACTTGGCCTGAACTTCACTCTTTCCATCGTTCTCCTGATTAAAGAAAGCCAAGAGCTCAGTTCTGCAGTGGATTCTGTTTTACCCATAACTGAGCAGCACTTCAAGTGGGTTTGGATACCAGTACAGCCCAGTGGCTTCAGCACATCCCCTGTGTGCCTGACAGAACTCCCCTGCAGGTCTGCTCAGGTACCAGCTGGGATGTTGGGCTTTTGATAGACTAAAAGCCCCAACCAGAGCCTGAATATGCAGTGTGGTACTAGAAGGAATTTCACAGCGAGCAAGGATAAGCTGAAGTCCTGGGTAACACCTGGGTTATACCCTACCAGAGTTTCTGGGAAGGGAGGCTGGAGTTGTGCCATGAAACCTAAGCTGCACTCCCTGCCCCCTTTCAAGGGTGATGCAGAATTATCTAGGGATTCTCTCTTTATTAAAAAGAAAAAAAATTCTTTGTTTCAATGCCAAAAAGTTATATAAAAATAATTCATGGCCAGATTAATGACAGAGAGTAAGTCATTAGAAATCAAAAATGAGATAATTCTGTTGTAGACATGAGTGATGGTGAGAAATAAATTATATTTGTCTGACATTACTTAATTAGCTGGAATCATGGCGCTTTCTTAAATTTTCTTTGGTGAAGCTTTTAAGGTTTTGACACATCAATTCCCAGCTAAATAACCTCAATGTCAAAGCAGTCAGTTGCACCTTCTCTGCCAAGCCATTTTTGGAGCATATTATTTTAAAACTTCATCCCTTTGTTCAGGAATTTGGTGGCTACCAGCACATGGCCTGTAATTTTTGGCAAAAGACCAATATCCAGTTCTTCCTGAGGGTAGCTGGTACTGATATTCTCCCTACCAGTCCCTGGTGGGATAGGAAAAGATCAAGGCAAGGAGAATGGAGATGTTTTCACTGCTTTGAGCAGCTCAAACAGCCAGGAACCCTTAGCATTGCTGCAGTGTTGCTCGTCAAGCATCTCAGAGGACTTAATGAGCGTGAATTAAGCCTCACATTTAGAGATGACTATAAATAGTTGCAAATAATATTCCTGGAGGACAATCCTCTCCAGTTCTTAAGCAAATTGCTCCAGTGAGAGTGGCTGAGTCTTGCAATCCTATTTGTAAGACCCTTCTCAGGAGGAAAGAGTAAACTGCAGAGGCAGAAGTCAAGATCTAAAAGTCCTGCAGGACTGAATCATGGTCTGCTGGAAAATAAGGGAAAGCAGCAGGAGGAAAAGAGAGTAAAGAGCTTGGTGAGAAGAGCTCAGACACAGTGAGACCAGCCAACCTACTGAGTGTTTGGGACCACCTGCTCTCACAGTGAATTTAGGCTGTAGGACCCTGCATCAATCAGGTGTCTTAAAGAAATTAATTTTAATCTGTAAATAAAGGGTGGGAATCCTGATTTACAGGAAGGTCTGAGGATTTGCACGGGCCATAAAGTATTACCCCAGCTGAAGGTGCCAGCACTAACATTTGACACAGAAATGCCTCTCTCCAATAAAAAATCCCATTTAACAAGGCACTGAACAATGGCCTTGCACAGAAATGTTTGAATGATTTATAACCAATTAGTCACTATTACTACCTTTCTAAATATATGCATTAGGAAAAGTTTTAACACCATGATTCTTAACCACAGAGAGAAATTGGAGGTTAATATTTTAGCTTCAAATAGAGCAATTTACCGACAGATTTAGTGGCTAGGTAACATTTTTGAAGGGGATTAAAAAATAACAAAAACTGCAATGCCCTGCTGGTTGGGGATCTGGGACTGCCAGCAGCACAAACTCCCAAACATTTGGACACTGGGCACAAGGAAAATACACATATACAATAAAGATATCTTCCTGAAGACAGGCCCCAGTGAAAACCTTATTCTTCAAGGTGTATTTAAATGAATAATTTTGGCCCAAAGCTCAATAAATTTGGTTATACCTATGAAATCTACTAACTTTTTCAATGTCTTTTTTAGCAAGGGCTCAACTCCAAGATTTACCCGCACTTCTTGCCCTCACAGATCCTGCCCAGATCTTTCCCTCGTGCTTACATGCTCTCCAGATTATCCTTTGTCATTTCACCCTTCCCTCACCTTCCTCAGGGAGATCTCAGCACTCTCTGAGTGCCACACAGAGATGTTCCTGGCCAGACAGAAATGTTCCTGTGCCCTTTCAGGTGGATTCCTCCCTGCTCTGTGTATTCTCATCTCTGCAAGGCGATGCTTCTCCAAGATGCTGCCATCAGCCCAAACATCTCCCCTAGAAATGCCACATTCACTTGCACAATCTGGAGACCAGTTTGATTTCTATATTAAAAAAATTATTTCTCACCTTTCTTGTATCAACCAAGAGGAAAAGTAACTCCACCTTGGCTACCACCGTGCTTAGCAGCAATGTTACACCAGTAGGAGAGACTATTCACCACCTTCATCAGCCCATTTGCCTTCAGGAGCTTCCTCCTTCAGCTGATGTTCCAGATCTACAAGAAGAACCTTCGGCCTATCTTCTTCAGAGCAAACCCTTTTCTGTACCAGGCCCCCACGAATCACAGACATCCTTATTCTTTTCCTCTGGATGCTCTTGCCAAAGCAGCACCAAACCAAACTGGGGAATGAATCCACAATATCCACGAGCCCAGGTACAACTGGGAATAGTTTTCAGGGATATACAGAGGACAGGGCAGATGCTGAACCCCACTAGGGCTCTAGGAATCCCCTTCCCCTTCCTCTGCAGCACCAACCCACCTGTGAAGGAAAAGCACCCTCATGCTTTCCAACTCAGAACTGAGCAGCTCACATAGAATACAGAAATGAGGGACAGAGGTCCATGAGCTGCTGTAAAATCAGGGTGAACTCAGATCCAGGCTGCCTCCAGGACTGACATCTGCTGGGGCATTCACACCTGGTTTGGAATGAAATCAAGGGGAGGTGACAATGAGGTAAGGAACAGCTCAACTCCATCAAGCTGAGGTCATCCAGCTGTGCTGCTTGAAAGTTACATGGGAATGTTAAAGCAAAATCTGCATATTTTAAAAATGAGACACCTGTAGAGTTTAAGCATTGCCAGAGTTTGGGAACACCTAATTACAGCCCTGACCAGCTGGAGGTTTCCAGGTTAAATTCTTCCTAAATGGCAAAATTAAATCTTGTGCTCTGTTCTCCTTCTCTAGAAGGTCTCTGAAAAATGGACAATCTGAAAGAGTACCATCAATTATTCTGCACCAGATGCAGGACTTGCAAAGAAAAATGAAATTATTAAAACTCATTTTTAGTGGCAAAAGGTACATTATATAAATCTAATTCTTCAGGTGCTGCATTGTAGAGCACTGGCCTGGGACTCTTCTGAATTATGTGGTAATGAAGTTTTATGCCGAAAAACGCTGAGTGTGTAGGGAGCAACAGCAACCCCAGAGGCTGGATCAGCATCACTACAGTAAGAGAAAAACTTTGGAAAAGTGACTTGGCACTGGAGAGGTTCTCCACTGCAGCGGTGAAGGACTGAGTAGGCCTGGAGCATCCCTGAACCCACCCAGTGTTTGCAACAGGACTAAGGACGACAGTCCCTCAGACCCTTCCCCAGGCTGGGTGCAGCCGTGTCCAGCAGGGCAGGACAGCCCCAGAGCATAGCCTGAGCCGTGTCCAGGAGGTCCAGCAGCCCCAGAGCACACCTGAGCATCGGGCACCTCCGTGTGCCCCAGGACAGCTTCTGGCTCCAGAGAGCTCCATGGACACTCCTGGCATGGACAGTACCTCCAACCCTCCCCAATGAACACAGCCATGCCTGTCGCTTCAGAAAATAGAGTTTTTATTTCTTCATACAAATAGTATGAATTATCAGAATTTCATTTTCCTAGAAACATCTTTCTCTGTGTAAAATTAATTTGTGTTGTACATACCACAAAATACTCCATATACTTTTTTTTTTTATTTTCTTTTTTGTGGCTTTTTTTTGTGTGTTTTCCTTTCTTTTTTTTCTTTTTTTTTTTTTTTACAAATTGGCTACTACACTATAGAACCTTGTAACAGACAACACATCACTAATAGCTATACTGCACTTCTGAATACAGGACTGAATTAAACTCAGCCATAAATTAATGTTACAATGTGGAAAAAAAATCAACCAACCAAACTTCTAATCACACCTTCAAGCTTAATTTAAAAGAAAAATAAGTGGGGTATTTAAAAAGAAATGCACTGATTCCAATGTTAGCAACCAGATGAACACCACAGAGAATTCACCTTCATTGTCATATTTGTTAGGTAAGGCTCTTTTACATTAAAAGTCTAGTGCAGACTTCATTATGAAGGATACTGAGATAATTTGTTTATGGTTAGAAGAGTTATTCCTCACGCTCTGTATTTCCACTCTCCTACAAGATTGCTCCACAAGAGTTCTTCGCAGCAGGGCTTGATTATACATATGAAGCCCACACTCTGCTGAACAGCTGAGGAAGGCATTGGGATATTAAACACTCGTTTCCGGGAAAGCAAGGAAGACGTAGGGGATGTAAAACTCTTGGGGCACTGAGGACCAGCACAGACTCCGCAGGGAAGCGCCTGGAAGGAGCCCATGCCAAGACAGCTCCTGGAGGCTCCACCAGTGAAACACTGGGAGGGGGCACAACCACGGCTGGGAGCTCACCCAAGGGCCAAGTGGAGAGGTCAAGCTTCTTTCCATGCATTGCATAAGCTGCTAGAAGGAAGACGGAGGTTTTGAGAACCAAAAAATTACTTGGCTTTCCACCAGGAAGTATTTTCTTAGTGCCTGCAGCTCCTTCCCCTCAGTCACCCAACAGTGGCAGGGTCTGCGATAAAGCAGACACACTCCTGCACTCATCACCTGTCGTGGCAGCAGGAAACAGAGCCTGGGACCTGGCTGGAGTTGAAGCCAAACCCCTCAAAAGTGCATAGATCCACCCAGCTGCTCAGGCCTGCAGCTGGATTTTGCAGGGTCTGTCAGCCTGCAGAGCCCAGCAGGTCCCGCATCCCGCCTGAACCCTCTGAAGTCAGACTGCATTGGCCCAAACTGTCAATTCTTCACTAGAAATGTCTCAGGGCAAGAAGGAGAACTTCCCTGTTTGTGGGAAAATGTGTTTGGAGGCAAACTCCAAGGAGGAATTTGGATCCTGCTCACAGCAACTTTGTAGGCAGCTCAGCCTGATGATGTTATGCTTAAAATCTCCCTTTCCTTGAGGTCACCCACATGCACTGCACCTCAAGTGTAAACCCACACGTGGTGGTGCGAGTCCCTAAATCCCTTTGGAGATGTGACACTGCTGAGCAGGCCAAAAGCCCTCAGGTTTAAGCAGAGCTCTGAAGGGGAGCTCCCTGGCACCTGCAGCAGACACAGAGCCAAGTCTGCTCTTTGCTCTGTCTGCTGGAGCAGGACTAGTTCAAGACCCAGACAGAGCAGCCCATGGTCTGAAGAACATTTTCATCACCCAACAGCCACAGCAGAGAGATGGAAGGGGCAGACAAGAGTAAGGAGGCTGCAAAAGTAAAACAAACATTTGGAAAACACCACTGAATGGGCCCCACCACAGCTGGGCACAGCTGCAATGGGCAGCTCCAAGGGGGAGCTATGGGTAACTATGGAGAGGTGCAGGGCATGGATTTCTACAGGCAATGCATATGAAATTAGATGTTCTGCTCATTGGTGCTTTTGTTGTTTCCAATTTCACTCACACTGCCTCTGGAAGTGCTCCCACAGCAACCCCAGGAGATGCTCAGTGCAGTGCACCATTTCAGGGCTGAAGATGAGGTGTGGGCAGTTCTGCTGCCCAAAGACATCAGAGCTCTCTTTCTGTTAAACATTCAAGGACAAAATCATTTCTTCTGCCACTTTGCTCTGAAGGTGTTCCAGTCAAGCTGGCAGAACCTCTGGCAGCAATGATAAGGCATCAGACACACACAGTGCTTATAAGGACCTGCTGAGCCCACAAAACACTGGCAGAGCTCTTAGGACAGCCACCTAACCTGTCCTGGAGTCCCACAGCTAGTGTTTACACCTGAGGAGAAGGATTTCATTCAGGTTAATGGTTACGTATTTGGAGCCTCCTGTCCTGCCTGGCTGCTACCCCTGTGCTCAGCCAGGGCACCCAGGGACTGCCAGGAATACCCCAACCCCAGCATGCCCAGATTCCCCCCTGCCTTCCTACACATTCACCCTTGTTGGTACAGCAGCACTTCTCCCTGGCTCTAAGCAAATTATGCTCCTTGGGAGAGACCACAGATAGGGTGCTGGACCAAAAACTGATGGGAATTAAGAGGCTAAGGGTGATGTTCCCCAGTCTCATGTACTGGAAGATGCTGTGGTGGCCATGGGGCTGGAGGTAACAGTGCCTGTGCCATGTTCTGGGACATGCTCCATGCTGGGTATGATGCCAGGCAGACACCTGAGCTTTTCCCAGTGGCTCTGCTGGTGTCTTTGGTGGGTGGAGGGTGCTCCATGTGCCATCTCCCAGCAGTGCCTGGTGTGCATGGGTGTTCCTGGAGCAACACTCTCTGCACTCTGACCAGCACCACACATGTCACACACAGATACAGCATTTTACATTTGACCTGCAGTAAAGATTTTAAATGCATAGAGGGACTGTGGGCAAGAACCTCCTGGACAAAAAGCAGGAAGGTAAACTGTACTGAGGATAGCTCTGGCCATGCAACAAGCTCTGCAGGTTCTCTGCTGAAAAAAGAGCACATTGCCCTCCCGGCAACCCTGAGCAGGAGCCCTTGGCTTGGGGTTCCCAGGCTTACAGCCACTGGGAAAACATGCTGCTGGTCAGCAGAGGTATGTGGGGTGCAGGGATGCCCAGCCTTCCTCCCACCCACCCCAGAGAAACACCTCCCAGGGCCATGGGACTAACCAGAAAACTGTGGGATGAGGGAGCACAACAGCGGAGCAGAAACTGGGACACTGGAATAGGGAAAGCAAGTGTTTATAAAGGCCAGATACCCGTAACAAAAATAAACTTGTGCTTTCCCTCCCTCCCTTCTTTTGATTTTTAAATACAAATTTTGTTTAGGAAAAGTGGAAGCACTGTCTGTTACAAACCAAACCAAAGAGAAAGAAGAAGGGCAAAAATCCAAGGAAAGGAGAGACATTAGAATAAAACACAGTGGAATGTTAAACAGGTTACAGGCTACCGTTCTAGCCAGTGTGGTTAGGCAGCTTAGTGAATTAATTGCTTAGGAATTAAAAATAAATTATTATAAAATAGATTTCTGTACATTTTACATACATATATATCTCTTTATATAAGCAAACCGTGCTGGGCAAGTAATAACAGGGGACTTTCCCACGCCAGGCTCAGTCCCAGCCGAAGTCCTGCCCTGTCATCTGGTAGAACTTCATGTTGAAGGGCCGGTAGAAGTCCCTCAGCCTCTGCACCACCTCCTGGTCGATGTCAGGGTGGGTCCTGCCTTTTGTCTTGCCCAGGCAGTGGGGTTTGCTGCTGCCCTCCGCCTTCTTCAGGCACGGGAAGCCCTTGGTTTTGTTGAAGTAGAAGTGTTTGTCCGTGATGATCCTCTTGAGGCCCAGAAAGTCCTGGACCCTGCCCAGCTCCCCCGCGGGGTCGCTGATCAGCCTCTCCCCGCTGACAAAGAGGATCTGCCCGATGGGGAAGTGCAGCAGCCAGTTCTCCAGGTGCTTGGCGTAGATGCCGATCTGGATGGCGCTCCACGAGGTGTCGATCAGGCCCATAGTCCTGTTTTTGAAGGTCAGGCTCTCGAAGGTGGGGATGTCAGGCTTCTTGGAGAGCGTCTGGGTGTAGTCCGAGATGGCTCTGGTCACGGGGTCCCGCACCACCACGATCAGCTTGGTGCCCTTGGACATGGAGGAGATGCGGGCCGGGGCCTCCTTGGTGACAAAGTAGCTGGGGGTCTTCTCCATGGTGATCTGCCCCTCCAGAGTCCTGGGCATCAGCTCCCTGCCAGCAAAACACACAGGCATGGGTCAGAAGGGCAAGGAAGAGGAACAAAAATACCCATATGCATCCATATGTATGTTTACACATAGATACACAAGAATTCTTCTCCCTAAAATGCCTTCACAGGCCATTTGGATCATACAGACAAATCCATTTCCCATTGATTCAGGGATTAGGGGGGGATTATTATTAAAGGCCACTGTATTAGAAATCCAGTTGAGTAATCCTGCAGTTATTCATGAGTGGATTAGCTGAGCTACACTCTGCGCTTGGACCATGGCTGAATGTACCACACCAGCTTTGGACTGGTCAGGATGGGTCCTGAGCTGTACCAGGTGGCTGTTCTGGCTCATGACAACACCACTGAGACCTCAGCCCCAGTCCAGAGCTCATTTCCCCATGGGAATGAGAGGATGGTACAGCAGAAAAGCAGGAGATCTCTAGAGTATGTCCACCTCACTTTCCCTCAGCGTTCCAAATGCAAAACTTTTTCCAATTCAGGCAAGAGGGTGCAATTTTTCCCTGGCACGACAACAGCAGGACTTCACTCACAGGAGTCCACTTGCATCCAGTTTCACCCCCTGCTTTACTATTCCCTATCACTTGTTTCCTCACATGAATCAGAAAGGGCATCAAGAGCTGCCCATGGCATGTTCAGCACATCCTAGTCCAGGAAACAATGAGGACAGCCCCAGCCTAGCATTTCCCCACAGGTTACAGCAGGCCAGGATATGGGATACAACTGTGGAGAACACAACCTCAGCACATGGGCAGGACATACCTTCACAAAGTACTTTTAAAACTTCCAGCAGTTCTGCCTTATTCCCTGGCTATTTCTAGTGAACCACATGGGGAAAGTGTAGGGAGCTTGCAGAATTGACAGAAGTGGCATGAAGCAGGAAGAGTAATTTTTCTCTATTATTCACTAGTCAAGCTAAAATATTTTAGACCGTTTGCCAGTTCTTTCCCTTTATAGCCTAAACAGACTCATTTGCTCCAGGTTGCAAGACAGTTGAAAAGAAAAGGCAAAAGGGGAGTCAAGCACGAAATTAAAGTTATTAAACTTGATTAAGTTTTCAAAGCATCCACCCAGCACAGAGAAATAAGCAGCCAGCGTGTGATCTGCAAGCCTGAAGCTGTGCTTTCCTTAGCCACAGGACACCACACAGAGGCTGTTCCCAACAGCCATCTCCTCCCTGACTGCTTTTATGCTTCCACAGCAAAGATCACTAGGGCTCTTGCAGTTAAAACAGCCCCATATAATTTGTGCTAAAGCCAATGGTTGCCCTGTTCAGAACTCAAGAGAAGAAAACTGACCAATCTGTTCTGAGAGCAAATACAGGGGATCCAGGAATATGAGGTCTGTTTGCATCGAAAGTCATCCCATGTCTACGAAATTTGGTCAGTAGCTATTTATGCAACTATTGGTGAGCTCACACTGTACCTGGTATTTTACTTCACCAGCCTCTGGCATCACCTTTGTGCAATGTGTTTCCTGGCAAGGGGCACCCAGTGGCTGCACTTCCATCCTCCCTGTGAGCTGTGCCTCGAGGCTGCCCATAGAGCCCCTTCTCCACAGTGCCAAGGTGGGAGACAGTCCCTGTGCCAGATCTGCATGGCACTCAGAAGTGGCAATGGACAAGCTGGACTATGGAGGAAAAGGATATCAGCTTGAGGAATGTCCAGTCATGGCCAGAGGTGGTGGCAACCCTGAAGGCTGGGATTTCAAGTCCACACAAGTGGAGTTTCACATGCAGATAAAAATAATGCTGGTCTACCAGATACCTGGAATGTGAGAGCTTCTGGAAGGCAGGAGCTAGTGTGTGTGTGCCAAAACCAGCAACCAGAATAAAACTCTGACTAATCCTCTGCCTTTCTGGCCAACTCTGCAACCCCATAATGCTGTCACAGAACAGGGCCAGTCAATAACGCTCAGAGCAACTCTTAAATTTGTCATGGGCTGATGTAGATTTCGACATTTGCTCATTAAGTGGTGTCTCCTTTTATGGCCACATTAAACCCAAGTTCTACATCCTGCACTGGCCACCAACTTCTTTTCAGCTTGATTTAAGAGGCTGTTTTCCACCCATGAAGTCCTTAATGGCCTGGGACCTGCCTAGAGAGGAGAAAGCTTCCCAAAACATTCTCAGGTTGCCCGTGTTCCACTGAAGCCCTTCAGCTTTAGGTCAGGCTCATTGGATTGCTGGTTGTTTGGGGCCCTGCATTTTGGGACTGATTTCTCCTCCAGGACTACTACAGCCGGTATTTATCAGTCTCATGGGAATGATGCAAGGTTTCTTTTTCCCCTCCTTGCACAAGAAAGGCATTGGGCAGGGCTGGGCTGTGAAACAGGAGGAAATTGCTGGGGATGGAGTGCCAAGTCAGTTGATTCAGTTGGGAAACACAGGTTCTTAATTAGCATTTCAGCAAATACAGAGGAGCTCACCATAAGTGGAAGAAAGCAGGGAGTAACTCTTTGCCTAAGAGGCATCCACTGGCCTGGCATCAGCCCCTTTGCAGAGCAGCTCATCTCCTGGACCCACACTGCAGTTGTGGCTGAAAGTATTCAGTTCTGGGCAAGCCTAAACCTCCCAGATTGTTATTTTTGGAGAGGGCCTGAATTCTTGGCAATTTAAGAACCTTTTGCTGGTGACCCATCACAGCAAGCAAAGCAGAACAAGGCACATTGACACACCTACTGCCCTCAGGTTGGCCAACACAGGCTGAGGTGAGCAGAGGTAGAAACAGAAACTTCACCTCATGTACAAGGCCTGGATCCACCAAAAGCAGCCCTGGGGCCCTTGCTCCTGCTCTCCCTTCATTGTACCACATAGGTGCCAGGCATAGCCCAAAACTGAGACCCTCAAGATTGTCTCAGACTCTGCTTTGCTTGTAAAGTGGCTTCGTGAAAGAAAGACAGCTACAAGTGAAGCCAAATATTGTGGCCCATAGGGGTGGTTTGAACCTCTGACAACAGGAAAGCAAAGTTTTACTGCATGGGCATGTTAGTTGTGAGGAGCTTTCCCATGGTTTCCATAATCTCCCATAGAGGCACCATCCATCATGCTGGCAGCCAGAGACAGCAGAGCCTCAGGGACAGAAGGAACTGCTACTTTGGCTGGTATGAACTCATAGCAGTGGAAAAATCACCCAGGGAAATTTATTCCCATTCAAGCCACAGCTGGAGAAGGGCAACTTGGCCCAGCAGAGCACTGCAGCTCCAGCACAACATACTGGACATATGTTTTGCTGGAAGGAGGACCAGATCCAGACCTGAACATATCTGCTCCTGTGGCTCCAAGACAGCCAGGGCCATGCTAAACTACAACTGCTGCTTTGGGAGGGGAAAGAGGAGCTGTGATGGAGAGAAGCCACGATGCCCTGGCGGGATGCAGCCCCTCAGGAGAAAGGAGTGGGGTCCAGCAGAATCAGCTCAGGTGGATCCAGATCTCCCCAGGCAGCTTGTGGAGCCTCTGTTTCCGTGGAGGATTCTCAGGCACCATGGAGACATGGGCAGCTCCTGCCAGCACTGCCTGAGACAGGGTGAGAAAGGCAGAGGTGCAGCTACCACTGCTGTCCATACAGGACTGCAAAGGGGGATGACAGAGGGAGCCAGGCTGTGGGAAACAGAGAGCTCAGCTGAGCCCCAGGGCTGGATAGAGACACCACTGAGGGCCATAGTGGAAACTGTAGTAGAAAATATAGTATGAAAACCTTGGCAAGCCATCCCTCCTGCCTTGTTATCCTCCTGCCTTCTGGCAACCTGGAGTTCAAAGACCTCTGGAGACAGCATCTGCATCCAAATCATCCTATTTCATAGCAACTATGAACTGTCTAATCCTACAAACCCACAAATACTTCTGGCCTTGAGAACATCCTACAGCAGAGAGTCCCAGCACCAAAGCACTGCCTCTACCTGTCATTTGAACTCCAGCCCCACTTCCCTGCTTGGGAAGGGACGAGGCACCTGCTTATTGAGCATGGAAGAAGGAAATGAGGATGAGGAGCACCAGCAGACTCCCAGCGTCCTTTATTGCCCACCCAGCCCAGCCAGAAAGAACAGGAGGGGCTCTGCACTGCTGACTAGGGCAGAGCTGCCAGGAGCAGGGTCCCAGCAAGGGGAGGAAGTTGCTGTGTGAGCACAGCTATGAATTTTGCACAGCCATGAATTTTGCACAGGCAAAGAGCAAGCCCCTAACCCTGAGCTATTAACATATCAAGAGGGACAGAGGAAAAGCTTTTCCTTTAATGAACATTTCCTCAGTGAAGCCTGCACCCTTCGTAGGCGAAGTGATAGGCTTAGTCTAAAGATGGATTGGCCTACTTTACCTATTAACCACTTAAACTAATGTAATAAAGGCTCTCTTCATTCAAACAGCCCTAATCTCTAGCTCCACACAGCAATGAAGCCTGGAATAAGAAGGAATACTAAGATGAACTCAGCCAGGCTGTTCCTTGCAAAGGCACTGGGCAGGGGATTTTGTGGGTTTTTTTTAAGTGCAAACTTCTCCAATGTGAAAATCAGACCCAGAGTGAGATAAATTTACAAAGAGGGGATGACAGGTGGCCACATGGTAATCCAATCCTGAAGCCTAATGCCCTTTGTGGCAGCTTTTGTCTGCACAGAGGGGCTCCAAAGCTAATCTGCTGCTACTTCTCAAGGAGGAAGAGGCCAGGGGGGTGAGGGGACCCCCACAACCTGTTGCTGCATTATTTGCCACAGGTAGGACAAACCAGTGCAGGGCAGAGCACAGCCGTGGTGCCTGGTTTTATCCCTGGGGACATCTGTTGGTCCCGCCCCCTGCACCTCCTGCCACGGCCAACACCTGCTGGGATGAGCCAGAGTCTGGAGCCCATGGTAGGGCCAGGCTGGGGGAGCAGCCACAACGTCTGCCCCTGGCACGCGGGGGTCACCAAGCCACAGCCCAGCCCACTCAGGTGTCCTGCTGCCCAACAGAAGCTCCAGAGCTGAGCAGATGGGCTTTGCTTTCTGAGGAAGGTTTCATGCTGGATAGGTTCTTGTCCAGCACCTGGAGCCACCCAGCACCACTCTGGGAGATGCTCCCCCTGCTCCAACAAATTCAAGTGATGGGTTCCACAGGTGAGTGTTAAAATCAAGTTGTGCTGTGATGCAGCTGCAGCCATGGTCCCTTCCAGCCTCACACCTCTCTGCTCCACACCACCACACCTCCCCAGTCCTCTGTGCTTCCTCAGTTTCCCTCGGCAAAGGTGATCAAACTCTCCTGGAGGAAATGGAGTGCACTCACAGCAGCCACCACAGCAGCTGTGCCAGGAAATGCAGCAAGAACCACTTTAACACAGAATTTCTAGACTTTTTCCCCCACAGCTGTTCCCTAGAAGCAAGGAAAACATGGGAAATGGGAGGAAAAGCAAGTCAAATTATTTTGGACATCAGCCACATTCATGCCAAATTCATGTCTGTAACCTATAACCATTTGCTTTGCAGCCCAGCACTGCACACACAGAGCATCTGACCTATCTCTGACGAGTTTCTGCCCCATTCCTCACTCCTGTTTCAAGAAGGCAAAAAGTGATTCCTTTTCACAAAACCCAATTTTGACAATCTGATTTTTTTTTCCTGTGGAAAGTGCCCCCCAGATCCTCCAAAGAAAATGCATAAATTAGATTGAAAAGTTAGGGTGAGAAGGTGAATAGAAATACAAAAGGTAAACAACAAAGTTCTTCTCCCATTCTAGGGGAAAACAGAGTTTTAGCCTCCAGATTAATGACAGAGGGTTTGAAAACCCAAGATATCACCAAGCTAAAGTACAGCCAGTAACAGAACAACCCAGAACATGGTACAACTTAACGCACATTATGAATTAAAGATTTTTGCTGCATTTTTAATTTACAGGTTGGAAATCAAACAGGCCCAGTAGTGGTCTGTTCAGGCTTGGAACAGCTCTGAGGAATCAAGTGCAGAAGATGAGGAAGATTAAAGCTGCATCCCCTCAGAAGTTGATGCTTTCCAGTATGCTGCATGTTCCTCTGCCTTGTCCCCATCCCCGGGGCAGTTTGGTACCCTGTTCCCATCCCAACATGGTCCTGTTCAGCTTTGCTCTGGTTAGAATCCCACCAAAGCCAAAGGGCTCATTTCACATCACAGTCTATCTGTCCTTCTGTCATCTTAAGCCAAACATTTTTAAGGAGGGCTTTACTGCAACAGCCAATTCTCACTCTAATTCCTGCTGCTTCTCTGCCTTTTCTCTCCTCCCCATATCAATAAATACATTTAGGCCGAGTGAGCTAATTCTAATATCTTGAAAAAGAGCTGTAGACACCCAGGGAAGGATGGGGTGGTACCTCCATTATGGTAGCTTTGCCTTGCAGTTCATCCCCTCTGCCAAGGTGATACCCAGTTGCTACTACTTTCCAAGGCAGCATGTTGCTGTCAGAAAGCAGGAAAAATGTACAGTGCTGGTAAGAGCAGCCAGGGGCTGGATTAAAACCAGCTGTAGCCCCATACTGGCACCTGACCACGAGCAAGAGCTCAGATGCTCATCAATCAAAAGCCCAACGCATCACCAGCTCCGCTCCTGAGGCCTCCCCACCCGACCACGTCCCTTTCCCCTCATGGCTGATCACAAAACTGTTGAATCCCAGCAATACCCCTTAAAAGCAAGAACCTGACCAGCTCTGGGAAAGATTGTTAAAGCAATCAAGCATTTTAATTGCATCACAAACCCTGCCACTGGCACACAGGTCAACTGGCTTCAAAATTATCTTCTTGGCTTTGACTCTGCTTTCTGGTGACAGCAATGGGAAAGGGCAATGAGGGAGATGGGGGGAGAGGAAGAAATAGAGAGAGAAGAAGCAATAGCAAATTCCTCTTTGGGTGTATGAGTGCTTCCTGCTTTATTATTTGATACATCATCTTTTCAAAAATTTTCCTTGGCTTCAGCTGTTATTGCACCACAGACCTGTACAGTAGCAGGCAGTCTCTCCTTTTTTTATGACCAGTGGTAAGAACAACATGTGTGCCTTTGTCTCAAGCAGGAGTCTGTTGTTTGGGTTGGCAAGTTATACAACAATAAAAGGGAATGGCTGGGAACCAGCCTCGGCCTTTTTGAAATGGATGTAACCCTATCCAGCTCCGTCAAACACTCGCCACGATAATTACACAAACCAGATGATGGGAATTAATGAACTTTGGGGGTGAGGAAGGAGTAAGTGAAGGAGGAGGGAAAGGAGGAAAAAAATATGTCAGCCTGAAATCAATGTTTTTCTCACCCTCCTTGCTCCCTGTCCCCAAATCCGCTGGGTGCCCTTCACTTATTGGGGAATTTTGGGGATGAAAGGAGGGAGAGGATGGTAATTGTGTGTGAAGAGTACCCGTGAGGAAGGTGTTCTGGGACTTCAATGGGACCAAAGAGCTGGTGGCCAGGGGTGGCAGCACCATGTACCCCAGAGGAACAGGCTCTGGTCTGGCTGAGGAGTCTGGTCTAAGCTCCTTTGATGCTGATAAAAAAGGTTGGAGGAGTGGGGAGATGCAGGGCAGGGGCAGATGGCCCTTTCGTCCCCACTCCACATGGCACAGCCAGGACACAACAAATGGCCCTGGCAAATCAAAGGAAGAAGTGCCCCAAGGAGGGGGAGCACACCATAGCAAATATCAGGGTTTAGGACACTTTTGGGGTTTAGTTTTTGGGTGGTTTTTCTGAAATTAAAGACTTTATTCACCTCTTCAAAAGTCCCTGCCTTCAAATCAGACCTAGGAGCCACCACGGAGGCTTGACCCTCTCTGTGCTGGGACACGGGGAGCTAATCCAGAGCTGAACAGACAGTTAGCAGCAGCATCCCAGCACCAACCTGGACAAAGCAGGGACTGATCCATGGAGGGTTTGTGCCTCTGGAAACAGCAATGGGTGTAATGAGCTCCACCAGCCTCTGCTGCAAAGGCAGCCTCCCTGTGCCAGACAAAACACATCTCTCACCCACATGCCTCCCCTACTGCATGAGATTAAATGGGTTAATTAGAAGCAGTCTCATAACCAAGATATGACATGCTATCCCTTGCAGGGCTGCTGCCTCCTGTATCAAAGTGCCATATATGGTGTACCACAGAGCTGCAGCCTACAGAGGAGGAATAACTTAGATCAGCAGAAACGCTTGGTGGGAGTCCTGTCTGCACAGAACAGGCTTATGCATTCACCAGGAAGCACAAGAGAGAAGCCCAGGTTCCACAGAGACTCCTGGGCAGCTGATGGGTGGTGTCACCATCGCTCCTGGGACATGCCTGTTCCTTGGCAAAGGATGCAAAGGCATAAAGGTGGTCTTGGAGGTGGCTGATTGGAGCAATCTCCCTTCCTACCTGAGCTCTTCTGCCTGACACATTGTGTCCACCTAACAATCCTCAGTCAATCTCTCTTCCAACCCCTCGTCTCCATGGCTGCCCCATTCCTGTAAGTGTTCAAGGCCAGGTTGGATGGGACCCTGAGAAATTTGCTCTAGTGAGTGGTGTCCCTGCGGGGATGACATGAGGGAATATTCAAGGTCCCCTCCAGCCCAGGATATTCCATGATTCCTCCTGAACCTCTGCATGCACAGCCCATCCAAGGCAAGGCACCTCGTTTGCCCATTTTCATCAGCCTCTGCCCTCACACCACAGCCCCAGCCCTTGCACCATCTCACCAGTCCATCCCTCCCCCCATCTCCAGCCTAGCTCCAAGTCTGGCAAGCACCATACTTTCCCCCAAGAAATCTCTCTGCCAGCCTGAGGACACCCAGGCTACCTGGTCATTCCTCTAACAGAAATTCCTCCAGCCCTACAAAACAAATTCAGAATGTTGCCACTGTCACTGGGTAGGTCATGCACCAACTGAACACAGGCTGCAGGGATGTGGAGCTTTCTTTGGATTAGGAACAGCTAAATTTTCAATCATTTTTTTACCTCTTCCCCACCCAGTGTGAGATGTTACAACTGCTAAGCAAGAACTTTCCCTCCTCCTTTGCTGGAGCCAGGCAAGATATTAATCAACGTCCCCAGTTCATTACACAGGCCCTCCTCTTCTCTTTATGTAAACACGGAAGCCTCTTTCTACTCCCCACCATACTTAAAAGCTCTGAACTTCCACTAAATAATTATCTTCACCAGGGGGAGAGGAGCAGCACTTTACATATCAAAGGGCTGCTTTGGAGGGATTTACAATAATTTAAGATGAAATGGTAAATATTCTATTCACTCCAGTTCATCTCCAGTAATAATTATAATCCTATTAGCAAGGTCCCAAGAAAGTGATTTCATTATCATCTAGTGAGCATCTATGTGGATTTCTTGGAGGGGTGGGATGGCGGAGGCCATAGGCAAATAAAGAAGAAAAAGCAACAAAAGATGCAATTGCCAGCATCTCCCTTCCCCCAGCAGGATTTGAGCTCCATTGTCCCGATGCTTCAATACTGCTTTGCTCTGAAAATAAGAGCTTTTGAGCACAGAAAGGGGGTGGGGCTGAAATGAGCATCTCGTTCCTTTCGGGGCCCAGGGTCCCCCCGGAGCCCTCGGGCACAAAGAGCGCCCGGCGCTGCTCCGGGCAGGCGGCAGCGCCACCGGCAAAAGCTAATTGCAGTTCATGGGTGAGTTCCTCAGAATATTGCCCAGCATCACTGCGCTGTGCTGCCCACCAGTCAAGTCATGTGGGATAACCCTAATCTGCCTCCATTTCCCCCAAAAAAGGACAAAAAGACTGGTTTTGTTTAAAAGCAGAGCAGGGAGAGGGAAGTTCTGTGAAACTCATGATTTAAGGGGGAAAAATCCCCTGAAATCAGCAGGAAATATGACTGAGCTAACTGACAAACTGGGACTAAAGCCCCTTTATCAGAAGATCGCAGCACCAACTGCCTACACCAAACTGTGTGTTTTATTCCTGCTCCATGACTCCTCTTCACACACCCCGCTCGAGTGTTTAACTGGAATTTATCCCTGCAGGAGTGCCTCAGTTGCACCAGTGTAATCCTCTTCCCCCTCTTCTGGCACCTGGAGGCCACCAGTGCGAGCCCCAGCACTCGCAGCAGAAGCAGGCATCTCAGCTCTGCCCGCTCTGGGAAATCAGCAGCTACTCCAGAGCTGCACCTCTGCAGGCTCCTAAAAAGCCAAGGTTACTGTCACAGTGTGCCAGAGTTTATTGCAAAGCTGCAGAAACATTTTTCTCAATAAATTAAATAGATAACAGCCTGAAAGGGAGGAAAGAGGAAGAATTTTAGGCATTCAGAGAGATTTCATTGCTTACAACTAATTTCTGGTAAAAAATAAATTCACTGGACTGCCTTTGCCTCTTATTCTTTTGCAACCAGAAAGACCAGCAACTTCTCCTCCCTCAAGAATTTATAGCCTAGAGTTAACATTATGTGTTCTAACCTCCTACTGTGTAAAGATTTGATAGATCCACTTACAGACTCATTGCAAGACAAAGTTCTGCTCTTGAAGAGTGCTAGTTCAACACATCCTTGCACAGAGATGTGAATCCTTGAACTCAGCTTTACTTAAGTAGTACCAGTCCTGCCCTCATGAGAAGCTGAAACCAGCATCTGGACTGGGCAAGCCCCTGCAAGCACAAAATGTCCTTGTCCAGAAAAAAAACAGCTAAGTAAGAGAGTCAGGGTCTGGAGTTATGGCTTAACTGTGGAGACAAATAAATAAGACAAAAACCCCACAGCTCTTGCAAGGCTTTTGCTAGCTCAGAGTAGAGCTGTGCAAAGGAAGCCTGTCTTGGAAGAGGCTTAAAAGCAGATGAATAAATCATAATGGTGGGATATCCAAAACACATCCATGGTACCCAGGTGACAGAAAGGTCTCCTGCAGCAGAGGATATGGGACTAAGACAGTCCCCATGAACCCAGAGACTCTGACCTCAGGGGTTTGGCTTCAACTCCATCAAGAGAGCAACTGGGCTGCTCCCACAAGTTCCAGGCAAAGCCTACACCTCACTGTCAGCTTTTCTGCCCCTCAGCAGCCACTTAGACACGTCCAAGAGGCACCAATGCCCACTGCTCACACCACAGCTTCTTCCCTCTCACCTCTTCCCTGCTACCAAGGCTCGGGCACAAGCCCCCATGTGGCAAGAGCCCCAGCCAGTGCTGGGGTAAGTTCAGCCATCCAGTCCACGGCCCCAAACAGCTTCCACACCCACCAATTTGCTCTCTTAATTGTAGCAACGCACTAATCCTCTCAAAGGAGAGGTGCCCTGCTCCTTACAGGTCTTCAAGGCATCTCTCTTCCTCCTAGGTCTTGGGAAAATGCTTCCTTGCAGCTTAGGGAGCAATATAATCAGGTGAAGCCCCAGAGATGTGAGGATCTGGGATTTGGGGGAGGCAGAAGTGGGTACTGAGACACACAGAGCTGGCACTGCAGAAAGTACAGCCTGTTAGTGTTCTGTTGCTGTCCCAGGAGCAGCAGGTGTTTCAGGAATCAGATGCCCAAAGCAAGTGGCACCAGAACTCATCCAAGGGTTGGACTACCCACCACTGCACGTGGAACAGAACATCCTCCTGGCTCATCCCACCTGTGACACCAGAGCAGCCTGGGGCTCCTGCCCCTGGCTAGGACACCAGGAGATATTCCTAACCCAGGCAGCCCCCAGGAGGTTATCCCAGCAGCCTCATCCCTACAGCACCGCCTCTTCCAGGCCTGCTCCAGGGACTCGTTCTGCTGTATGCTGGAGTGGTGAGACCAGCGAGCAGGGTACACATCAAAGAGCACATCTGGTGTAATCAGGGCAGGGGAGATGGTCACATCTCGTACCCCTCAGTCATCTGCATGGCAGCAATACACTGCCACACTGTTTCTGCAGCTGTGCTGCTATAGGGAACTTTCCCAGTTTCCCAGAAAAAGAGCTGGTTCTAGTTTGAGCCATTCTAGGGTATGGGTCCATGCCAGCTTTATAGATATAGATTTCTATGGCACATACTTAACTTTCTGGTTAAGTAACCCTGTAGTGGCCATGGCAGCAGCCTCTCTCCAGCCACCAAAAAGCAGCTGAATGTGAGTGGCCAACCCTGGTCTCAGAAACACCTGACACATTTCTACCCAGGAGAGCACTGCAAGGAGTTGAACTTCCCAGGCTTTGCCTCTCCTCTGGGACACTGCCAAGCCACCACATTTCACCTGCTCCAACTCTGCTAGAAAGTGGGAAAAAACCCTCAACCCACACAGCAAAGAGCCAACCCCAAAAGGAAATACAAGTCAACAGCCACTCCAGCAAGACACAGGTACAACCATGTTCCCCTAATGTAATGCTCATAAATCACAGCCCTGCTGAGAGGTCTTTTGTGTTTTCCCCAGCACAGAAACAAATGCCCTAATCTGTGTGCCTGCACAGGCAGGTAATTACTTACACTGATAATGTTGCCCTTTGTAAAACACCTGCACGAGCGGCCCAGCATTTGCACAGGGAGGACTTTGTTTGCCACCTTGACACACATTTCTCCTAATTAAGTCCAGCCTTCCTGCTCTGGGTCTTTACAGAGATGATTAGAGAAAAAAGCCTCCTGATAGACTTTGGAGACCTGAGTGATACCCCAGCTCTCACCCTTCGGATCATAACTCATGCTGGGGGAGTATCCCCAGTGATTTGTCTACCCTTACAGTAAGACATGCCAAAGTCAGGCTTGAACCACTGTGACGACTTAGACCCCCAAAAAGGGACTGGTGGCAGCTCTGCTCCTGCTCCTCTTCCTCACCATGGACATAACAAAGCAGGGAGGGCAGAGCAGGGACACTTCATTCACCCAGCAGCACTTTCCTCTGTGCACTGACATGCCCTGGAACATCTTCCATGTCACATCTGAACCAGAGACCACTACTCTTCCACAGCATGTGGGAAGGGATCTCACAGGGTGAGACCAGGCTTGAAACAAATCTTGAGACACATTTACATCTACAGTTTTTCAAGAAAGCCATGTAGGATCTCCAGGAATTCACTTTCTGCACCTAAAGTGATCCAACAGGCACCCAGCACCACCTGAGCAGCAAAGACCTTCAAAACAACAGCACAGAAAACAGTCAGTTTTCCATTTTCATTATGAAGAAAGAAAGTTATGAGGTTTTTTTCTGCCCTTTCTGATCATGTACACATATTCCACAGGCCAAGTAATGCCAAAAAGGTGCTGTCAAACCTCACCTGCACAGCTCCCTCCTCAGCAACACCCAAACCAGCCTTGAAACCGTGCAGTACTGAGGCTTCTCCTCAGCTGTGATAAACAAAGGGAACGGGATGCCTCTCTGACCATCAGAGGACCTTCCTTGTAGCCAGTAACAGCAGGGAAGAGCAAATCCATCAGAGGAAAACCAGGAGGGGGTTCAACCAACCAAGCATGTTCTGTACTCACCAGCTGCTCATTACCCTCAGCATCAAATTGAGTGGGTCAAGAATTTAAAATTGGTTTAGACTTTATTCCCAGCTGAGACACCTAATTAACTCCTGAAAGTCTTCTGCTTCCTTCTCAGAAGGGAGGAGTGGCATCAACCATAACCATCAGTAATCTGGGCACTGGCCAGGTCAGTATGACCCTCATTGGGATGAGCTAATTTTGCCACCCACTGGAACAAAAGGCCTGGCAAATTAATACACCGGTGATCCTATCAGTACTGATCCCTAAATGCATTTTAGCACAAATGGGATTGTCACCTCAACTCATTTGTTAATGGATTTGTGATTTGCTCTCATAAAGGAGTAGTGCTGGAAATGAAGATCTCTCTGTGGCAAACAGACCAGGGCAGTGAGATGTCTGTCCAGAATGAGATTTTTTCCACCAACAACTCTATTCAGGCCAGGATGCACCTGCTGATTCTTCCCTCCCTTTGACACCTCACATCAAGCATCAAAGAGAGAAAATACAATTAATTTCCAGGACTAAAACCCAGCATGACCATTGAGGCAATCAGGCTGCAGGTTTATGGTGCCACCACATCCCTGCATCCCCAGTGACACTGCAGGACTTGGGGTAAGGCAGAAGGAACCAAACCAGCCCTGGGAAGGAGAGAAGTTCCCAGTGAAGGAGGGAGACAGGTGCCAATTAGGGAAACATGAAGGAGCAGGTCTGTCTGCAGACAGCCTTTCTGCCCAGTCATTACCTGGGATCTTGGCGTGGTCATAAACAGTCAGTGACACCCAGCCAAGAGCTCTTTAAAGAGCAGGCTCAGCTGGTGGAGATGCTTTGCTGCAAGTACAACAGATGCAAAGCACTGCTTCTCATTAAAAAGGTATTCACATAATTAGAGACTTCACATGGCCATACCAATGATTTGATCTAGTCCAGAGCATTCAGGCACTATTCAAGAGGGCCTGCTTGCCATTTCTGATGGCTTGGGTTGTCTCTGCGTGTAACCCTGCCATCTCCTCACTCCCCATGCACTGTGGTGGCAGGTCCATGGCTATGGTGACAGCCAGGAAGGAACTTATGAGTAAAACTACACGTGCCAAAGCCCTCCAGCAACCTCCAGCATCCCACCCTGTCTTCATTCAGAGCCAATTTCATTCCAGAGCCAGCCATGGGGCTGAATTATCCACAAGTCCTTCACGCCCTTGTGCATAAAGAGCACTGTGGACCAGTCTGCCAAGGCCTTAGAGCACAGCCCAAGTGAAATGACTTTTCCCTGAACACTGAGGACTCTGAATGACAGCTATTATTATTCAGATGAAACCAAGTGTCAGATTAACAAATCAATGAGCATAAGAGATATAAAATGGGCGACTATTGAAGCTTTTCAAATACCCAAACATATGGATGAACCAAACGTGAATTGTAATTGACTCACCCACACCTTTGATCTCTACACCCTTGGGTTCTCAAAGAGACAGCACAACCCCCTCGACCCAGCTGAACCCTCTGGGACTCCTTTGTGAGCCTCACAAAGTCCTTTCTCTCTGCCTCCATCCCCGGGATGTAGATGCAGCCTGGTGCTTGAAAAGTGAGAGAAGTCAGCTCTGCCTTGGAGAGCCAGGGAGCTGGAGATGGACAACCTGCACTACCAAAACACAACCTCTCCCATGGAGCCCATCACCCCGGGCAGCTCCTCCACCAGCCCTCACCCCTGGTGGTGGCCCTCAGTCAACTACACACGCATGAGGAAACGTCCTGGGAAGCAGCAGAAGAGGGTCCAGAGCAAACACGAGCAGTGACAATGCTCATTCCTTGACTCCTGGAGCCACATGTGGGGTCTCTTTGGTTTTCAAGGATTTCCTGTGCAAAACCAAGGGTCAGAGTTTGCTGATGGGTTCAGGCAATGTATATGCTCCTGCTGTAAAACCCGGGCTGGTCTGGAAGGGCTGGAAGCTGCTCTGCACTTCTCCAACTGCCTTGACAGCACATAATCCCTAATGCTTGATTAAGAAGTCTGATTTTTAATTTTCCCTAAGATGTTTCTGCAGCTACATTGAAAATAACATCGTGCTTAACTAAATGTTATCCCTCAATTTTTACATTTGGAGTGAGCTTCAACCAGTTTTAGATCGATACGTGAGAAAATGAATAGAAAAGCATTATCAGTTTTGATATCATACAAGCTTCAGCTCCCCAGGAGTCACAAGGCAAGCAATTGCTTGGGTTTAGCTTCAAGCCTCATTACAAGCTTAAGTTTTTGTAGCTCTTCCAGGAAACCTAGCCCAGCTTATTCTTCCCCTCCATTCTGCAAATGTTACACAAACATGCCTTTGGGGAGGTTTTGAACCCCACACTGTGGTTTTTCCATGATGGGGAACAAGCTGTCCAGCTTAGCTGTTGCTATACTGAGTCTCAAAGCAACAGGAGCTTTGGAATGCCAGCAGCCATTCCCAGCTTAGGGCTATTCCTCATCAGGCATCACCACTGAGTAAAGCAATTCACTCTGGGAAGGCAGACTTGGCATGTGCCCTGTCCTCCGGCACCAGCAGTGGGCTTGATGGGGGAACTGGGTGAGGCAGAGCAGGCATTGCTCTGCCCCCATCATTTTTGGGCTCCAACCCAGCTGTGCAGCTGCTTAACCCAACTGGTGAGCCCTGATGGAGCAGCCGAGCCTGCGACAACTGCAGGGCTCACCCGCAGAGGAGCCCCAGCAGAGGAAGACTGCAGGGAGGAAGGCAGAGAAGAGGAAACCCACGGGCTCTTAAGCTACTTTAGGACCACATGAGCTTTCTGTTTATATATAGCCCAATTAACTATTACACTGCATTGAGCAGTCATCTCTGGGGGGAGGCAGCAGTGGCAGGGCAGCAGGGCAGCTGGCAAAGGCTCCGGCGTGTGCCCGGTGGCTCCTCTGTGCGTCCGGCTGTCTGGGCAGCGCCAGCCTGGAACTCCCAGAGCAGACAGCAGCTCCCAGCCCCTCTGGGCTTGCAGCAAACCCAGGGTGAAGCCCTAACCGGCTATTCCACTTCTGCTTTGGCAGGGCTGATATCTCCTCTCAAGGCTTCCTTCCCTGCTCAGCACTCTGTATTAGCTATTCCCTCTGCTTTTCCAAATGCCATGCAGACAGCCCAAGGCTCATTAGTTACCAGACCAGCTCGAGAGGGAAATTAAAAGGGGAGGAAAAAAAGGTGTTACAAGCTTTGTGTTAAGCTGCAGCAAGTCAGTGCACTGCACTGGGAAAGGGAAGAGCATGTCCTCAAAAGGGGGCAATGCCCGGGCTGCCCGGTTTTTTGCAGCTCACTTTGGTTGGTCCAGCTGTAGTTAAGTCAGAACAGGAGCCCCGGAATGCTCAGAGCCACCCAGACAACTACCTCTGCCCCACTGGTCGCAGGCGAGACCTTCATGAGCTTGCTCCTTTCCAACCCACTTGCAGAAGATGGAACCCCAGCACTCGGGACACTGGCTCTGATCTGGCACAATTTACTAAACGTGGCACCAGAGGTGTGGGCAGGGGTTCAGAGCAGAGCCACAGCACCTCAGTGGCAGACAGCACGTTTGTTCCCACACAGCACAGTCACAGGGTCCCTCTGCAAATCACGTTTAGCAACAGCATTCACGGCCCTGTGTACAAACTGCTGAGGACCATGCACAGCCACTCCGGGACCGAAGGGCTGGGACACACCTCCTGTTTACTCCAACACCTCCTGAATTCCTTCCAAGTCTAATACATCTTTAGAAAAACAAACTGAAGGCATGCCAAAGCTGCAGGCCTTGCCAGATTTAAAAGAAAAAAATCATAGCTCAGTGAAGAAGCAAAGCACTTTATTAGGAAGATGCTGGGGTTTCATCCTCCCCCTAGTGACAACAGGATCCATGGTCTGAGCCTGCTCAGCTGCTGCAGCCCCTGGACCCCATTCCAAATCAAAAATACTACTGGAGCATGACCCCAGCACAATTGCCCTTTCACTAAATGAGCACTTTTCCAAAGATTTCCTACGCCTCCCTGTGCCATTCATCCACACTTGAAGTTTTATGTTTTCAAGTTTCAAGATTTTCAAGCTTTAATGCAAGTTTGCATTTGACAATCAAAAGAGGCTGAAAGCTTGGGGCTTTAATATGAAGCTTGTCAAGATGCTTTATTGAAGTTAATAATTATAATGGATTTTGGTTTCTGTGGGGACATTTTCTGCACAGTCACATGGATACACACTGAGGGTCTGCTCTTGGAGCCCATCCCTAGGCAGAGTTTTGGACTGCATTAGATACAGTCATGTTTGGGGACCTGGTTCAGTCTCTGTCATCACAGGCTGCTGAAGACTCGTCTCCTCATCAGAGCCAACTTCCCACATGAAAAAGTGCATTTTTAAAGGGAATTAGTGTAGCAGAATACAGTCATATTCAGTATTGTTGGACCATGTTTGTGGCAATGAAGGATTTGGCCTTGTGTTCACTTTTAGGACGGATCTATCAAATGCACACATCCACCTAGCCTGCACACAATAATTCTCCCTCTCTTCTGAAAGAGCTGCCTGCTGCACTGACAGGAATGCAAAGTCTGTGTCAGTTCCAGGGAAAGGTTACAACTGCTCACTTTTATTACAAACCAGCCACTTTGGTGTATTCATAGAAATCCCCAGCAGTACCAGCAGAGAAGACTGGCCAAATTACAGCCCTGATCTATGGAATTTTATGAGCACAACCCTCACAAGAAGACCAGGACCAGGAAGGATGACACCCACCAGCACTGGGAGAGCAAAGCCAGGCTCCATGTGTGACACCTTACAAGCCACATCGAGGGCAGGGTCAGCCACACTGCTCTGTGTCCCAGACAGGCTGCAAATTAAACTCTGGGTCAGACCTGCTGCCAAACAGAGCCATGACTCACTTGATGCCAGGGCTAGGTCACACCATCCCTCTATAGAGATGTTCTTCCTCCCTTTTCTATACAGAGAGAAAAAACAAAACTGCTGTAGAAGCAGGCTAGTTCCAGGGCGTTTCCAAGGAGGTTAACACAGATGTAAAGCATTTAGCAGAACCTGGAATTATTTTTCTCTAAATAAAGTTTCCCTAGCCACCACGTGGCAGGGCACTGCCATGCTCACATATCTTGACAGAAAGATTTTAAAAATTGAATTATTAATTTACCGGAAATCAGTGTGAGATCTGCCAGCAGCACCTGTACACCTACATTTCTCTTAACATTTCCACCATCATATAAGTCCCAAACACCCAAGTTTCTGGTCTTATCTGAATGATTCCTGAGGCCACAGGGCCAGGAAGAAAGGTCAGGCAGCCAAGCAAGCCAGCTCCCAAAAGTCCCTCCTCACCTCTGGACCTTCCCAGTGCAAGGGCACTGCATGCTAAATCATCATCACTGAGTTAATTTCCTCCTCCTTCACAGCTATTCCTAAGAGGAAAAGCACCACTCAACACTCAAAGTCAGCATAGCATAGCACCAGGAGAGATTGTCCCCATTGGATCACTGTTATGAATGGACTGAGGTGCACTGTACATCCCAGCCAAGCAGACCCTGCTCTCCCCAGGTGGAGACAGAGGTTCTGTACTCCTGACCTCCATTTCTTCCCCTCATCTGACCCATGGCACAATGTGACGCCCTTCCTCACTTGTCTCTGCACCCCTTCCCACCACCTGCAGACTGGGAGCAACGCCCTGAAGGCAAAGTTACACCACCACAAATGCCTTTCCTGAATTCACCCCACCTTTCCTCTGAGCCTGCTGATAATCAATATGTTTCATCACAGGACCCCTTGTTTCCATTAAGAAAGCTAAGATAAGGTCCATTTACTCCATTGCATTCTGGCTGCTGCTGGGCTGAGCACCTTTAAAAAGTACATGGTGTTTCTGGAAAGCTAATTAAACACACAGCAAGCTGCTGAAAGACCTGGAATTGCAATGGTTAGGGCAAGCCCCAGTACAGTCATCAGCAGCAAGTCAGGACCCAGCACAGCACTTAGTCATTTCCCACAAACCAAGGAAGAAGCCTCTCAAGCCCGTCCTCACACACCATATGGTGACAACAGGTAGTAGCTGATAGCCCCTGACCCACTAATTACACCACTGAGACAACGTGCCCCACTATTTGTTGTTCTTTGAACCCTCATGTTACCCATCCCACATGGCCCTGGCCCATTCATTATCACCTAAACCCATTGGTCACCCATGGTCATACCACCAGGAGACGTGAATCCTGTGCTGAATGATCACTAAATTAGACTTCTTCCTAGTTTGGATGGGTAAATAGCCCCAAACCAGGCTCAAGTGAACGAAGCAGCTCAGCAAGAGAGGCCCAAATACAGGACAATCTTATCATCAGGCAGATTGGAAATACAGCTCCAAAGAACAGTAGTTCGGGTAGAGTTTCTACAGCCACTGCACCCAGGGCTTGCTGGATGCTTTTAAAAACAAAGCCTTGTCTGGAAGTGCCTTGAGATATCCAACGCTCGGTGTGTGTTACAGACACCTGCCATGGCCCACTTGAAAAGAAAAAAGTAATAAATCCCAAACTCAGAGCTGAGCCCGTGGGTTTTCATTCCCATCATTTCATGCCAAGGAGCACAATGCTCCCGGCAGGCCACGGCGCCCTGCGCTAACACGATTAGCCAGGCAGATCCACCACCCGCATCCGGCACCCCCAACGCTTGGTCAACTTTGAAAAGTTCAGCAGCTCAACAGGTGAGGCCATGAAACCCGATCACAACAGACAATGTCATCCCCCCCAGCGTCGTGCTGGGAAGAACTTGTCACGTGCGTCATATCGAGCAACACGCTGGAAACAGAGCAGTGCACTGAAACCCCAGCAACACGAATAATCTTTGCCATCTGTTTGAACAACTCAACCCTCCTCAGATCTAAAGGAATGATCCCATGCAAACACAAGGGCCTTGCTGACTGATTATAGCAGCCCAGCCCTTCTTTTTGGGGGCCATTTTCCTCCCAACATTACACAGCAGCTCAGGACACGCCATAGGGAGTTGTTGCAGTGGCCAAGGGGGCTCTGAACTCCATGCACATTCTGAGGGGACCATTAAAAGTCCCCACTTGCTTAAGTACAACACAATGCAAGGTCAGTAGTTGAGTTTTAAATTTTTTTTCACATCAAGAAAATGAAATCTCAATACCGAAATTGTTTGGCAAAACCTTCCCAGAGAACACAACTGTCCTTTAGGAGATGCTTGTTCTGACCCAGCACAACTCACAGGAATGCAGTGGAGGAACCAGTTTTTGCTCAGATGCAGTCATTTGCACCCAAAGTCCAGTTGGGAGTATCGGGACTGTTCCCAAACTTCCTGGGGCAAATAAACCATGTGATACTCAGTGGAAACCAAACACAGTTCTGTCTGTGCTGCTGGGTCCATCTACCACTGGGAAGGCAATTAAGCAGCAAGTATTAAATCTTCATTAAAGCAGAGATTATAGACAATGTTCAAACACAGGGGCAAAATCCTGCCTTGCTCAAGATTTGGTTCATCAGGGCTTTCACCCCAAACTTTTAACCTTATTCTTCCCTTGCTCACAGCCCGACCAATTGCAAGCACCAGCTTGAACCCCCACACATTCCTTGGGGAAAAGAAAGGAGGCTTATGGGGAAAAATATAAAAAAAAAGGAAGTTTCTCCCAATTCAGGAATTGCTTTCAAGCAGCACTTTGCACCCTAAAGTCCAAGCAATTTCAGAGTCTAAGAAATGCATATTTGAAACAGTTTATCACACACCACCAGACCACAGGGCCCCATCCTGCTGATCCAAATCACCCAGTCTCAGCAAGGACAATGAATTAAGGCAACCTAGGAGTAGTGGGAAGACAAAGCACCATCATTTTAAGAATTTTCCATAAGAGAGAAGAGGAAAAAAGGACAAGAGGTCTCCCTGGTGCACTGCTAGAGGCAGAGGAGCTCAGCTTAGTCCTGCTGTCGCAGTTACAGCCGGCACAGCCACGGCACACGGGTTCCTAGCAGAGAGCTACAGACTTGAAATAGAAATCAGTGATGTTGACTAGGGCTGACAACACCCAGCCCAAGGCAGGAGGGACTGGGCATTACAGCCCACTGGGCTGAAAATAATAACAAAAAAGGAAAAAACCCAAAATATGTAACACTAATGACAATAATTTTTTCTTACAGTAACTATAGGACAACAGGCTTTCAAGTCCATATGACATTTCAAAATGCATCATTGTTGACTCAAATGAAAAAAACATAAAAGAAATTCAACAACTGATTTTCTAGACTTGGAAGAAACAATTTGTTCCTCCCCACCAAGCTCTACAGTAAACCCTAAAGAGAGCAACGACATCCCTGAGGCTGCTCAGCCAGACACATGCACACAGGCTGTGGAGCTGAACTCCCTACTGCCACAAAGAGGGAACTTCTCTACTATCCAAAAATTCAAGGCACTTCATAAAATTAGTTTGCAATAGTGGCTGGATCCCATTCCTCCTCTGTCATAGTACATATTTTCACTAGAAGAAGTTAACATGATGTATGCATTACAGGGGAGGGGGGAAGGGGGAAGAAAACCCTGCAATGTGCATACAGAAGTTATTTCTACCAAATTTTAGTTATCTCACTATCAGAAAAAAAAAGCATTTAATTTGTCCTATTTTCCCCCTGCTTTTCAGGAATGATACTCAGCACCACTCAATGGTTCTCTGCATTCCACGCTACGGAAACAAACCAACAGATTTCATTTCACTTGACAGAAAGTGAAGCAAGGAACAAATTTGTGTTGCCTCCTTCTAAAGTTATTTTCAATAGATGAAAACTTCAGGCAGAAATAAGATTTCATCAAGTTAAACAAGTAAATCTCATGCCCCTCCATCTTGAAAATCTGAAAAAGAAGATTTTGGATGGTAGGGACAACTTAAACAAACAAAAACTCCTAAGAAATATAAACAGATTTAGCCAATTAGGTAAAATACACTTCAAATGAGACATGGGTCAAAAATTCTATCGTCATCTTTTCAAAGCCAGGCAATTGGATTTGCACTGCACTCCGGGTGCTGAGGACACAGTAACTCCCCCAGTTCCAAAGTTCAGTAGATTTGAGCAAAAGCATCTGAAAAATAAAGATGAGGCTCGCCCAGCTCACTGCACAATGCTGACACCACACACCTTTTACAGCATCTTTAATCCAACTGCACTGAAACACTAACAAGAAAATATAAACACATCTCTTTATTGACACTAAGATAATAAATAAAAACCTCATTATGTCTGGAAGAAATAAACATGTTCTTGAGGAGTGCTAGGAAGCCAAGATTGACTGAAAGCAAGAGCTTCGAGTTACTACTCTATAGGATCTGACTTCTAAGGACTAAACTTACAGAAACAAACTACTGCATCTAATTCTAATTAAGTTAGAAACAATGCACAATATATAACAACTTGTCTGCTGATTTTCATCCTCTCCCAAGTATTTTGCACTATTTAGTTCCCCCCCAAGTGATCCAGGTCACAGTTCCACAGACAGCCAGACACACTCCCATCTTCGGGGTGAATCACACACGACTAATTTCAAGATTTCCAGCATCTCTTGCTGCTTGAGAGCATCACCATTCAGACCTCAAGATTTGTCAGATCTCAGCTGAAACAGCCCTTTTGCAATGATACTAATGAAAAACCAGAGTGTATTTGCAGGGATAGGGCCCATGCTGCTTAAAATTCAGCAGCTGATAAGGTGAAGCTTTAGGAAGTTAAACAAAATACCTGCTCTCCAAATTTAAAAATAATGTATATCCTTTAAATATTGGTTTTCACCCACTACATCTGGAATAACAGATGAACTCAATCATAAGCATTATTCTCTCCTTCTCCCCTTCCACCTCCTACTTGTAAAAGATTAATCAACCATTTTATGGTCTAATTTAGGTGTCTAATTAAAAACAGAGCTCAACACATACAACACCATTTTGCTGATAAATCCTGACAGGTTTTCGCTCTGTTATATGCAAGTTCTCCTTCAAAATATGAGATTTTTAAACTCAGCTGAATTTACAAACGGTTCATTTGGGCTGCTGTGGGACAATGCACTACAGCCTTCATGAGATGACAGAATGTCCTAAAACGAAACAGCTTTCAAAAATTACTTCCTCCTCATCAGATCTTATCCTGCACTCATTTCACTAACTGCTGGGGGATGGCAACATTAAAAAAAAAAAAAAAAAAAAAAAAAAAGAAAAAAAAAGACATAAACCTAATCGGACTTGTCGGGTGGGAGTTTCAAGACTACAAAGAGGTTACAATTCGTAACTTCACAGCTTCATCTAGCTTCAAAGTTTCCATCTCGGCTTCTTTAGCATTCCTGTAAACACTCCGCAGAAAGACATATTCAAAACACTCCTGATAAAAGAACTTCAATCGAAAAAGGGTGAGAAAGGCACCGAAGCGGGGGTCGCCCCTCGTTCGGTGTCCGATCGCGCTTCTCCTCCGCACCCACCGCAGCCGCTCCGCCGAGCCCACCCGCACATAGGCATCCCGGACCGGGCTGCTCCTCGCAAAATCACTGACAATTACATCCATCCTTACAGGATGCAAGCCAGAAATTTATCATTTTCTCCCAGCGCAAAGGGTTCATCCCGTTCCCGACGCGCCCGTTACCCACTACACTCCGCTCCGCTCCCGCAGCCCAGCGCCGGGCTGGCGACCGCGACCTCGGGCGACCGATCAGCTCCAGAGATGGTCACGGGGAAGGAAAAAGTTAACGGAGACTGAACGCAGGCACCGAGTGAGGAAGTTTTATTTGGAACATGGAGCTACCGCCTGCCAGTCCCAGGCAGCGCTCCCGGAACGGGTCAAACCCCCGCCAAACGTGTAAAAAATTCCCAAACGGGTAAATTCTTCCCACCTCGCCTCCCCCGCACAAAAAAGGGAAAAAAACCCGCGTCAAGTCCTACCCCAATGGGTACCAAAAAACCCCAAACCCAAGCGGGTCAAAAACCCCGCGAACACGCGGCCGCTGAGCGCATCGCCCGCCGGCCCGTGCAGAGCCGGGAGACGCACAAGCCATCCCCCAGCAACTCTCTGGGCTGGAGGAGAAGTACGCTCCAGCAAAAGACCTGGAAGTACAGCGGAATAAGAGAGTTTTAAAATATTAAATTAATATGCAACCTTTATAAAAAAATTAAATACGGTTTGGCTCGCGGAAAACCTACAGACGCTCCGCCGCCGCCTGGGCTAGCCGGGACCTCAAGTTGCGCTCTGGGTTTATTATATTTTTAGGGCTTGTTCTTTGTGGGGAAAGCATTTAGCGGAACATTTACTCTTGCCCGGGCGCTCCCCAGCCTGCTCCGGAGCCGGGGCGGCCGCATCTCCGCACCGGGGCGGCGAGCGCGGCTCGGCTGGGACCCCGCTCAGCCCGGCCCGGCCCGTACCTGTACCAGGCGAGCCCCCGCTCGTAGTTGCGGTCGAAGAAGTGCGGCTCGGCGCCGACGGCGCGCACGTCGGGGTGCACCCGCAGGAACTCCAGCAGCGCCCGCGTCCCGCCCTTCTTCACGCCGATGATGATGGCCTGCGGCAGCCGCTTGGTACCGGAGCCGTTGAAGAAGCTGGAGATGGGGCTACCGGCGTCGGGCGCTGCCCGCTGCTCCTCCAGGCTGCTCTCCTCGCTCGGCTCTCCCGGCAGCGGCGGGGCGGCGCGGGGCGGCGCGGGGGACCCGCGGGTCGTCAGCCCGGCGCAGGAGCCGGCGCACGAGTAGAACATATAGAGCCAGAGGAAGAGCATGATGAAGAGCAGCAGCAGCCTCCGCCTCAGCGGCGGCAACGCGACGGGGACATCGAGGCAGCGGTTCAAGCGCTGCCCCATGTGCCCGCGGGCGCAGCGGGATGCATGGCTGGAGCCCGCCCGGCTCGGCTCGGCTCTGCCCGGCGCCTCATGGGCACCCTGGAGCCTCAGCACAGCCCCATCGCTGCCCGGCCCGCTGCGCTCCGCTCCCGCCGCGGCAGCGCCGGCAGAGCCGCGGGGCGGGGCGGCACGGGCGGCGCCCGCGGCCAATCACAGCCGCGGCTTCTCGCATAATGAGGAGGGGCGGGGCTAGAGGAGCGGAGGGCGCGTTGATTGGCTGCTGGCAGGAGGGGCCGCACCCCGGGGCGGGTCCGAGTGCGGGACGCTCGCTCCCGCCGGGATTCCCGTGCCGTGTCCCCCCGCCGGGAATGGCCGGCCTGGGGCAGGCACTGCGGGCATCTCGGTCACCGCTTCCTCCTCCTTATCCCCGAACACCGATAGCAAGGTTGCCAGGGAGACTTTATTGTGGTCTTTCAGTATCTAAGTGGGGATTATAAAATAGGTGGGGACAAACCTTTTAGCACAATCAAGGGATAATGGTTTTAAACTGACAGAGGGCAGGGTTAGATTAGATATTAGGCAGAATTTTTTTACCAAAAAAAACCCCAAAAGATAGAGCACTGTCTGAGGTTGCCCAGAAAAGCTGTGGATGGCCCATCCTTGCAAACATTCAAGGCCACGGTGGATGCAGCTTGAAGTAACCTGGTCTAGTGGAAGGTGTCTCTGCCTGTGGCAGGGGGCTGGACTGTATCACCTGTAATGGTCCGTTCCAACCCAAGCTATTCTGTGATACTATGATTTGCCTGTTTAGTTGATGAGTTGGCTTTTCAATCTGCTGCACCTTCTGTTGTGCTGTATTTTCTAAAATCCCTGCCCATAAAAATTCCTGGTGAGATTTGCCACGGTCCACATCATGGGAGTAACACACAGAAACCAAACCCAACACAACAGTCCTGCAAGGCAAACTCAGATAATCTGTCTGAGGAGATCCTTCCTGCAGTACCATCAGCTATGGGACCCTCCTTTCCAGGACCACCGCTCCAGCGTTCTCCAGGGATGGAGATTTTCACATTCCATGGAAGTGCTTTAGCCAGTATTCTCCCAGCAATCACATAACTTACAGCTCCAACACATTTGGGCAGCTTTTCTATCCTGTTTTTATTAAAATATGTGTACATGTTTTTACAGAATTTGCTGCTTTCAGAGCACTTTTGCTTTGAGAGTGAGGTTTTGCTGAAACCTTTTTTTTTAATTTTCCCCCAAACTAGAGGAGAATCTTTTCACCATGAAAAGCCTTAATTTTTTGTGTCAGAAGCAACAGCATTATCCTGACTTATTCATGTATCAACTGTATATCTATCCCTAAACTGGTACATAACAGTGAACTGTTTCTATCACACTGGCTGTGGTGTGAGAATCTTGTAAAATAATCTGAAACTACAAATTGTGGTTTACAAACTACTCAAACCAAGCAGACTGAAGAGGGAGAATAAGACCCTGAGAGGTGTATGACTTCTCTAAAAGCTGCTCAGTGGGTTAACACAGAGCTTGGGCCACCCAGTCTCCATCAGTACCAGTGTCACTCATCCCTATTCCTCCCAGCACCAAGTATTTGCAAAGCAGATTTTGGGATGACATAAGGAGAAATTTTGTACTTCAGCTACAGAGTCAGCAGCAAAGAATTCCAATGTTTCTCTGCTATGAGATAAAATAGGTGGCCCTGCTGGGCTGTGTGAGTGAAGGGTGATCCCAAACCAAGCAGAGATGCAGGTGCCAAGCTGTGGCAGGAGGAAGGAGGAATTGCTTTCCAGTTTCCCTCTGTGTGCTGGCAAAGCTCTGCCAGCTGGCCCAGATGGATAATTGTGAAGAGGATTAAAGAGGACAGTCCCTGGCAATGCATGAATCACAGCTGTGGGCAGCAATCGTTCCATGCATGCCTCTCCTGCACCCGGGTTTACTCACCTCTGCACTTGGTGTTTTGTACAGTTCCAAACAGAAAATCTGCTGCTTCCACACATGGGTTGCTCCACTGCATGTTCCTACACCCACGAGCTAACAGGAAAACCCTTCAGATGGAGTCATACTTCTTGTTCTTTACAGCCACCAGCACCAGCCAGGATAAGTGTCACACAAAGTTTGGATTAAGCCTTTAATATCTGTCAGCTGCAGCTTGTAAAAGTTGGATTGGCTTTTTAAGAAAAATAGCCCCAAGATAGGTTTTACTGGAATTGTATCTTCAACAGTTGGGTGTCAGGAGTTTGCCCCTTAGGAATGGCAAATGGGTAAGTGACTAGAAGAGCACCCATGCAGAGGTACATCAGGAGGAGGGCTGGGCTTTCTGTGGAACACGGAGTTGGGGTGAGAGAGGTTTTGACCAGTGGCTTGGGAACCAGTTGTGGCTCCATCCTCCAGGCTGACCCACTGGCTGCAGCAGGAGCCCACACTGCTGCTTGGCAGAACACAGGCCACCTCCATTCCTTAACATGCCCCAGGCAGCAGTTGTGGCAGAAGCATGTGTGCTGTGGCCAAGCTCAGCCACTGGCAAGGCAAGTGCCCAGGGCTTTATGCAATCTCTCTGCACCCAAGTCCAAGTGCCACATAATGCTTTAGAGCCCTCAGCTGTGGCTTCGTAACCCCACCACTGACCAGGGACACCCCAGGAACATCCTAGGGAGACCCCAGGGACACCGTTGCCTCTCACAGTGTCCCGCTGCCTTTGTCCTGGGCATGCTCCCACCAGGGCCATGGGTAGCACTGCTGTGCAGATGTAAGAGGAGATCTTGTTTCTCTTAACCTGAAACCATTTCCTTTCCTGCACTGCCCTCCCTCCCCTTGTTCCCTAATTTGTCCCTGGGGTTTTAATATCTATTTCTCCAAGTGCCATAAGCCAAATTTACTGCTCACATAACTGCACTGACTTCAATGGAGAAGAGCATTTAGGGTGCTCTAAGGAGGTGTAAGTAGGAGTGATGTGATGGAATTGAGTAAAGGAAAATATAGTCTGACTGTCAAGAAGAGTTTCCTACCAGTGAAATCTATAGACTGTGGTAGTTTCCCATGGGAACGAGCAGAAACCAAGTTGCTGAAGTCGTTTTAAACCAGCACAAGAGAATAGGAAATCAGCCCTGTAACTGGCCAGAAGGAGGGATGACATCATGCTACTTCTCTGTCTCTCATTTCTGTGGCTGCATTGCTTTGTCTGTGAAATTATTTTAACACAACTGGATTTCTCCTTCTTTTGGGTGATGGCCCTTGCTGCTTTTCAGAAGTTTCAGTTCCTCTGCCCTGGATTAAATTCTGCCCTGGATTAAAGCAATACCCACTGCAGCCCCCATTAATCTTTCTCTTATTTCTACTACTTGCAAACCCCTTCTGGGGTCTTCTCAGGCTTCTTCCCTGACTTACCCGAGCCTCTGGCTCCAGTCCTGTGCTTATTGAGCTGTACAGAGTGGACCAGCCATTGGGAATAGAGGGAGGGCTCATCCAGGCCATGTGAGGCTATGGATGGTACCAGACATGGAGCTGTAACTCCATGCTGCTGCCAAGCAGAAGACCCCCCCCCCCCCATGGATGGAAATCTTCCTGCTTTCAGGGATTCTTCAAGTAGATTTCTTGTAGATAACTTACTGGAAAATCATCAAGGAATGATTTTCATCACTACATACTTCCGTCATTATATATTTTCATCATTCTGTATTTTTGTCATAAAGGAAAGATTTCCATCAAGGCACATAGGGAAATGCTGCTTTCCCTGGTGACCTCTGGCTCTGGTAGCCCCTGCGTGCCTAATTTGGGCTTTGTAGATAAAACCAGGGCTGCAGATGCAGTGGCTGTGCCCTGCTACCACCCAGTGGCTCTGGCAACCTCTTGTCCACAGAACTTCCTAATGTATTTATAAATGACTTAACATTTGCTCACTGTCTCAGCAAAGCTCTAGTGCGAGCAACCTCCTACCTCACACAGTTCCCAGATAATTACAGATTAGAACCGGCTAATTTTTATTTTTGTAAAGCTGTCAGAGATCTATGTTTGTTATTATTGTCTCCTGGGTTGCCAGTTGCATAAATACATATGTAAAACCCCCTTTGATCTCTAAGTATAATGACAGAGATTTATCAAATGTTTGCCTTTTTCTGTCTCTTGAAAAGGCTGATTTATGGAGTGCAGTCCCTACCTCCCTTCCTCTCTTGAAATATGAAGTGTTTGTGATCAGCCAAGGTAATATTTAATATCCTGCCAAGAATCCTTTGCACTTCCTAACAAATGAACTACAACCTAACCAAATGGTTCACATCTGCTTACCCTCTTCTTTTTAACTAAACAAATTAGCATTAGAATACCTGGGAGGAACACAAGGTCTCTTTCTAGATGACAGAACACAGACAATTATTAGCAAGGGGAGTAACTGTACTGAAAGGAGCAGGCATGGACCTAACAGATGTTTTCACATCTCCTGTAGTGTCCATGAATGACCTGCACCACAGTGGACACACTGCCATGGCCTTTTGAAGTGGGTGAGGAATCCATTCACAGTCACCTTCTGAATGAAATTAAAGGCACCGATCCCAGTGAGTTAAGTGTTCCATTTAAACCACTTCCAGCAAAGACAGGTTTTGCTGGGGGAATGGCTTTCCCCATAAATGGCTAAAATAAAGAGCATCACCCCACTCCTCCCCACCCACAGACTCAGGGTACTCAGGAGGCAACAGCTCTGGTTTTATTTCTGTTTTCACTAGTGCTTTCTCATCCCAAGAGCATCAAACCACCCAGTCACACCACCCTTCCTCGCTGGGAAATAAGGTGTGATGGGTTATTTGGGGTTTAGGAGAACACAAGACACAAATGAACAACTGCAAAGTACAGTTGGGATTATTACAGCCTCCTACAGTCTGCACACGGGCAATTACAAGTTCATGCCCTTCCAACTACACAGTGCCTTTCAAGCACCCTTATTCCCACTGGGGTCCCAAACACCTTTGAATCAAAGGTTCAGGAGAGGCTCTGGGGAGGACGTGGGGCAGGACAGGGTGAGACAGGCTCTCCACTGAGCACACAGTTAATTGGATTAATAGCTGGAGGAGGTAGCCAAAGGAAACACATGTGCTATTAGGGCTAACACTTAGCTTTTATTGTAAATGTTTTGGAAAAGAAAACACTCTAAAGCTTCACAGAGATACTGCTATTAATATATCATCTGAATAACAAGCGATTAAAACCAACAACAGCTACTATGAAAATGTGGCTTTGCAGCAGTGGACCGCATGGGATGCAGCCGGGAAAATCATTATGAACAGACCAGCGGGGTGCAATTATAAATAAAAACAGCTCTGCAAAGGCTACAAAAGCAGCAATAATCAGTCTGGTCTGTGGTTTAGCGAGGGCTACAGACATTGCGGAAGGTGCTATTTATTACCATAGCCAGGGACACCGCTGGATGAAGGATGCAACTTCGGGAGAAGTCAACAGAGGGAGTGCCCG
Source organism: Passer domesticus (assembly GCF_036417665.1). Lineage (NCBI taxonomy): Eukaryota > Metazoa > Chordata > Aves > Passeriformes > Passeridae > Passer > Passer domesticus. The sequence continues at coordinate 12,389,710 of NC_087493.1, forward strand.
CCAGCGCGGCCGAGCACATCTCGGCAGCAGCGCGGAGCAATCCCCGTCCCTCTGTCCCTCTGTCCGTCCGTCCAGCGCGGTCCTCCTGCAGCCCCCGCTGTGACAAAGGCACACAAGCGGCGGGAGGCTCGGCACCGTCTGCAGGGCTCTGAGCTCTGCGGTCCCACGGCGGCTCTGGCGTTGTCACGGCTCCAGAGACAGACGCCACCAAGGCTCAGGTCTGCAGGTGCCTCGTTCGGCTGCACTTCTTCCAGCCTGATTGATAGCTCCCCACCTCAGCCACGGGCACTTCCCGAACACCCCCCGGAGCAATCCCTGCAGGAAGGCCAGCGATGCTGCTCCCGGCAGGAGCGTGGGATGCAGAGCCGGCGACTCCTGGGGACCACACCTGCCGGGCAGAGCACAGAAGCGTTTGTCAATGGGCAGCCCTGGAGGCACTACCTGGCCTGGCCAAGGTCCCCGGGGTCCCACAGGGTGGGGGCCGATCTACACCCTGTGCAGAGCTCTGAGCAGCAAAGAGATGGCATGGGAACATCTGCTTGCAGATGCTTCCACTACACTCTTCCCAATTCTCATTTTTGAAGTGAGAAGGGTTAATCAGCCTCACTCCCAACATATTGACAGCTCCTGCCCGTCCTTGTCCCCACTGAAAGCCAAGTGCAATGCCAATCAGATGAGGGCGAGGAGACCTAAATAATATTCCTCTCTGTTGCTGGGGGACTATGTGGTCCCAGCCATCCTGCGTACCCCCGGCATGCCTGAATTTCCCTTCAGTGCTGCTGGGTATGATTCAGTGCAGGGATGGCCTTGGCAGCTTTGCAGCAGGAATATGCATCCTTGGAATTCAGCTGATAAACTCAGGCCGTTCCTTTCCCCAGTCTGGATGCTGTCCAGCAGCTTCCCTGGAAGCACTGCAGAAATGCCTTAATTACTTTCTTGGCATCTCTGTTTCAATTTTAATTTGATACAGTGTCTCCTCTCCATGACAAAAAAAAAACCCCAAACAACAAAAAACCCCCAAAAAACCCCCAAAACAAACAAACAAAAACAAACAAAAAAACCCCACCCCCACCCCCCCCAAAAACCCCCAAATATCTCCAAGCCTTTCTTAGCAGCAAAAATCTTGATCTTTCTCCTAAAAGACGGGTCTCTGGGCCAGACACTTCTTTGCCGATGACCTTTGAGTGCCCTGTGTCCAATCCTGCACCTGAAGAAGTTCAGTGCTGGAGCCTGTCCTGCCATGCTGGGAGATCCCCTGGCAGCATGGTCTGGTCTCTGTGCACCCTACCCACAGGTATGACTTTCCCTCTTCTCCCTGCTTGCTTTATGGGTGAGGAAGGTAGGCGAGATGTCCCCTGTCATCCCAGTTAGGGACAGTTTGGTCAGTGTGGGAGGTCAGATCCCTGCTGTTTCCGATCACCCAGGGCAATTGCCCAAAGTCTGTGTTTCCCTGGAAGAACAGTCTGGCTACAACCACAGTTTTGAGGGGCACAGGCAATGTGTGTTACAGCACACATTCCATGGGAAAAAAAAAATTATGGAAAGGAATCTGTAATTACAATAGAAAGTGTTAAAAAGGGGAGCAGAGGGCAGAAAGGACCATGGGATGCATCTGGGACAGCAAAACCAGGGGAAAAACCTCAGCTGCCAAATACCCCCAGTCCTGGGGGCTGCCCACAATTTGGAGACACATGGGAACCTCTCTTTGGGTACCCCACTCACTCAGTGGGCAAGACTGAGTCAGGTATCCTACAAAAATGAGAATACAAGCATGAATTTAGAGCTGTTTCAGCACTAGTGGAGAGGGCCAGGCACTCTCCTTTCTAACACCTTTTTCTGAGTCTTTGTGCTCTCCCAAAGCACACACACCATGGCAGCAGCTCCTCACCAGCTCCCCAGTACAGTCCATGCCCACCACACACAAAGCATCTCTTAGGAAGGGTCAGCAATGCTCAAACAAGCATTTGGGAGCCACAGCCTTTCAGGCACTGTGAAAAACACCCAGCACCTCCCCAGCACGGGTTAATGCGCCAACCTGAGCTGCTGCCAAATCGTCAGTTCTCGCTCCAAGACCTGGGGGTACAAGAACTAGTTAGGAAAGGTAGGAAAACATCTCCACATTGTGGGAAAACAGCTTGTTTTGCCAACTCTGTTCTGTGAAACAGATGAACTGTACTTTTTTTAAATACTGGAAAGTAGCCCGAGGTGCTGACCCAGGCTGGAAAATCTTCAGCGCAAACAGGTAAAGTCTGGAAGCAGAAAAGCAGAGGTGATGGACGATGGTGTCAGACTCTTCAGTAGAGCCCAGTGACAGCACAAGGAACAGTGACCATAAACTAAAACACAAGAAGTTCCACTTCAATATGAAAAGGAACTTACTTCCACTGAGGATGGCAGAGCACCGGAACTCCCAGGGAAGGTGTGGAGTCTCCTGATCTGGAGACATTCCAATCCCACCTGGACAGGCTTCTGTGTCATCTGCTCTGGGTGACCCTGTCTTGGCAGGGCACTGGATGAGATCATCTCCAGAGGTCCCTTTTCACCCTCAGCTATTCAGGGATTCTGTGAACAGAAGTGTTTGGAAGACAGCTCTGAAGCTCACTAGACCTCCTGTTGGAGCCGTAGAAGCCTATAGTACTTTTATTTCAGAGGGGACTAAAAAACATCGACGGAATCATCCAGAAAGGTACAGACTGAGGGATCTCAGGGAGGAGGGTCATCACTGATGACACTTCTGAACTCCCAACACAGTTGTGGTCTTTGACTCCAAACTAACCCCATGCTGTCTGGGAGATGATGAACATCAGAAGCAGACTCTGACTTGTCTTGGGTGAGGCCAAATAGTGGACATGTACCCCTGGGGCAGAAGCCCTGCCCTGCAGCACTGACCTTGCCATGGTGGGAAGAAAGAATTGCAGCACTAAGAGGCAAATAATTGACTTGAGGTCCCACAGACAGCACAAGTGGCATCCTGCATCCCATGAGCACTCACTGGGACTGGCTCTTTGCCTGGTTAAGAAATTCCATGACTCAAAGTGCCATTGGGGACAGACTGCAATGGACCATATAGAATTACCACCTCCAGCAAAGCTACTTGCAGGAAACAGTGCTGATATCTCTGTTTTAATAGCAAAGTGTTCTGTAGACACCCTGCATTTCCAAGGAAGAGGGAATATGTAATCACCTCTGGAGAGTAACCAGGACAACATGCTTTCTATCTGTAATGATAATGATTTCTAACAGTATCACTGTTTCCATTCCTACTCTCCTGGGACTGTCAGAACTGAAAAGGACATGTGGTTTGTGTAAGCCTTGAAATGCCATGGCCTGGCTGAGTGGGAAATGCTGCTGGAGCCAGGAGAGTGCGAATGTGTGACTCTGCTGGGGCAGATTATATCGGAGATTGATACAGGAAGTGAGAAAAAAAAGCCCAGTGGGGGAAATGAGAAGGAAAATGCTGTGAGCACAGGGATTGGGTTTCTTCATTCATGCTGGAACAAAGAGCAGAGCATTTTGTTCCAACAACTGCCTACCATGCTGGGATGCCTGCTGTGCTGGGATCCTCCCTGGCAGGGGTACCAGGATGCCTGCTCTGCTGGGGTACCACACACAGCTCACCAAGGCCTGGGGCTCCTTGTGAACCTGAGAGCACAGCACAACTTCCAGTCACATAGCTCAGCTCCCCACACCACCCTGCCAGGCCAGTGCTGTGCTCTGTGATCTGCTGAACGTCAGGGCAAAGGAGAGAGGAGGGGACCCAGTCTCCCTGCAACTCCTCAAAGCCTCACCCAGCACTCACCTTGCAGGGCTGTTCAGAACAATGGGCATGGGCTGACAGAGATATGAGCTGTTCCCTCCTCCAACCAGAAGTATCTCCATCCCTATTTTACAGCTGGACTGCATTTCTTCTACAGAGATCTGGAAAGAATGAAGATCTCCTGAGCCTCAGGGCTGCTGTTTTATCTACAAAACCACACAAAAAAATCCAAATAGACAAAACCAGCTTCATTCTCTTGAGTCACTGCTTCAGATTCCTCCATGAGTTTCAGTACAGGCTTCTGGTGGTGCAGAGTTGCCTGTGACAGCAACACCAAGACGCGACGCGACCCTCTCAGCTACCAGCACACCAAGGGCTAGGAGGGATACAGAACACTGCTATTTTTCTCACTACCACATAAAGAACAGGTATTCCATGCCTGAGGGTTAGAACAAGATGGTCTTTAAAGCTCCTTTCAACCCAAACTATTCTGCAGGACCAGTTCATAGGGAGTTCCTGAGTAACCAGGATAGAGTGACAAACAACCATATTCAAGTTATCCAAATGGGATAAGGGAAAAACAACATTGCATTTCCATGCAAGAACTGCTGTTCCAGGTTTAAGCAGTCCTCAAAGCCTGATGTTTGCACAGCCCAGTACAGAAATGCAGAAAACCCAGGTTTATCTCCTGTGCAAAGCCATCCCAGCAAGGCACCTCACGCACCTCACCTGCTTCCATCCCTGCAGAATTTGGGCAGCAATATCAGCAGCGCTGGAGGGGGAATGGCTGACATTAGTCCTCCCTGGGGGATCACAGGGACCACAAACTTCCTTGGGTGATGGCAAACAGCTCAGGATTTTTCATTTTCCATAGTGGCACCAGCAATATCCAAAGAGACCTGAGTGCACCTACTGCAAGATCTATCTCCTGCTAAGTCTTCACTTTGTCAAGGTGTCTTGTTTGCAAAGCATATGCAACAGCAAGATTTCCTAAAGGCAGTACAATGGCAGCATATGGACACCTGACACACGGCCAGTGTGCAGCAGAGCTGAGAACACTTTCTAGGTAAAGAAAGAGTTTCTTTTTAAATAAGAAATTTAAACAAGATATTATCTTACATTTAAATCCCAGATACACTGATTCTAAAACCATGCTTTCCCTCAGGGCTAGACCCACTGGGTGTGGAGATGTTGGTGCAACCCAGTGACCTGCATTTTACAGACATTCAGTGATTATTACAAAGCTCCTGTCCAGCCCTAAACCCTGTGAATGTTACACATTTTGGCCCAAGAAATGAAGATGATTCTCTTCAGAACACAACCACAGGCATGTCCTTGAGACCTTTAATCAGAATGGAATTCCTCAGCAGCACCCGGGAATTGCAGGCTCTATAATGACTTAGGAGAAACCCACAACCCTCCTGCCTCAGCAGCACTTTCTGCCTCTGGGAGGAAAATGTGGTTTTTTTGTGAGCCATCTGCTCTTTTCAAGTTCGTCTCCCACCTAAAGGTTGACCAAATTCTTTGGTTTTGCACAAACCCCTTCCACTCACATGTGATTTATTTTCAGTGTGCTGCTTGCACATTAAATCAGTATTTCACAAGCTGTCCTTACTCTTGCAGTGGTCAAGAGCATTGCTGCTGTGAGAAGTGCCCCAAAACTACCAAATACCTTTGCAATTAGCTGAACCTGACCAGAGTTTCAACAAGAACTGAATAGTTTAAAACAGATTTGGAGCACTTATCTCTTTTTGGACAGTATGCACTTTATTGCAGAGAAGACTGGATGCATTTTTAAAACAAATTCAGAAGTTGCACAGTTTCCATACAGTTGCACAAAGTGTTCCCCACAGTAACTTGAGCACAACCGAGTCTGTCAGACAGTGAGGGAGCTCCATCTTGTTACCTGCAATCACTCAAGTCAGCAAATCTTGCAGGCAATTGTTTAAGAGACAGGAAAACAGGTAGCCCTGCTCCTGCAAGCACCTCTGCCAGAAAACAGAAGTTAAACTGTGTCACTCCTGATTTACACCATCATAACTGCGACCAAGAGCCAGGCTTGGATCAAGAGAGCAGCCAGGGAAGGTTTTATGTGTGACACACCTGTGGTGAAACTATTTGTGACATTTCCTGAGGGGCTTTATTGGAGAACAAGCTCAAGACAGCGTCTTCCTTTCCAGGTATTGCTGTATCTTTGGATCAATGCTCACCCTGCTGCCCAGTCCCTCTCCACATGGGAAAGAAATCTTGGCATGAAAACACATCAAGTCATAACAGGCACTACCACAATAAACTATCACTGTCTCTGTCTGCCCCAATGTTGCTGTGTTTGGGAGCACACCAGGAGGTCACAGACAGCTCCAGGCAAGATGAGGGTGAGCCACAGCTGAGCAGCAGGATCAAAAGCATGTTAAACTGTGACCAGAAATGTTCTTCAGTGTATCATTTAACAGGGATAATGCACTCTTCTTGGGAGACCATCCACAATAATTGCTTTGGAGAGACACTGGCTGCATCAGCAAGTGAACATTCTGTTAGATTAAAATCCCCAGCCCTTTTTCTGTAAAATGTGTTTCTTTACCCATTAATCACCCCCAAAGCGAAGCCCTTCTGAGCCACCACCCACACTGTGACATTAAACACAGCTCAAGCTCTTGGTGCCATTCCAGAGCTTGTCTAAGGATGCCGAGACTCAATGGGCTGGCATAAGACACACTGACATGGAAAAGCCTTACAACCACCCAGCTCTGGGATATGCTTCTCATCTCCTCCACAAGTCACAGCCTCTGTGCCATAAACAGTGATGGTGGTTTTTATCAGCTGAAGGGCTCAAACACTAACGATGTAAAAACCACACGGGAGTCAGAAGTTCCCTGTGATGGAAATACAGTAGAATGGCTCAGTGCGTCCAAGGGATATGCTACAGGAGAGCTGTTTAAATGCTTGTGTGTGCTGTGCTGAAAGATAGTTTTCTTCACTCCTTTAGCACTGTGCCAGGTGTATGAGAGCTAAAAATCTACTGAGGTGACCTTGGGAAGAGAAACTGATTGAAAAAAGCCCCCAAAACTGAGGGCTTTGGTGTAATACCAGCGCATGGATGACACAGATTCAGAGAAGAAGAGTTCACCCTCTTATGTGCTTCAAAGCTTAAATTAAAGGAAAGGGTGCTTGGAGAAAAGGGTGAGAAATCATTCATTGGTCACCTCCTGATGCCTTCACCAAGGCTGCCAGTGCTGATGGCAGCATGTGTGCACATGTGACTTCCTAACTTAACTACCTCAACTACCCATGAGGACAGAGACCATGACTCACAGGGACTTAGGAAAGCCATCCCAAAGTGATGTGCTTCTGGCATAGGCTAAATTGCAACCTGTGATGAATTATGGGGCCTAAGACCCTGAATGCTTTAAGCTCTCCTGACTATTCCCCTTCAAAAGAAAATACAAAATTATCACATGAAGTGGTTGCTAGGCACAAATGATTCTTCTTCAAACAGATTCCCACAGGATTCTCCCTTGCAATGACTAAAATATACTACCTGATATGTCACAAGGATGACAGGTATTGACATTTAAGGCAATCTAATTTCCATAGCCATCTCATGAGTTCCCCCAGGTAGATCGCCTTTGTCTTCCTTCTCCATGACCGATTTTTTGCAGGTGAACATGACAAGCAGCAGCATTGGCAAGTGCCACAAACTGCAGAAGAAGAGCTTCCTGGAGCTGCTGCGGTCAGCATCCCTGTAGAACCGAAAGCCGAGGTAGGAGATGTAGAGGTTGATAGGGAGCGAAATGACGGGGAAAGTCCACGTGGTGATGTTGAGGACAGGAGCCACCGCTGAGAGTCCGATTAAGGCCAAGCAGTGCCGCAGAGCCACCCGCCTGCACAGCCCTGGGTGAGTGACAGACATCATACAGTATCCTCCTCGGGAGTAATCTTCCCGCAGACCCCAGCTGAGGGCATTGAAGTGAGGGAACTGCCAGGAATAGAGGATCCCTCCCAACAGCAATGCACCTGCAATGGGAGAAAGAGTGTTAGACAGTCCCTGCAGGAAGTGCCACACACAGACCTCAGGTGTCACACCCTGTTTGCAGGAGGGCAGTGCTACTCACCTGTGACACCAGTGACACTGCACAGTGGTGGCACTGCTCTGTACAGGGACAGGGCAGCCCCATGAGATAAGGAACCTCTGGTTCTCATGGCATTCACACAGGGTTGGAGCATGGTGGTTTATCTGGTTTTGGAGCACTTAATTTGAAAAGTATTTCAGGAAGTCACTTCCTTCTAAAGAATTACTGCTAATTGGTTTCTGCACCAACTGTCTCTACCTGAGGGAAGACTGGTGGGAATGAAGAGAAACTGGGCAAGAGACTGCATTCCTGGGAGCCTCTAGATTCTACTCTCAGGTTCCTGAATTGGTGTGTCCAGAGAAGAAAAAAGGACAAGGAGTTTCACCCACAGATTAATTATTTCAGCTTAAATGAGGCACAACACTTTGCGATGGTCCAGCTGAAACTCTCAAAAAATTCCTGAAGACAGGTTTTTCCAGAAAAGAAAAGTCCTTGAACTACAGGAGGGCACAGGCTGGAGCACAGTGTGTGTTGTTGGAAGCTCCAGGCTCAGGAGCAGGATCAGCTAGAGTCTGGCTAGCCTGGGCAGGCAGGTGAACATGGGCCTATCCACAGAAGTCAGGACAAATGTCTCAGATTATCTACAGGGCCTGCTGTAACAACACCGTGTTCCTGAAAACACACTGCAGAGGAACAGCATGTGCTCTCTTCTTGCCCTTCTCATTGTACTGTAAAGAACACACAGTACTTTCCCACTGCACAGGGTTCTGCAAACCTCTCAGATCATGTTCAGGCTGCAGACAGGACAAACACCTATTCACTTAATCAATAAAACAAAAAAAATAAGGAACAGGAGCTACCTGTAGCATCAGTTCAAGAAGAGACTCCCTCCTTCTGTCTTTCCTCTGGTGCTGCATATGTATAACAGGGAAGTGGCCAACCAGGCATTAAAATAAACACAGAATAGTTAAATATCAGCTCCAAAACAGATGTTGAAATCTTAACTGCATTTCCCGAAGCTGGTGTTTACTGCCTTGGCAACCTAAGAATGTTGTTTTGCTTAAAGCACAATTTTAGTAATTCTTCTGCCTTGAATAATGTGAAGGAATTTTAAAATTATTTCCAGACATTGGTAGCTGTGATTTAAGAGAGGAAAGCACTGGCCTTTTTTCTCAAAGAAACGGGTATGGGTTTGGCTGCTGTAGGGAGGGGAAGGCTTTCGCAGTGTAAGCTCAGCCTCTTAATGGATCATAGTCAGGAAACAACCACACACCGTTTTACTTGATAGCACACAACTGGCTCTCTTCCCTTAAAAGATGTTGAACAAATTACTCCTCTTTAACCCAGACAAGGTAGATTAAAGCTCAGGGATTTGACTTGGTCCAGCTGTATCCACCTGCTTGTGAGCACGCATGCTGTCTCAGGCGGCCTTTTCCACCTTTCCTACAAGAAATTTTAACATAACCAGTCCCAAACTCTTCACCACAGTCCTATATAAGTTTCACAGGATGTTACATTCACAAGAAATGTAGAGAACACATGTCCAAACCCTTTATTTTCTGTCTTTTATTTTGTGCTCATCCACAAGTTTAACACAGTAGTCTTTCCTGGAGATTTGTAACTGTGAGCAATTCAGGGGGTAAAGAAAGATTTAAATATTTTGCAAAGCCTAGTTGCCCATTTTCAACACAATCTTAAAGCATTATTTGGGAGTATTGGTGCAACGATTCACAGTGGTTTGGAGAGTCAAGGCCAGAAGACACTGTGATGTCCTGATCCAGGAGGACTGGTTTGTTCAGCTCTTGGTTGCATTTTCTGTTTGTGAAGGAGAGCTGGAAGGTGCATACACTTCCGCTTGTTTTGGTGAAGGAAAATGTTTGTTAAATCAACTGACCTCCAGTTAAATTGTTCAAGATACTGTCCTGATATCATCCCTTCTGAAGAGAAATGTTACCAGCTACTTAATTCTTCCCACTGTCTTTAGAATTAGGAACAGGATTAGCTTGTCAAAATTTACATCCTAATTTGCAATTATGCAGCCTTCTCAAACATAAAGACACTTTGGAATTACCTAGACACTAACCTTAACCAAACTGATGCAATTCCTCTCTACTTTACCCACATCAGCACCACAGCAAGACAACAATCAGCACTTTTGCTTCCACTGGAAAACAAAAGTAGATGCTACTGCTTGTGCTGGATGGCATGAGAGCGGCGAAGCAGCCTTGAGAGGAAAAAGAGAAAGTATCACTTCTAAAACTGCACACAAGGTCCCTGGGCTGGGATAATGGTCCTGGCTGTCACTGTGGGATGTATGGCCCAGCCTGCATTGTGCCCCTCCAAGGTTACACCATCCTGGAAACCAAGGGCGACGAGGAAAACACTGGAAAACTCAAAAGCTTCATGGTCAGGGGTTTCAATAGCTGTTTCTTTTGAAGGATGGCACAAAAGGCCTGTGGAGCAGGAGCATCTTGGGGCTGCAATAGACTCCTCTGCAGCAGTACTGAAAGGGAAGGGGGTGTTGGCCGTGTGTTTGGCTTGTCTGCAAAACAAAAGGATCCTCAGCATCCACCAGGAATAGGAAATTAAATTGGCTGTGGGATTTTTCACCTTGAGAGAGTGTTTCTGGCTTCTGCCTTTAATAGAAGGAAGCCAGATGTCCTCAGGTATGCTTGCCACATAGAAAAAAGCTCGGTGTGTATGGATACACACAGGCATGTGCACTTCTTGTGTGACACACAACAGGTTATTGCAGCCAAAAGCCTCACAGGGAAACACCTTTCATTACACAGGCAAGGGTGAGAAAACAACACCATATATAACTCGCCTTAGCTAACCCCAGCAATAGATGCCATAAAAGAAGAGCCTGTTGGGTAAGATGAAAATACAGCCTTCTGCAAATATGTTTAGGAAGCATTTACCAAAGGACCAGACTCAGCAGAGGACTGCAAATCTGCAGAGCCACGCAGGGGCTCTTCATCAGCCACCTCTTTCAGACTCTGGCAGAGCTGTCACTAGCCCAAGGGTGGCTAGTGCTTCCTGCAGATCCCCCCATCCTGATTTCTCTGTGGGTGTTGTGTTTCACACCCACGGGCTCAGGGCTACCCCATCAGCCACACTCGGGGCAGAGAACCAGGCAAAGGGCATACTGCCTGTGAACTTGTGGGGTTGGTCTCCAGGTGCCCCAGCAGTGGAGCTGCCACTTCTTTTGTCTCTTATGAAGATGGAAAAGAAGAAAAAAATAGCCCACTGGCTTTTGTCCTAAATTCAGACCAGCTGCTCACTAGTATTGTCCCTCTGCCTCATTTTAACAGTTTTTACCCCCACAAAGCATACTCCTGGGCCCCCAGCTCATATGTCAGTGACATGAATATCTCTGTTTCCTCTGGAACAGACCACAGATTCTGCTCTTTCATCTGGGAAGTGAAACCTTGAAAAGCTGAGTTTACCAGAGGGAGTTTATAGCTGGAGCCTCCTCTCCTCCAGCAGTGGGATGCTGGAGCTGCCTTGCTCTGGCAGCTGGCTCCCAGACCTGCTCCCACATCAAGGGGCTTTGAAAGCTCCAAGTGCTTAACTGGAAGGGACACAAAGATCTTCAAGCTAATTTTGCATGCAATTAAGCTGTTGTTTTGCTCTCCTTCCTACTGGCAGACAAGTGCTACACCAGGAAAAGTATGAGACTCCAGCCTTTGGCAGGTTGGGCACAGGCCCCCCTCTTTCCTATTCTCCTTTTTTTATTACTAAAACCATCCATCTGCCAAATGTCACTAGCTGATAAGAACTGCCCATTTTTAAACCTCCTTTTGTAAATAGATGCTGGCTGACATAATTAATGTCTACCACACAACACAATTTGAATTACAAAGTAAAGGCAATTTAAAAATCAGCGTCCACATGATTAAAATTGATACTGAGTCTATAAATTCCATACCCCGAGGAATCATTTAAATTTCTGAAAATGAATGAAAATCAGTACAAGATGTCTTTCAGGGGAATGAGACTAGGAGTGGAGCATCTGATAAACTAAACAGTCTCTTTAGATAAACATTCTTTGGTGCAGTAATACCTATGGCTCCTGGGCCACTGCAGCTCTGCAATGTCTGACGCACTGTCAGGGCTCTTATCTGCTCTGCCACCACCTACTCAGAATAAATCCCTTTAGCTGATAAGCACATTAGGTTGAGGAGCCCTCCTTGTCACTTCCATCTCATTGGGTGGTTTGTATGAACTCCGTGGCACCAAAGTGCTGCTCTCCGTGACACCGATCCAGCCCTCAGCACATGAGCAGAGCATGCTCAGGGAAGAAGTACAAAAGTTCCTGGGCCCTCAGTGTAACAAGGACATTGGAGCAGGACCAAAGGAGTCCACAAAGTTGATAAGGAGACTGAAGCATCGTCCCTGTGGGGACAGGCTGAGAGAATTGGGGCTGCTCACCCTGGAGAAGAGAAGGTTGTATGGAGACAACAGCAGCTTCCAGGATCTGAAGGGGCTACAAGGAAGCCTGAGAACAACTCTGCATTAGGAAATGTAGTGACAGGACAAGGGGGAATGGATTCATACTGAGAGAGGGGAAATTTAGATTTGATATTAGGAAGAAATTCCTAGCTGTGAGGGTGGTGAGGCCCTTTCAAAGGTTGCCCAGAGAAGCTGTTGCTGCCCCATCCCTGAAGGTGTCCAAGGCCAGGTTGGACGGGGCTTGGAGCAACCTGGTCTAATTAAAGGTGCCCCTACCCATGGCAGGGAGTTGGAACAAGATAATCTATAACGTCCCTTACAATCCAAACCCTTCTATGATGTGACTGCTGGGATACGAAAATGTGCAAGGCAAAAATGGGCTGTGGTATTTGAATCTACACCAGATTCAGTGTTCTGTTAACTAAAAATAACAAGTTTAATGGACATTAGTTAAGGGAGAAAGAACAGCAGCGTGAGGATAATTTAAAGCATGTATGCACTCTTACACACCGAAATAAACAGCTCTGTTTCCTTCTTTCTGTGTACAAGCTCAGCAGCATTGCAGTACAGCCAGAAACTCTTCTGCCTCTCTGCTATCACTTAAGGTTTTAAGTGAATGTCATTATTTTCCTGCAAGTCCTTCCCTTGCAAAATAATTTCAAGGTATCTTGATTTACTAGAAAAACAAATCTCTTCAGAAACAAACAGTCCCAGGAAGGAGCAATGAAATCTGCTTTCAAGGAAGCAAACGTGTTATTACTGCAGATCACAAGCTGGCAGTTAAGTTCTGCATAAAAACCCCAGATATGTGGCAGTGATAGCCATGTGATAAATCACATTTATCATGCACTTCTGACCGTCTCACCTGCACTCACTCCCCCAGTGAGGAAATGTTAACATTCCCCATCTTTCATCAGTTTCAAACAGCTGCCATTAAAAAAACACAACCCCCCAAACCCACAACAAAGAATTCCACATCTTCTCAGAGATAATCTTATCTTTTGCTTTTGAAATGGGAGGTTTTCCCTAAATTACTTTGGCACAAAATCCAGGGATGGCGGCGGGAGGTTCAATCAGGCTTAGGACCATACAGTTGAAGTTACTTATGGGGGCAGAAATGGAACCAAACATTCCAGGAGATCTGCAAAGATGTATAGTGTAAGAAATTGCTCAGAGGGCAGTGAGGCTCTGGCACAGTCTGCCCAGAGCAGCTGTGGCTACCCCATCATTGGAAGTGTCCAAGGCCAAGTTGGATGAGTCTTGGAGCAGCTTGGTCTAGTGGAAGGTGTTCCACCCCATGGCAGGGGGTTGAAACACGACGGTCCTTAAGGTTCCTTATGAACCCAAGTCATTCTATGATTCTTTGATTATTCTATAAATTACAGCAAGTGTTTGCATCACTGGAAACATGAGGGTCCCAGATTTCTATCTGTAAATACACAATATTTTTTTCTGGTGCAAGAAACTGCTAAGGTATTCATCTTTAAAAGTTATAAACAAAATGAGGTCAAATTAAAACAAGGCTGTTCCACTCTGAGATACTTCGTTATTAGCTCTGGAATTGGAAACCATCTTCATCTCTCTAAGGAACCATCTCCAATTCTCCCAAAGGACAAGATATCTCACAGCACCCATGTCATGGAACTCCTGAAGGGAGCAGACATGGCTGTCCTGTTACAAACAACAGTTTAACACTTAGCTCCCCCCAAAAATGGTAATGAAAGGGCTACACTTAAATATTGTTTTCTCTATAACCGGCAACATGTACAGCAATGTGGCTGCTGTGGGAAGATTACAAGGAGAAAAAATCCACAGGAAAATGGAAACTCAAAACCCCACTACTTTAGCAGTGAGAGCTTTTCTTCTCATTAGTTTCCTGCCTCTCTTCTTTCACATTCCTCTTTGTTATCGAGTAGAACGATTTTTTTAAAATGAGGTACAAAGGCATTTTCACACCTCTACCTAAAACTAGGTTAAGTCTCCACACTAATTACACATTATTAATGAGTTCAACAACTGAGACCAGGTTGGTTAGGGAAGGGACACAGGTCTGCACATTTGTATGGATGCACGCCTGTATTCAGCATGGATACGATGCTGTCAGGAGCCGAACTCTCTTATTGCAAAAGCAGAACGTTTAACACTGAAAATCACAGTTTACAATAAGAATCAATAATTTTCTTCTAGTTATTTCTTTTCTCTGTCAAAGTGTTTGTAGGGTTTGTGTTGGGTTTTTTTTTGTTTTCATTTGATACTGAAATGCACTAAATGCACTAAAATATTACATTCCAGTCCCTGTTTTCAGGACTCTCCCCAGGTGTGCTTCATTACAAACACCAGTATCAGCTCAATAACATTTCTTTCTCTACTAAATAAGCCACCTGGCCTCTCTGACACAGACTGGGAGGTGATTTTAAGCTTTAGCTCTACATAACACACTAGTTATACACCAGATTATCGTGTTTTGACAAAGTCGGCTTGGGTGATTTAAAGTTATCATCTTCCACTGGTGGCATCATTGCCAGGGATCATTCCCTCCACAGCAGAGCTGACACAGGGACACCTAACCACATTATAGCTGCAAGTTAGAGAGGAAGAGCTTACTTGGCCACCAGTGGGGCACCCTGCTGCCCTCTCTGCTGCTGTACAAGGACAGCTTTGCTCTTTGTGAAATAGGTCTCAAAGAGCAAGTTGACAAATTAAAGATAATGACAATCAGTGCCAGTTTAACATCCTGGGCTTTTACCGGCCTCTACAGCAAGGGCTTTTGGAGACATACAGCTCTGCACTCCAGCTCCTCCAGATGAACCGTGCAGGTGAAGCACAGGTATATGAGCGTCATCTTCGGACACCAACTCTGCAATAAAGTGGCAAAACCAACACAGAAATCCCCCAATGTCAAGGTCTAAGTATCTGCAGCCAGAATATGAAATTATTTCCTCTCATCCTGTCCCTGTTCCCTGGGAGCAGAACCTGACCCCCAGCTGGCTGCCCCCTCCTGTCAGGAGTTGTGCAGAGCCAGAAGGTCCCTCCTGAGCCTCCTTTTCTCCAGGCTGAGCCCCTTTCCCAGCTCCCTCAGCTGCTCCAGCCTGTTCCCCAGCTCCGTTCCCTTCCCTAGACAAGCTCCAGCCCCTCAATGCATTTTCTGTCACGTTCCCTCTTCTCTTCTAAACTACAGAGCTGCTAACTATGTCTGTTATGCAGTCCTTAACACAAGACACTATACACACTCTTACATAAAAATTCTAGGTCTAAGAATTTAGTCTAGGTAACTTTCAGAAAAGCAAATATTTGTATAGAAGCAGCACACAATATAAAAAAACAAACCCACATCACCTTCCATCCTTGTGCTGCTTTAGATCTGTGTGGGAACATGTGGACACAAAGCCAACTCAGACTGACTTTTATTAGGAAGTGCATAAAGAACAGATTTTGCACAAATTCTGATAATTTCTGGTTAAAAGCCTTGTTGTTGAAAGTATTATTCAAGCCTTAAATATGCCCCCATGTGGGATGAGTGTGCACTAAACCAACTCTTAACACACCTACTAATTGCAGTTCATTAGTTGCTTCAGACTGTAAGTTTGTGGAGCCACTTTGATTCTGAAGTTTCTAGCTGGCAGGAAAAACAAGGCCTGATTGTGTCAGAGTTGAGCTGCTGAAGAGATCAGTGTTTTACAAGGGATGTAAAAATGGTTCACAGCTACTAAAATAGAAATATTCGTTTGCTTTTCAAGGAGGGGGGAAGGAGCATTTGTAACTTAGTTTAGTAATGGGTAATTAAGAAACACACCAATAAATTAATCTTCTCAGGATATTTTCTGGCTTGTGGAAAGACAGTAAAACACATCTAGGAATTTTCCAACTGCAAGTCCCTTGCAAGTTGGATCTTATTGGATATGGTTTTAATCCCCAACACGGTTTGAATCCTGAAATGATGTAGCATTTTCTCCTATGTGAACACCAAATATGCCATTTTCCTTCTGGATTTTTTTAAGATGGTCAGAACACAAATTAAATAGGTCATACTGTTTTATCAGCTCAGTCTTGCTCTGAAATACCTGTGTAAGGAGAATGCTCCAAAATTACCTGCTTTCAAAGCCTTACCACAGGATTACAGCATGATCTAGGTTGGAAGGGTCCTTAAAGATCATCTCTTTCCACCCTCTGCCATGGGCAGGAACACCTTCAACTAAACTGGGCTGCTGCCAGCTTTGCCAACCTGGCCAGGTCAGGTCAAGAAGCATAACGAACAAAGTTCACTGCCTTTTGACTAGATTCTTTAGTAACCTTGACAACCACTTGCTGTGATGGAAGGGTTTTATACTCACCAGCATCCAGACTCCCAGTAGCTGCAGTCCAGCCCATGATGGGCGGAATGGCCCCAACAACAGCTCCCACCCACGTGTTGGCAATGCTCATTCTCTTCAGGGGCGTGTAGCAGCACGTGTAGAGGAAGATGTTGAAGGCTCCCAGGGCCCCGGTGAGAGGGTTCACTCCCAACGTGAGCAGGGCAATTCCTGGGATTCCACAGGAGGCAGCAAAACAGACAGCAAGCAGGGGACTGTGGGGAGACATGGCACGTGCTGAGTAGGAGATGGCCTCAGAGAATGGCTGTTGTCCCCTCCCTTTGGTCTCCCCCACAAAATTAAGATTGAATTTTTGTTATTGTTTTACTCAACGATCCTAAATTTTCCTGTTTGAGCCCCCATCCTAATAAAAGCCTTTCCAAAATGTGAAGACAATCTTGCTACAGCTCTGCAATGGAAGCGATTCTTAATCTTGTGATCGCTGTGTTCACCAAATAAGATCAAGCTCTGCAAGTAATGGAGAACTGTTCTCCCTTATGGAGAACCGCTGCTTTCAGCAGATCTTCCTCCTTCATTTTAGTGAATTTAGACCACTGGAAAAAGCACTTAGAGTTTATAGTAAATTAAAATGGTTGCAGTTTGTCAGATTTTTAACTGATTGCAGTTATGTAACAGATCCTTCAAAACACAACAGGGTTAGACACAAAATTAATAAGCATTTATGAGAAAAGGAGTACATTCAATCATTTTGAAATTACATCAGTAGGTATAAAGTATTATTTGATTTTACAAAAAAAAACAAACATTCTACACCCCCATTTCTCTGATGCACTGTACTAAGCAGAGGGAGCACAACAAAACAATGCTGGCAGCAGAATCAAAACTGTCTATCTTGTAAATATGACTGAAATTAACTGAAGATATTTTAGGTTTGGTCAAAAGCAGCAAACAACAGTGGAACAAATTAACTCTGTGCATTGCTACTGTGCATGTAGAGCTCAGGAAGGCTGGAAACTCATATTAAAATCTGTCAGAAAGCAGCAAGAGCTATGTAAACTTTTGCTAATAAATTCCACAACAAACATTCAAATAGGATGAACAAGTATTTTTTTGTGTGGCTACCAGAACCACACTTGACAGGCAGCATGATGCCACAACCCTAAGGAAGGTTTAGCTGTGGTTCCTTGAGCCAGATCAACATGTTTGCTGCTGGTGAGCTTGTCTGAGGTATTTGGTATAATTGGAAAAGAGAAATAAAAGCCCCTAAGAAATAATGTGGTGTGGGCAACCTCTGGAAAGGAGAAAAATGCCATGACATTAGTTGTATTTAATAACTCATGTGGCTAAATACACACTCACAGTCATCCATGTAAAACCAGAAAATACGTGTGCTTGCAACGAAGGTCTCTGCATGGAATTTAGCTTTACACCTTTTGTCTAATTAAAAACCATGCAGTCTTTGTGTTGTATGATCCACTCTGCCCTCTGGTCAAATCCTTAACCCTGAAATAGGTGTTGCAAGCACCGCTCCGATTCTCATAAGAAAAGTTTGCTGGTGGGGATCAATTTTATGGGAGTTTTATCAGCAAAAATTCCTACCAGTCAAATTTTTATATTTAAGATATTAGTCAGACCAATACAGCACAGAGATCCTAAATACCTGGAAGAACTAAAATGAGCAAATCTTATGCTAAAGATCTGCCTTCAATGTAAATTGACTACATAATTTTATCCAGCTTTTCTAAACCATCAACAGTTTTTTTTCTTAGTTAATTATTTAATTTTATCTTCATAGTTTAAGAAGTAATATCTACACTCTGTCAGTGTTTTTGGGTATTTCATTCCCAAAAACATGTTGCTGTGGTCTAGAAGTACTATGAGTATTGAATTTTATATCAAATTTATATCAAGTCCCCTTTAACTGGGTGTACCACGATTTTTAAGACTGCCAGAAAACACTTTTTGCAATTCTGCCCACCTGTGTTTTTGAGTATTTTTTGTAATCTGATTTCTGGTAATGACTATGATAAAGATGTTGCTAATCTCAGACTGGACAGTACTTTTCCCCAAATGTGAAAAAAAAAGAAGCGAGGAAACTAATGGGAAAGTTCTAAACCTAACTTGTAACATAAAATCTGAGCTGAGGAAGAATTCAGTGTAAAGAGGAAGTATGAGAGTGGCAGAAGCTCCCCAAAAGTCTAAGGAGCTGGGTTAACAGGTAGCATTTAAGCACACTTAAACACCACAACAATTATGTCTGCAGAAAAAGAGTTTACAGACACAATCCTCAAGTAAACCTCTTTAAAATTCCTATCTCTCTGAAAGGAATCACCCCTAATACCTTTCCTTTGTCCACAGGGCCCAGCCAGGCCCATCAGCACCAACCTGGATGTGATTTTGAATGTCAGCTGGACCACAGGGCAACAGGGAAGGATTCAGTGAGTGAAGTCTAAATCTCCCAAGGAATGGCATACAGTGAGAACTTGGCATGAACGGAGTTCAGTGATGGATAAACACATATCCCTGGCTAAGTCTCACCATGGAGTTGCCTTTTTGAGTTTTGCCACTCAAGTGTCACCAGCTCTGGCCTTGCCATCAAATATACTTGCTCAGAAGTGTATTTAGTGTAAATAAACACAGACTAGGATAACATACTACCCGTCTGCATCAATTCATTTCTCTCCCAAAAAAGAAAGAGACCAAGCATGTAGCCCAGGCTACTCTGCCACAGGTGTATATCATTGTACAAAAGCATGATCAACACTGTAATTTACACAAAGTGGGGGCAATTTGTTCCCCTCACTCCTCAAGAACCCAAGCTGCAGATGTTCTGTCTCCCCTGCCAGATCGAGGTGCTTTAAAACTATCATAAACAAACACGGCTGATTTAAAAGAATCATTTCATCCTGAAAGGGACACATCTCTCTTTTTTATGCTTGAGTAAATCAAAATTGGCTTGATTGATTTTGCTGAAGGTTTCGCTAAGGTGCAAGAATTTTAACTCAGGTAAAGAAGATCAAGAGTCCCACCCTTAGCATCAAGCTTTCTCCTATACATCTCCTGCTCCCAGTTTAACCAGTTTAACTCCCTGCGAATGATACCAGGATCTGTTTTTTCATGCTTTCATGAGCCTGCCCTGAGGTCTGAGCCCAGGTCTGGGATGAGATAGCTCAGTGCACCATAGGGAGACTTATAGCTCAGACAAAAGTAGAACTTTTATGCTGTCCTTTGTTATTAAGCAGACACACTAATTAGGCCTCATCACTTCACTTGGAAGTAAAGAATTACAAATGAAAAGGACCTATACTTACAAAATGTTTATGCTTTTATTACACTTGATATCCACACCAGAATGTTAATCACAACAACCCTGAGGAACCCTGTGGAGCATCAACACGCTTGTGGTATATGGCTTTGTTAGGTAGGAGTGAAAGGGTGACTAATAATAATCACAGCTTCCCCGCAGTCATGAAAATGTAAATATTTTTTTAAGTGCTTACAAGACAAACCTACAGTAAATCTGAAAAAATGTCCCCCATAATATTTAAACTAAATCCTCTTTGATCTAACCTTAGAGTGTGGCCGTTAAGTGATCCATTTATTCTACTTCAAAATCTCAGTTCTCTCTTTAAGAGCCAGACACCACCTGACTAACAGGATGGATAATTTGGTTTGTCTAGAAATATTTTTTTGATTTAGAATGATTACATATAATGTGCTTCTGCTGAGCCCTCAGCCAAGATTTGGAAAGCAGTGGTAAAGAAGTCTCAGGCCAGATCTCAATCCCATTCAGACAGAGAAAACTGATGTTCTAGGGTATTTATCAACCTGCTCTTCAAAAAACAGAAGAGAGTCCAGTCATCTCAGCACAGGAACACTGCTTCTAAATACATTTCCAGGAGCAATGAAAATGAAGGAATTAAGTTATTCCCTACAGCAAAACAGAGCAGGACAAGAAGCAAAGGTCTGCCATGGGAAGAAGATCAGTCTCTAGACACCAGCCAGTGGAAGAGCAATGAAGCATAGAGCCTGATGAATTTCAAGTTCAGCCAGATACTTTCTGCCCATCTGCAGATTCCCCTGCACCATTGCAAACATGCCTTTGACACCCACAGCATGGGAACACTATAGAGAAGTCTTAGCTGCCACATCTCATCTCAGAGGTGAAGAGGATGAGGATGGCTGTATTTTGGGATTCCTGTATTACTATCTAGGTAGATTATCTACAGTTACCATCTGGAGTTATAACGTTTTTTAGTGGAAAAACAAAAGAAAAAATCCTTCATATACCATCAAAGTGCATGAGTAGAACATAATTGCTGTCACACAGGCAGCAATAGGAGTCCCTATGGCTCCTTTCCAGCATGATTTGCAATTTTATATTCCTTGTGATTTTACATCCCTAGCAAAAAAAATAACTAAATAAAACCTATCAAAGCTGTTCTTCACATATCTCAACCTCAGGAATGCAGCTTTTCTAGTCACAGAGACCAGAGAGCAAGCATCTGTGTTCACACAGCTAATTAAAGTGCAAGAAAAACCTCTTTTATATCTGACTTGCGAAGCTGATAACATGTAAGTTATAACTTGAACGAGACATGATAAACTCTGTCCTTCACAGAGGGAAATGCACTTCCAACATGACTCACTGCACACAGATCTCAGGGCATAGCAGCTTCTAATCAGAGGCAGCTCCATAATGGACTGGTTGAGCAATGACATTTCCTACACCATTTGCCACATGGTGAAAGATGATGCTGTTGTGGTTAAACCAGACAAGGTTCAATACTAATACAAGGAACAAAGTGTTGGGGTTTTGATTGCATTAAGCCAGAATGTACAAACATGAACCTGAAATGTTTGACAGATATTGGAAGAAAAGCCATCCGGAGAACACTGCCCCCAAGATGGGGAAAGGATCTTGGGCTTCAAGCTTAAATATAGTGTGTTTGTAAAAACTCACTTTAACATCACCTTTGCAGAAAATGACTCATTGCTAGCCAATTAAAGAAGAAAAGTGGCAATGGCTGCAATCAATGTCCAAGAGGCCCATTCATATTGGACACAGAGATGACAGGATTAGTGCACAATGGCTCGGTTCCCTCCAGTTCCTGGGCTCTAGCCCTCCGGCGAGGAGCTGACATGAGAGGATAAGACAACTCCATTAGGAGCCCGTATCACTTCTCTGCAGTGTTCTCCACAAGCAGATGGAGTAGCTATTTAGCCAAATGCACCGTGACTCCAGCTTTATACATGAGCATGTGGGATGTTTCCTAATGTGGGGCAAAGCACAATGTACTCCGATTTATCAACTGTCCCACGTGCAATTAAAGATTCAGATAAATAATCTGGGGGTAAAGACCCATCGACTGAGCTGAAAAGCAGCAAGACATGAGGGGCCAAGTGTTTCTGCAGGATTTATATTTACCAAACAGAGCTGCCTGCAAAGGAATGTCTGGGTTGAGCTGTGGCAGAATGAGGCCTGGGCAGGAGTAAGCTGGAGAACCAGCAATTGCTTTATTTCTACTGAAACAAATTTAAACTTGGAGTTAATAAAACAACCCTCTTTATTGCCCTAAGAAACAAAATATATATGCAGTTAGAGCCATATAATTTCCTCCTAACACACATTTTGATCTGAGGAGAATGTGCAGTATCACCATTTTTTGTGCATTCTACAAAAGGACTCTAATACCTCAGAACCATTTAATCAACATCCCATGCAGGCAGTGAATAGATAATTGAAATATAAGTACTGTCATCCATATCCCCTTTGGGAAAGAGACACAGTAAGCATTATATCATTGCATTATACTATCCTTTGATGCGGGTTTTATTCTCATTAAACTATGTTTTAGCCCCAAGGTTTCTCCCCCCACACCTCTCTGTGATATGGCCATGCCAGAAAAAAAAATTTAAAATACCCCGTTGTTCAAAAGGCAAGAAGTACATTTTTACAAGCAATTCTACATGTCAAAAATATAAAGCTGCCTTTTAAATTTCTTGTTTATCAAACACAGTCAATCACAGCTCCTGGAAAACACAGGGCGGGAAAAAAAATGAAGGCAGGAGGGTGGTTGTGGGGAAGGAATGCATTTACTTGTTTTTAAATAATAAAGCCTGAATACAAGCAGGATAGAAAATTCTTGAAAAGGCTGCTGTGATGATGTCTGCTTTGAATTGTGCCCTGTTTAAACAAGAGGAAAGTCTCCCACTGCAAAAAGAAACATTTTTATCATTCAAAAAGATCTCAGGGCAGTTCCTTTAAAATGAGGTATTTTCTAAACAAAGCATCAGAATGTTCCCCTGCAGGGAATAAGCATCTGATCTCTTAAAAATTATTATTCTTGAAGAACTGTAGATTTATGGAGTTTTTGTTTTATTTGTTTTAACTTAAGTAGAATGAAACCTGTCTGAAATGACCACCCAAGGGAGCAGAGCCACCAGCTAAGCAGGGGCTGAGCTCTAAAGGGGACCCAAAGTTGTACCAAGACCCCTGGGGAGGTTTTAAATCTCTGGCTTAAAAGAGCCAGCAAAACACTTAATGCACGTCTCAGTGTAAGCCTAGGACATGGATTTTCCTTCACTTTACATGCACGCAGCTCCACTAACATCAGTAGGAACATTCCTGATTTACATTAATGTTAAGCAATGAAACAAGCTAATTACCCTGAGTTATCCACAGTGATTATAGGAGAAATTTTGTTTTAAAATGCACACATTTTTTTCAATTTTGAACTGGTTTTGTTACACTTGTAATAGTAGGTCTGCTATAGGCAACAGAGTGGAAAAACTCAGTGTTACATAGAAATAGTCTAGAGTCACAATGTGCTTCTGAATAAGCAAAATTCACATGTTGCAGTTTTCTATTAGTTCACCAACTTCCATATCTGAAATTGTGATTACAAATCACAAATATAAGCCATTGGTGAGGAACAGTACTAGTGCAGGAGCACGTTTTTTTGATTCTTCAAGAGTTTGTCTTATACATGAAATTGAGCCAGGTCAACACTCCACTCAGAAATATCAATAAGTACAAGTGTTACTATCTCCATTAACTGCAGTAAACATCAACTGTGAACAGAAGTGGAAAGCTCACAGACAGAACACAGCTTTTGGGCATTGCTAAGGGAAAAGGTTAATGGGACTCTTGGAAAAAATATTCATCAAACAACACAAAGATGTATTTCTGTTGAAGCATTCAAGACATTAGCTGTGGTGTGCTACCTTCTGCCATTTTAATAGACTTAAACCTCTTACATGCATATAGAAAAGTAGCTTGAGTACAAACAATCTGCATAAGGAGAATAGCAATAAATTCCACAGCATGTCAGTTTTATCACAGAATCCCAGAATGGTTTGGATTGGAAGGGACCATAAAGCTCATCTCTTTTCACGCCCCTGCCAGGGGCAGGGACACCTTCCACCACCCCAGGGTGCTCCAAGACCTGTCCAAACTGGCCTCGGACACTGCCAGAGTTGGGGCAGCCATAGCTTCTCTAGGCAGCCTGGACCTGGGCCTCACCACATTCTCACAGGGAAGAATTTCTTCCTAAAATCTAATCTAAATCTACTCTTTTGCAGTTTGAAGCCATTATATTGAAGGGTTTTGAGACATGACCTGGAGGAAACAGGTCTGACCTCAGAGCCAAGACTGCTGCAAGCAGGAGATGGGTCTTTATCTCTCCTGAGGCCTCTTTCAGCCTGGACCACCCTCTAAAGCTACCTGTACAATGCTTCATGGTCCAGCATTATTCAAGGGAAGTGACACTAAAGAACTTTAAATTAGCTGTTGACAGGCAGGTAGATAAGATTGATGAGTGATTGTCCAATGTCCACAATATTATAATTTTGTGGTGAAAGCAAATATGAAAGGGGGGGAATTAAAAAAATCCATTAGGTACGGTTTTGCCAATTTGTGGTGCATTCAGAAAACAGTGAAGCTCACTTAAGGACACTGGAAACATAAAATAAATTGCTGTCTCTGAATCAGAAGTTGACAGAAAGTTTCCTAGTTGTACTTTTGACTCCAGAAGCACTGCAAGCCATGCTAGCAGACTATGGTAAAAATAAAACAATAATAATAAAAAAAATCCCCCATCATTTTTCTTCCTAATAAGTGTTCCTTCTCCCAGGGCCCAAGGACCACATGCAAGGGAGGCAGAAGTGCATCTCCCCTGAACCACACAATTAAGTCTGACTTAATGTATATCCAAAAGATGCCCTCACTGCAGTGGTCCCTAAAATTTTTTTTAAGTAAAATTAACTCCAATTAGCAATTAGCACCACCTTTGAGAATAAATCAGTACACGTTTATTGAAGCACTCTAACTATGCACCACAAGAGTGAATTTACCCCCAAGGTTCACTAGAGTATTTTGTCTCAATTTTCTTGTAATTTGATCTATCATGTTTTTTTTCAGTCCTCCAAAGGTGATGGATAAAACACAGAAATAAATAGGACCAACTGTTCACAGAAGCCTAAGGGAAAACGTAATTTTGTTATAAATACTCTTTGGCACAAATCATAGAAATGCAATACTAAAATTGTTTGTTGAATCATTTATGAATTGGGCCTTCAGTTTCAGTTTGCAAATAAGTTAGAGGATTTTTATTGATGTTCTTTTTCACTTTGCTTTTTTAGTTGCCAAACAGCCTTTGAGAAACTGAACTGAAACATTATCCAGAAAACAGAGGGAATAGAGGACTTTTTTTAAAGGAAATTCCTACGCTAATGAAAGACTTTTCTTTGGTCGGGGGAGGAATTTACTTGTAGATGATGATAAACTTTATGATAATAAATTTTAAAATTAATTTCCTAAGATGCCACAATGAGTTTTCAACCAGCTAAACATGTAGAAGTGACACACATTTTTGTGTTTGTTCTTAGATGGGAAAATGTTAATATTTATTATTACAAAACAAAAGTTCAGTGGACTGCATGCTGCCACACCATACACAGGGTCACCACACATGAAGAAATATGTACTATGAAGGGAAATTCTACTGTATTGAGAAATTCAGTATTTTACAGTTGTGAGTGCCCAAACTGCTCACACGGAAGTTATAAACATGAAGAAATAGCAAGGAACAGAGAGGTGCATTTCTCTTAAGTGTTTTGTCTCAAAGTGCTACTTTTCGTCATCTGAAGAGGGAGAAAAACTTGGAAACAGATAAAAGGTTTGTTCCTCCTTAGCCAGAGCAGGTGTGCATTGCCTTACCTGATCTGTCCTCGCACCAGTGGTCTGTTTTTAGTCCTGTTCATATTTGAGTCAAATGGAACCTCAAAGAACTGTAATTAAAAAAAAAAGAAAGGAAGAATCAGAATGAAAGGATACTGGAAAACATGCCATGCATGGAATGTCCTGTCTGCATCTGCAGGTGCTTTAGTCTCTTCTTTTGAAGGTTCAAGGATACAATGAAAATGGTAAATGGGTTTATAGAGCTCTCATAGTCTGCATTGATGCTTTTGACATCTCCTTAGGAAAAAAAATCACCCAGAGGACAAAAATAGTTTGCACAAGACCCCAAAAGCTCATTATTTGAAGTACAGTTTGATTCAAAGTTCTTTTCTCAACAGGTCTGACACATCTTTTAGACATACACAATTATATCTGCATACACACATGAAAATCATGGAATCATTATGGTTGAAAAAGATCTTTAGGATCATCCAGTCCAACCAGCACTACCACTCTGTTCACCATTAAACCACATTCTCAAGTGTCACATCTACAGGTTTCCCAAACACTTCCAGGTATGGTGACTCCACCACCTTCCCTGGGCAGCCCCTTGCAGTGCCTGACAAGCCTTTCCAGAATAATGCCCAAAAAAACCCTCCCGCGCCACCAGCTGAGGCCGTTTCCTCTCACCCTGTCCCTGTTCCCTGAGAGCAGAGCCAAACGCCCACCTGGCTGCACCCTTCTGTAAGGGAGTTGTGCAGAGGCAGAAGGTTCCCCCCTGAGATTAATTTTCTCCAGGCTGAGCCCCCCATAGCTTCCTGATTGCAGTTCTATATTAATACAAATTGTCCTTGCAAATGTTCTTTGAAGACCTTCTGGTCTTTAAAAGGCAAATACTAAGGTTTTTCCAAGATCACCTACCTTGCCAGAACCTATAAGCCACCACAAAATCAATCAACTCTTGTAAAATGCTACTGGAACTGCTCTGAGCCTCGAGTTGGAGCAGGAGGGAGTGAACACACCATACAGTATTATTTAATGTCACAACCCAATTTGATTTTAAACATGACCTATGGGGAAATTCAGGCAGCACTATCTGCCCGCTCGGAATTCCTTCAGGCTTCTGCAGGATCTGTTTTATAAGAATATCACTGGGGAGGGGAGGGGAGGGGAGGGGAGGGGAGGGGAGGGGAGGGGAGGGGAGGGGAGGGGAGGGGAGGGGAGGGGAGGGGAGGCAGTTCATACACCTTCTGCTTTGCCTGAACTCCATGGCACAGCTCTGGGCAGCTCCTAGAGTGATTTTTAGGCAGTTGACAGAGAATTTCTCATGCGCTATTTGCTATGGTCGATGTGGGTGGTCAGGGTCATTCCCAATAACTACCAGAGCTGGGGACACTGGTTTGGAAGGAAAGCACTGAGAAGTCCTTGCCCTCCACCTCATGCTGGAGGGACAGGTCAGATGTTCTCAACTTCAACACTAATCTGGAAGTGTTGGATGTCTCACAAAGAACCTCTACAGAATACAGACACAAGTTTCTTCAGAGCAAGTAAAGCACCCCATTTGGACCTGAAACCAGCGACTGCTTCTGACAGCTCAGTGTTTTGCTAATGGTTTGTTTAATTGCTGTATTTCAGAGGCAATTATGGTAAATGGAGGAAAAAAACCCCATTTGACATCAGACTGGTAGAGCAATACATGGGAAAAAACTCTATAGGGCTAAAGTCTGTTCTCCAGAAAATATTG
Organism: Passer domesticus; assembly: GCF_036417665.1. Taxonomy (NCBI): domain Eukaryota; kingdom Metazoa; phylum Chordata; class Aves; order Passeriformes; family Passeridae; genus Passer; species Passer domesticus. The sequence goes on from NC_087493.1 coordinate 12,417,227, forward strand.
GGCTATGATTACTTTTTTGTGTAAGTCACAAGTTTTATTTCTACTCACAAAGGTCTGACTGCCTTGAGTTACTTCCAGTTTAAAATTGTGCAGGTGAATAGATTTTTGCTTATTTGACTATTTAAGCTTATACATAAAGGAATCTGTGTGCAATGGAAAAAATAAAAATAATGTGCAAGTTTTAAACACAATGTGCCTCAGACACAAAATGGCTAAAATGAAGAACAGTTGAACAGTCAACACCTGAAAGAATTTAAATTTATGCAGTTGGGTTATCAATATAAGCTGATAATGTCGTGCTTAGTGTACCAAATATTTCCATATATTTAATATAGCAATCAACCTTTGAACAGAATATAAATTTTGAACAGGAATCTCCTCTGCTGACTTAAGTAGTCAGAAAACGTCTGTGTCTATTGTACACAGACACGGCTGCTCCTGGAATTAAGACTACTGCATGACTTTGGACTGATTTTTTTTGCTTTTTTAAATCTGACAATTTGAATAATATGTTACTGTCAAGCACATGTATACAGCATGGAGCTGTACTTCCAACTGAACTAAACTTAAAAAAATCCTTTTACTTGCAATGCTCTAGATTCCTTCACTGAGCTAGTTGCTATTCCATGTCAGCAAGATGTCATTTATCAAACTCCCCATTTTGCTCCCAGATGTTCAGCAAAATTCTCGCTCCATTTAAAATTATTTTCCCATTATATTTTAGAAAAAAATGAAAAAAGCCATGCATCTCAAATATCATTTCATAAGAATGAAAGAGTGAAGTCAAACATATTCATGCCAGACAACAGAGTCCTGCCTGTTTCAGCAAACAGTAAATTCAGTAAGATGAAGCCTAGATAAATAAATACTTTAGAAGCACTCAAGAGGCCTTTTCCCCAGGAAGTCTGAATGCATCAGTTCAGCTGGACATGGCCGAATATTATCTGCCCTCAGTATCTGGGAAACTGGCCACCAAAAGGGCAGACTGAGGGTTAAATCTACAGCATCTAAAAAGCCCTGAGTGACAAAACTTGGCAACAGCTCTCAAGAACCTAACCTAAATTTTAATCATGAACATTTAAAACATGAACATTTAAACATGACGATGGCAAAAAAATTTTAAAAATCTGGCTAGCCAGTACTCTTTTGCTTATTTCTCTGGCAGGCTCATCATGGTTTGTGTGCAGATCTCAATTCATTAATATAGAGTAATTATATCTTAAGCATCTCACAATTCCTAGCATAGCTGTCACATTACTGCTCAGAGCTGTTTACACCCATGGCCCTTCTGTCCTTCAGTCAGCTTCTTCACACCAGTTTCCACTTTGTTTATATATGAAATGTTAAAGAATGCTTAATTTCAAGCTACCTCTTGGAACCAGTAGTGCTTGCAGAGGGTAGCTGAGCACTCAGACCTTCTGGAGGGCTCACAGACTAATAATTTTATTAAGACTATGCCAAGATTTCTGTAACAACACCCTGCAGCTGCAGATTATATGATGCTGGAACTTTCAGGACTACTGACGGGGAAAGAGGACAGTGTGTCCAGTGCCTCTGCAGGCAACTTCTGCTCCTTCTATCAGTTCATAGAATCACAGACTCTCCTGAGTGGGAAGGGACCCACAACGATTATCAAGTCCAACTGCTGCCTCTGCACAGACATCCCAAGAACCCCTCTCTGTACCTGAGATTGCTGTCCTAACACTCCTTGAGCTAAGGCAGCCTTGGGCTGTGACCATTCCCTGGGGAGCCTCCAGGGCTGTTCCTTGCCTCAACACCCTCTGGGCGTTGAACACCAAGACCACCAATTTAGTTTCCCAGGACAGTGGCCTGACAATTTTCAGTTAATTAGGCCAGTGGAGCCCTGAGCACATCCTTTATTTGTCATCCATGGTACTGCAGGACAGATGACGTCTATTGAATTACAACAGTCCAACACCTTTACTCCTGTTCACATGAAAACACCAACAGAGTGCACTAAGAGGAACAATATGCCATAGAGTTTATCAAACAGATCTGCCACACTTCAGCTAATAAACATATTTCATAGATTACTCTGGATTTTGAGTGTATCGAGGACCAGCCTGGCTGTTGGCCCAACTCTAATCGGTGACATGTGGTGGAAACAGCAGCAGCTGAAACAGGCAACCAGTGTGCCATGTACGTGTATGTTATATCATATAACATTTTACTCCAATGCTAAACATGTATTTACAGCAGAACCGATAATCGCAGGAGTCTAAAGATGGAATGGAACCCTGCCATTAGAAGACAATTTAATTCAAGGTAACTCTGAGGTCCTCCCATTGCAAAACCACCCCTGAATCCAAGGAGGCTTCCATCTGTTCTTTACCAACAGAATTACCCTCTGGATCTACATAATTCTCTGCAAAGCCTCCCAGAAGGGCAGTTCAGGTAAATTTTCAGCACTAATGAGTGAAGCTGTCACCTCCTTCTGGTCTCCAAAATCCCCCCTGCTTTGTACCACATGGGGGGGTGGAAATGAGCTATAGATGATGGCCAAAGCTCCCCCTCAGCTAAAAACTCTTGCTGTGGACCCAAGCAAACATTAATACGATATAAATAAAAACCGCTACAGCTGGATACCTCACTAGAGCACTTCAATGAATATCTACAGCCAAAAGCGAGGCTGGGCTGTATAAGGCAAGTCTTGCAGATATTGATCTTGTTGAATTAGGTGTTTCTGCGGTTCTCCCAATTCCCCTGAGCTACAGAAAGCTCTGATTCTCTTTAGTTTTCTCTGATATTGCCCAAGAGCAAACAGTTAACCAGAAACATCACTGAAACCAAAAAGGTGCATGAACCATGGAGGAGCAGGTGGACCAAAACTGTGTAGAAAGCACAGCGGCAGAGCAGGCTGTGGAAACCTGGGCAATAACCTGCAGTTTCCTGGGAAGGTGACATCCAGAAAGTCATTCCTCGCAGCCTCCAAATTCATCAGGTTTCAGCACTAGCCTTTCACATGAAGTCTCCTGCTTTTCCCACGCAGCCAAAACAAAGTAGCTTCAAGCAACACTGGAAACCCACCAGACCACGAAGCGTCAAGTACTTTCCTCTGAGACTGTTCTTCCTCTCCCTCTTACCTAATTATTTCTATTCCTCATGCTTTCAGTGATTTATCTTACATTGTCATAAAGTAATATATAATTACATAAATGAAGAAGAAAAACATAACATATAATTCATGGTAAATAAGATCAAAGTCAATATTATTATAGGTTTCCTTCTGGTTTCTTTTCAATCACTTTTATATGAAAACAACAAAGAATAATTAAAACATATTACAAAAGTCTTTTTACTCAACTGCACACAGATGTCACAAAAAAAAAAAAGTGGAGAAAAGGATTTTCAAAAACACACATGTGCTGATCTAACACGATTCTCACTGAAGTCAATGGCAGTTTGACTTCAATAAGAGCAGAGACAGACCAACACTGAGTGATTCCGAAAATCCCACCCTAATTGTACAAACAAGGGAAGGCTTTGGAGACTGCTGGCTTGGAGATTGTATATTTGAGAATCATAAAGGGCACACAGCACCTGTTTGTCTTCAAGATATGAAAATAAAGCAAGGCAAATATTTTAAGGATTAGAAATAGCTCTTTTTTTTTTCTTTCTTTTTTTTTTTTAAGGCCGTATCTGAAAACCCTCTGGCAGTGAAGTTCCCAGTCTTACTATAGATCTGCTCTGATATTTTCCATCTCAAAGAGGATTCTAATTAAAAATGAGATCAGTGCAAGCCTGAACAGTGTTACTTAAAGAGGAGGGCAGCTAAACCCCAGACTGTCATGTCCCACAAAACTGGAAAGGTCTGCCACATAAAGGATCTGACACAGTTGGGTTGTTTTTTTTTTTTTCCCACACAAAAGACACATTCCTATTATTAGACAACATTTAAAAGCCCGTTGCTCTGTACAGGGAATACAACAGGAGGAAATTGCTAAGAAAATGTTGATACTTGTGACTTTAGAGATTTTTCAGGATGGAGAAGGCAGACTCACTGGCATGCACCCATCTGACCCATTGGACTAACCACCTGTCATGCCAGCTCTGTTTTTAAGCCCTGAAGAGGTGATGCTATTATTCTCTTGGCCACTCACAGGTGTGGCTTTCCAAGGATTCCCAGAGACACTGTCCCCAGAATTGGGCATTTTAGGCTCTACATGGCATTTAGTCCTTAACTGGCAACAGTGGCTGGAGCTGCCGGCATGCCTGGCACAGTGCTCCATGTTTGTTTTCAGCTCATCCAAATCCTTTTAGTGGCTCTGACCAACAAAACAAGTGGTCACTGAGCTCTTGCAGCTTGGGCCTCTTCCTCAGCTTTGGCCAAACATCCTCTGCTGATACCACAAGTGGCATTACAAGGAGCTTGAAAAGCTCACAGCTGTGATAAGGTGGAGTGTCACAGCAACATGTTCCTAACGCTGTTGCATCTGTGGGGCTTGTCTCAGTGATGAGGGGAGGATGATGGACTCATCCTGAAATACACTGCTGGTAACTAGGGAAGCCCAGCTGGATAAACCACGGGCTCTGCAGCTGTGGATGTGCTTGCAGCACTCACTTGAGGAAGAGCGGTGAGGATGGAAGGAAAGACCCGGGGCCTGCTGTGTCCAAGCCCGCTGCAAGGAGCTAGAAATTAACAATAATTACGTTAAATAACATGGCATTTGTACTAAAATTCTTTATCTACTTTACTCCACAAAAAAAAAAAAATTCTTGTCTTCATCTTTGAACCAAGTTTTCTAGTACCAATGCATGAAAAACTACCTCATTTAACCTAATTTTTTCAATGCACCTGATGCCCAAAGCTTGAAATGGGAGAAAATACATGAATCTTCTGGTTTAGTAAATGAGAAGCAGGTCATGTGACCACTGATGAGCCTGGCTCTTCTCATTAAATTACATTTTGCTAGGAAGATAGCATAACCAAAAGAAAATAATAAAAATAAAAGCAGGCCCTTGTAAGCTGCTCCACCTTGAAAACTGCTGACTTCATGAGCCACTCAACTAGTGTATTCCCAAGGCCTCACGGAGGTCAGCCATGGCTTCAGGGGAAATGAAAGCTGGATACCACAGACAGACTTCACCTCATGTGATCCACATTGGAGAAATAACCTCCATGGGAAGGAATATTGCTTGCTGGCTAGCTACTAAAGCCTAATAATATTACACATTTACCACCACCAAGTCCTTTTTACTTAGCACACAATTAATGCATCCACAAACAAAGCTCCTTTCTCCAAGCCTTTCTTGAGAACCTCTTCCAGGAGGACACTTGCCCATCAATGCTTTTTGCCTTCTTGATCAAAGGAGACAATTTCCAAGGGCAGGACACACTGCACTGAATATCTTCCCATCATTTCGGATTTTGTTGCTGTTGGGCTCTCCCTTTTCAACTTAAAATGAAAACTGCTAAAAAATGGGTTTCAGTTAGATAAATAACACATGCCCTACACTTGTGCTCACCCAACTGACTGCACCCACAGAACGACCTGATGTGGCAAAAAATCAGCTGACTTCCCTCTGGATTTTTCAATTTTTTGATCTATGTCTCTGGGTCAGGTCACCCTGGACACAAAAAGAGGAGAGGGAAAGGCTAAAGGTGTCACTCAGCTCCCACCGCTGTGCTGGTGCATCACGTACACCAGGAGAGAAGCAGCACCACAACGGTGTGTTTCCCACTGAAGGGTTAAAGTGCTCTTTCTTTCCAGAGTCATGGAGACAAGGCAGTGAAGCAACATTTATCTTGTTGCGCTGTGCTGCCCTGGAATAAAAAGGAAAACTTCACCTCCCCATGAACACTTCCACAACTGAGCTCTGATCACCCTACATCTGTTCCCTACCCCTGCAAGTTTTTAATGATGAATTATCATCACTAAATAGATGTCAGAAGCATGTGACATCTGTAACATGCTTTCTTCAAGAACTATTTTATTCCTATGTACTTTAGGAACCATTATTAGGGCCAAAGAAAAATACCACCATTATGTCTTACCAACATATCCCCTGAATCACTTTGCAAAGACATTTTCTTCAAGAGATTCCTTTGCATTAAATCATATTTGCCGCAATTCCTGCATGCCACGAGTGCAATGTATAATTTAAAAAACAAACAAAACTTCAAATAACTATCTCTTTGCTGAAGATAGGTATTGCACAAGGTCAGTATCTGGTTTAAGTTACTAAATGTCCTAAAAATACACCAGGGCCAGGTCCTCTGGACACAGTGCAGCTGCTTTGAGCAACACTGCAGATAAAATCTGATACTGAAGATGGCTTAGACAAATTCCTGCGGTGGAATAAAGTTGATACTGAGGAACTCCTGGGGAAGTATTTCTGCTGCTCAATGCACTCCTTAAGTCAAACAGGAGACCCCAAGTCAACCAGGAAACACCAATCTCCTCCAGAGGAGTGAGAACAGAGGCAGGAGCTGCGAAGACTTTATTTCTGCTTGTAGCTACAACAGCAGGATCCTGAGCTACTGGATTTAGGCAGGGCAGATGTAGAAGGAGCAGATCGCTCAAAAGCCCTCCAGATCATCAGTATCAGCTGCTTTCAGTCCCCTGTGACTACTACAGAGATATAAAATCAAGCAGCCATGCTGTGCTCTGCTCTTGCCCAGGAGATTAGAGCAGGGAAGTAGGAAGGTGAGATTTAAATCACTTCCACACATCTCCTGGCTCCAACCCATGTGTCCCAGATCCGGGTCACTTTAATCAGCTAATCCATCACAATGTGCTTCCTGTCAGGAACCTGAATATTAATCCATAAACTGCTCTCTTATATCACATGGAGATGTGTTGGTTTTAACTGCTCATGGCTGACACATCCTATTAGTGAGGCTTTTCTTCCTACATGACAGACAAAAGAAGCATTGCACATACAGCAGCAGGCTTGCCTGCTTTTGGGGAGGCAGAGGTTATTTCAGTAGGTGTAAACATATAAACTGCTTGTTCAAAATATTTTTAGTTTCAGAAATAAATTAATTTTTATACTTGAAGTTCCTGGCATCTGTGAAAGAAAATTTGCTTCGGCCTGGCCATATTTAGCAAAATTAAAATCTACAGCTCCTGGCCAAAATATTAAAAACCTCAAAGCCCCAAAACCCACAATGGATGAAATGAAGGAATGCTGCAGCAGAAGCAGCAAGAAAGTTTAAATGTGAACCAGGGTGTGAAGCGGCATAAGCCTTTACTGACGTGCCTGAGAAATGCAGCATGCCAACATTGTCCTAATGTCACAGAGCTGACCTGCTCCACTTACCCACAACTCAAACCTACTAATAATATAATTCCTTAGTAATTACTACTTTTAAATATTAGGAGAGGATATCAAGAAGAACTTCAAGTCATATTTTTATATACAGCACACTTAAGGAATCTATCAAGTCTAAAGGACAGAGTTTACAACAAAATTTAAACCCAACTTCCTCCTGTTGCCCTACATCTGATCTGCTCTCTGATCTAAAAAGAGAGCAAAGGAACCCTGAGGGGCATTTCAGGACTTACACTGCACTGGCAGAACAGCCTCATTACTTCCCTCCACTGTGTGCTCCCAGAGCCAAAAGGAGCCCAGTTTCTAATACACCGAAGAGTTTTAATTGTTAGGGGAGATTATCACAGGCATATTGATGAGTGCAATGCTGTAATTTCATTTGTATGACAATGGTTTCATTTAGTTTTAAATCTTGGCAATAAAGCAAATTAAAAGAAATCACTCTCTTCCATCTGTATAGAACTTACCAGAAAGCTATCAAGATATTAATAATGTATTTTTTCTCTTATTAATATCACAGATATGTGATGTGGCAGACTACATATGTTGTATTTTCAAGGCATTCTCTCTTTTTCTAAGGCTATCACAACTCTGCAGATCATAAGACATGGAAGAGATATAAAGATTCTGGTCAAGCCTAAGGATTTTGCCTATAATAGGTTAGTTTGGGTAAGGGATTTTTCTTCGTTAAAACATGATTTTATGCAGAATGTGTAGAAGTGCCAAATAAAGTAACAATGCAATAACAATACAATAACAAATATTCAAGGTGTAGCTAACTACTTAGCACCAGCTTTGCAGTAAAATCCAGTAACCATCTTCTTTTCTAAAAGCAAAATGTACCAAGTGGGACCATGAACTGGGGATGACCATCACTAAGCTCTTTTGTTGAGGGTTGGACAAACCTGTACACTGAGAAGTCAGATTACAAAAGACATCTCAAACCCATAATTAGGTCTCACCTTTCCTTTCCCCCTCATTAAGAATGAAAGTGAAGCAAGAGTCTCACAATCACCCACTGGAAAGCACAAACACCCAAACCTGTTGCAGGGTCATCACACCATCCATCTTTCTAAAGCTGTCGAGAAATGTTTGTCATTCCAGTACTGCCTGCATCTCTCAAATGCTAAGATAACACACGCATCAATCTGAAAAGAGGAGTTGAAAAATAAATACTTCTGAGTCATGTTACTAAGAGGGATTCCACACACTATTAATTTTAGCTTGAAAACCAATTAAGACACAAAATCAAATTACCTCCCCTCTTTTTAAGGTATAATGACCTATGCACTTGCATAAATTTATTTATTTTGTGCCAGTGATCTTTTCAAAAGCCTTACAAGTTTAAACATCATTAATTTTAATCTGATTCCTGGCAACAGGAAGATTTTTGCCAAAAGGCAGTCAAAGATATGGACAAAATAGGATAACTCTCTCTATCTTAGAAGGCCATTCTTAAAATATAAGCATAATAAGAAACATAATGATATATAAGCAAGACTTGTTATAAGCATTGCATGAGCATCAATATGTTGGAATAAATTAGTGCTTTCCACATGAACCGGGGTAGCTTTTGTTCCCTTCAGTCCAACTGCAGCCTCTTGCTCACGAGTGCTGTTCCAGCAGCACTTTTCCACATCAAAGCAAGTGTCCAAAACTGCACACAAGAAAAGAGTTATTAAAGCAGGAACTCCCTGCCCAGGCAAAGGGCTCAAGCTCCTGCAGCTCATGCCATGGATATTACCAGAGCAGCGAACTCCCAGCAGTTTTCAATATTGACACGGAAATGCCACTCTTGTCAGGTTTGTCTTCCAGGTGCCTCAAATGTCACCTTTGTTTGCTAAGTGTTAGCCCAATATGAAGTTTTCTGAGTATCTACTGGGGGAAAAAAACCAACAAATCTTGCACCTCAGTGGCCTGATTTCCCCTGGGTGCCAATATCCATCCACCTGAGAGCTTCTCTGGGGAGCATTTCCAACTCCTTCCTGTTGGTGCCACCACAGGGATGTGCAAGCTTTGACTACACAGGTCTTGCTAAAGCTGAATGGTTGGGACTACTGCTTTGCTCAATCACAAGAAAAAATGGAAAAAATCATCTGGATTCAGCAGGACACTTGACTGAGGCACTTTGTGCAAGGCATTAAAGCCAGACTGCACCATGGGAGTTTTGGACATTGTGTTAACTTTCCATGAAACTAAACCCAGAATCATGAAAAATCTTTTTGCGGTAATGGAAGTGCATTATAGTATCTCATCCTGGATCAAAATCTTTATTTAGGCAAGTAAGGATACATGCATAAAGAAAGACAGGGACTTCATCCAAGGACATGGAGTGACAGGACAAGGAGAAATGGCTTCCCACTGCCAGAAGACAGGCTCACCTGGGATATTAGGAAAAAATCCTTCCCTGTGAGGGTGAGGAGGCCCTGGCACAGGCTGCCCACAGAAGCTGCAGCTGCCCCATCCCAGAAAGTGCCCAAGGCCAAGCTGGACGGGGCTTGGAGCAACCTGGGATAGCGGGATATGCCCCCTACCATGGTAGGTAGTAGAACTGGATGAGCTTTATGGTGCATTCCAACCCAAACCATCCTGACATTCTTTTTAAGAAGAAGAAAACAAAGATAAAACAAAGAATTTAATTTGCTTATCCCCAAGCTCAGATCCATATGTGGTGCCACCCTACATATAGATGCACCTATGAAAAAGGAAAATTTATAAAAATCAAAACATAAAAAGCTATTAGGTCCTCTGAAAAAAGAACTGCAAAATCAAATTGTTTGCTCTAATGGAAACTCAAAATTAAAAAAAACCCCAACATTACAAACTGAAACTCAAATAAATATTGCCATACTTCTACAACCACAAATACACAGTGTAACATCTACTTTTCACCAGATTTCAAGTTCTTCAGTGAGGAAAGTGTGTGAGAAACATTAACTTTGCAATTCAAAAACAAGCTTGTAACAAGAACTTCTTACTCCAAAAGAATACCCATAAAATACATCCCAAGAAAAAAACCAATATGCTTAAAAATACACATCATATTAAAGTTTAAGTGAATTTCCCTATGTAGGCAAGTTCTTAAATGTATCCCCCCATTTAATAACATTGTAGTTCCTGTGTAGACAAGTCCCAAGATGCTTTTACATGATAATCATTAAATAAGAAGTGGTGAAATGAATTGCAACATTCAGTAATGCTCCTTATGAGCTAAGATTTATCAAGGAAGCATGAAATAAAATGATCAAAGCACATGGTTACTATATCTGTATGTTATACTGGGGGAAAAAATTAAAATAATAATTGAAAATTGTAAATATCTGGGCACAGATATTTATATTACCAAAACTGTTGCAGAAGGTAATGCTAAGCCCACCTACTTATTTAATTGAAGTATTAAAATTAGAAAGACATCTAAGTGCATTTTACAAATCATTTAAACACTGAACAAATCATGAAAATAACCGACAGAATTGTGTGATTTAATAAAAGCAATTTTTTTATTAGCTATATCCTTAGGTGCTTTTCTAAAAAGTTGAGGTAAACTCAGTTTGACTATGTAAAAAATTCCAGTTTTGAAAAACAGTCAGAAATACCAATTGCTGGTCCCAGGACCAGCAACTAGAAAAATAAGAATTGCCATGAGGAAAAAGGAACTTTGCACCATGTGTCTTGTCCTAGGGGAACACTGGGCACCCGCCACTGTCATACTCCTTGGCAGTGTCTGTCTAAACATATGGTCATACAAATGAAGGTTTAAAATATATTTTCTAAACTAAACCATACCCAAGGCAGGTTTGGAAGATTGCTCATAGACTTTACAAGCACTTCATTTACACACCAGCATATGCATTTAGTATATAAATATTTATAGCTTGGCAGCTTCCTCTCCAAACCTGCACAGGTTTTCTCTGTTGGGTTTCACCAGCGATTTTTTTTTTAATTTCCACATTTCCAGATGCTTTGCTCAGACAGCCCTGATGGAGAACAGTTGTGCCTATTAGCAGACAAGCTGCTGACAACTAAACTGAGCTTCTAAAAGCAGGCAAGGAGATAATCTGGCACTGAGATCTGATAAGAGAGAAGAAAAGGAAAGGAGAGGAGAGAAAGAGGAGAGGAAGAGAAAGAGGAGAGGGAGAGGCAGGATGACTTGCAGACACTGAGATGCCACAGAAAGACCTAGTCAAGCCTCAAGCCCTTGCTTGAGGTGTTTCTCCTCTCATTCCAGAGTACTTGTCAAATCTCACCTTAGTCAACCATCCCATTGCCCAGCACCACTAGGTTCTCAGCAAACACAGCCTTTGATTAAAGAAAGATAATGTTCCTCCAAGAAGTTATAAACTGCAACACAAACCATATTTACAGATATAGAATTGTAGACTCATAGCATGGTTTGGAAAGAACCTTAAAGCCCATCTTGTTCCAACACACCAGCATGGTCAGGGACATCTACTTCTAGACAAGGTTGCTCCAAGCCTCAACCAACCCGGCCCTGGACACTTCCAGGATTGGGAAGTCCTCAGCCTCTCTGTGCCAGGGCCTCACCACCTCTATATAAATATATGTTAGAAGGGCTGTTTCTCCTGCTTGACTGTTCAAAATAAGGCAAAGACAAAAAACCACCATTATTTAATTTTGCTGTATTCTCTTGTCTTTCCTCCCCACAAATAAGTAGATTATGATCTGCATTTTACAGAAGATATCCTTTTGGGAGAGGAAAAAAGGCAAGTGGGACCAGGAGTGCAGACGTGTATCTGCACCTTCCCTGAAACTCTCTGAACACAGAACACTGGTATTTCCACCATGACCAAGCCATGGTACTACAGGACAGCAGCACAAAATCAAGCCAAGTATGAATTAGCAAAGTTGGCAATGCAGCTCGTCTCACGCCCATGAGGTTCCAATTTCCTCACCTGGATTTCTACACTGGGCACAGTCCATGCTGACAGATTTGCAGAAATGCCACAACCAGGCTTAGCCTTCCTGTCCAGAGGACAAAAAGTAATTCCACTGTGCAGTCCCAGCTTGTACTTCCTTAATGTCACACTTACCTATTTCTAGGGTAGCATCAGATTACAGGGGACTTGGGTTTTATCTCAATACATACTGGCAGGGGCAGGTCAGCGCAACTGGCACAGGAACACTGCGAGCTGCTCCTGCCCCAGCAAAGGCGAGTTCAGGCACATCATGTTTCACCCATCCCAGCTCTCACATCAGCACCACTTCCCCAAGGAGGAGCCACATCAGCTCTTCCCAGCACTGTGCCAGACCAGACAGTGGTTTTATTCAGACAGCAAGTTTTCTTTTGACAGTACTGGAATTCTTCCAGGCTAGATAAAATCTATATTTTTCCATGCAAAGAACTAAAATACTCATCAAAAACACAAGACCTCGTTTATGTTCTGATACTCCTCCTCAGGCATTCAGTTTTGGCCACTGTTGAGACAGAACTTCTTTGTTTTGACCCTGAATGACTTTCTCAATGCATCTTACAGGTGAAGGGGGTTCCATCTGCTGCCCTCCCACCCACTCCTTAACTAAAGATGAAGAGGTCTGACATAAACCATGTTACAAATTAAAACTAGATTGTGATACATGAGAAGTAAGTATGTGGATAGGTTTTGGTAAACAGACTGTTGGCAATTATTTTGGTGTTTATTTAGAATCTTGAAATTGGTTTAAAATAGGTAACAAGAAGAATTGTTGCTACTTAACAGAAAGAGAAGAAAAGAGCAAGGAAACCCATTTGTCACTTCCAAACAATTGCCAGGAACTGTGGATCTCTTTAGGAATGTAACTAATTACAAAAATATTTTCTAAGTAACATGGAAATGCTGTTTAGACAGAATTATCTGAGTTCAAAGAGCCCTGAGAAGCAGGAGCAGCACCCTTGTCTTGACACCCAGGGGCTGCTGCCCTCCCAGACATCAAGGCACTAACACAGACCCAAGCTGCCTCCATGATCAGGTTCATCCAAATAACTTTTCCATGAACTAATCAAACAGGCATTTATCAGCCTGAGGAACACGCAAACCTAAGGAGTTGTATGGAGGAGTTTTTCCCTTCATAAAGAGTACCAAAACATTTAGTCCAGAAGGTCTTGGATTATCAGGCTACAACCAGACTAGTACAAAGCATCCTTGATGTCTAGACCAAATGAAAAGATTAGCAGGGCTACCCCAGTGCTGATTACACCAGGCTCATACTATTTTTCCAGCGGATGCTTTCATAATTAAATATCAAGTAACAGGAGGCATTTCAACATTTATGTCACCCTCACCTATGAAAACAACATAAAGCTTCTTTGCATTGAGAGCTATAAAGTATTAAAAAGCATTCCTTGGCTGTAACAGCAACTTGTCAAGCTGTAAAGAGAAATCTAGATTTCAGTGAAGGGGATCCCTTGGGAATGCCATGCATCAGCAAAGCAGAGCAGAAATCACATTATGTCTGTAACTAATATGGACAAAGTGGAATGAGTAATAAAACCCAACAAAAACCAACTTTCATTCTGATTAGCAATCACAGACTAATAAGGCTTCAGTTGCAATTTAAAATTAGGTGGCACCATCAATCACTTGGGTCTCTGCAAGCAGCAGCCGTGGCGCCTGTGGAGGAGGCACCAGGGATACCCTGGGGATGGATGAGATGGCAGCTCCGAGCTCTGCTAGGGAGCAGGGCTCCTCACACACAGCAGTTGTGATGATCTGGAAGATGTGCAAACCCCAAAACCTCAAGCACAAGAAAGGGGCTCAAAGGAAGCTTCCCCAAGGCTCCCAATTTTTATCTAGTTAGTTCTCTTGGTCCTGGCACGTGCATCAGCTCTTTAGACTGAAGAAACATGACATTTTAGCTGTTTGGAATAGCTATTGCTCTGCATGATGCAAATATATCACATTTTAAATTCAGTCCAGGACCACTCACAGGGAAAAAAATCCCCAGAAACTAGATTTCCAAATGGAGTGAATCCTTATTGGAGGAATAAACAGGCAATAATGGACCTATTAAACAACTTTCATACTTTAAGTTCAAGACAATAAGCTACACTTTTATTGGAGTTTTTTGTTTTAAATAGCTGGGTGTAAAGCCTGAGCAGGTTATTCAACCTGGCTGTGGAGACTGAACAAAGAGAAGGTGAACAAAGTGCTAAATAAGGGGATGGGGCTGTGCTGCCTCTGGAACACAGGGAACTATGTGATACAGAAGGGATCATAAATTGCTAGGGAAGTTTATGATAATTGGAAACCTACATCCCATTTCCAGCTTAAATTTACAGACAGCTAATTTCAACTCACTAATTCTTTTGCCAACACAACTCTCCATGCACAGCAAGGTCCTATTCCTCCTGGTACTTACCCCTGGATATATTTATAGAGCAATCAGATCCACAGCAGCTTTTGTCCTGCCAGGCCACACAAGCTGAGCTCTTTCAGCCACCTCTCCTAAGTCTGTCTCCTTGTTCCCTCCCACATCCCAGCAAGTACTTTTCAGCACCTGTCCCCATATGAATTAATTTTTCTTGCATATGGGAAACCAGAATAGTGCAGTTTTACAAATGGCTATCTGCTAATGGCATTAATAGTTCCCAGCCTCCATAGAAATGCCTTGCTTGAGTCAAGATTGCATTTGCCTTTTTTGCACTACTGCACAGTCATGCTCTAAGAAAAAGAGATTTTTTTTCCTTTTCTGTTCCTTCTGCCTGAGAAACCTTCAGGCTTGATCCAAGAGTAGATAAAACTCTGAACTAAAAAGCAAAAACCTGGCTTTTAACTGAGGTCATGTGTTAATACCCACAGAGTGATCCTGAAGAAGTAATTTCATGTTTCTTATTTTTTCATTCCCACACGTACCTATTTAAATGCAGAACTCATCGAGGCCAAGCATCACCTCTTAATCTAAATTACCCCAGTGCCTTCAACTGATTCTGCCCGTGGCTGGAAAAAATCCTCATGCCTCCCAAGCTCAAAAGTTTCATGAAACTATCTCACTCTCAATTATTTTCCTGGTTGGTCGTTGTTTGGAAAGACATGTATTTTAATGCACAGCCACACAAGTATATGTATATAGGGTGGTAATAGTAAATAAAAAGAAAGCTGCTAATGGCTCACTGAATTATGGTAAAATCCAAAGGCACTTCCAGGACCTTGTAAGTTTTCTGCTTTTTTTTGAGAATGTTCCCATAAATGTCCATTACTGAGCAACAGTTGGGGGACTGCAGTGGCTGTGAGATTTAATGAAAATCAGAAGGCAAGCTGGATTTGGGGAAACGGAAATCCACTGAGCACTTTGCAATATCTGCTGTAAAATCAGAAGACATAGGGACAGTGTTGGTCAGGATTACTCCAGGCTCCCAGCATGCTGTCCCACCATAAAAATGAAATTGTGAAGAGAGGATGATCTTCTGGGATATTCTTCAGAAGTTTTTACAAATTATACAAGTTAACAGTAAGTCAGTCATCACATCGAAATACGTAAAAAGTTGAATAAACGCTCAGCACTAGAAAAAACCCTCATCCAAATGTATATTGAGGAGAGGAAAGCAATCCTTCTGGACTTGCCATAGGGCACAGGAGATCTAAGCATTATTAGTAATTGTACAATCCCAGAATGGTTTGGGTTAGAAGGAAACTTAAAAATCATCCCATACCAACCCCCGCCATGGGCAGGGACACCTTCCACTAGCCCAGGTTGCCCAGAGCTCCACCCAACCTGGCCTTGAACAGAGACAAATTATGTCCTACCAAGCAACATCCAGATGGGAATGTAATGTCTCCTAGGAGAGTGCAGCACTGCCATCACTCATATAGGCTGTAATTTAGGCACAAACACACAAACCCCCCAAATTCAGACAACTGAAACCCAAAATAGGTCTCCACCAAATGCAGCCTCTAATACTGCTAATTACAAATATAATAGTATGAGATGTATAATTACACTAAATATAAGCACTTCTGAATAGAGAAAGTTTTAAGAGCTAATACTTTGAGGGATTTTTTTGTATTAACTAATTTAAAACACAAGTTGAGTGGCAAAAGAGACCAAGGAGCTGTGGGATTACAGGTTTTGCTGGCACTTGTACCAGCACCTGAAGATGAGCCTTCCCAAGAATCTGAGCTGGAAAAACCTTCCCTACTCACAGAGCTGGGCAGGAGGACTTCCAAATTACACATTAAAACAGAACACATATTAAAAGATTTTTTAATCTTATTTTTGGAGCAAAAATGTATCCTGTGTGCTATTCATGCCATGCTGCTTCAGCTGTAACAGTGACTTCAATCCCATCCTCAGCCCAGACACACTGGAGATGCTGAGGAATTCCTGGTGGGAGCAGGATGAGGTGCCAGCAGCTCTGCCCAGCTCCAGCAACACAGTGACTGGTACAACTGCAATACATGCTGGGTGTTTTTCTAATGGCAAAACAAAACTTCTCAGGATGGTGGGAACGTTGGAAAAGAAGCTTAAGGAGAAATTTCAATGCAAGGTTTTAGTGAAGAAAACGGCTGATCCTGATCCTTCTTACTTATCACTCCTACAAACCCCATATTTCACACTCACACTGCCCCAGCTTGGTGCCTTTGTGAAAGGCCTAGCTGATTTTAAAATACACTCTGGACTCCAATTGTCTGCCTCAACAACACATTGCCCTGAAATATGGCTAAAAAAAAGAGCTCTTCAGCTCCCCATCACTTGTCTCTATGGCTCACCTCATTTTCAGTACTCACCCTCATTCACAGTTATTAATTTAAATGTCTGTAGGAAATAAAAGTCTGGCAAAAAACTTAACCCCGAGTGTCTGCTGTGAGAATAACTGCACAAAGAGCCAGCAGACATCCCAGCAGGTATCACTAATGGGATAACCCCAGTACAGCAACCAAGAGCTCAGCCAACCTAATCATGGTGAAAGGTCAAAAATTAATTATGCTGGAATGACAGCTCAGTGGTTTGGGCGTCAGCTTCCAAATAACTGGACTTATTGGGAAGTCAACAGTTGAGTTCTAGACAAGGGAAGGCCAGATATTTTTAGTGCTTTGAAAAATACAACATTTAATGACAAAACACAACTTATTCTGCCTGCTTTAAAGAAATTGAAAAGGATATTTCTAACTGGGTCTTCCTGTCTAATACATGACTGACGTATTTGGTAGTTGCAGAATTTTATTCCTTTTCTGAAAAGGCATATACCACTCCACTGTGAATATAAGGCATGATTTAAGGAAATAATTTTTATTTCTCATTGTATGGAAGATTACCTGAGCAGTTGCTATTATTATTATTATTATTACTGGCAATTAGCACCAGACAGCAATTTATAATTTTTAAACTCAGATACAAACATTAACAAATTGTCAAGAGAAAGCCATGTGTTATTCCTATTGCACAGGAAACAAATTATAGAATTCAAGTGATCTGTGCCTTTACAACTGAATTGGGAAGCTTATACAAGAGTTATGCAAATAGGATATTGCGGATAGTTTCAGCAGACTACAAATTATTCTGAGTCTCTGACCCTCAAACAAAACAGTCTGAAGCCTCTTACACACAGAGTTTGCTACAAAGGAAGAAAAGCTTATGAAACTGCTCAGAAGAAAACACTAATAAAAATTTTTAAAAAGTCATTATTAAGAATTATACTTTGACTCCGGGCGGAGAACTCAGCTGATGTAAGAATATCCTAATGCCATTTAATTGAGTTATAGAGATGTAAACTGCAAAAGAATCTGCTCCCAAGCCTACTAGGAAAACAATCCCTGCTCACATTCTCTGCAAATGCTGGTGACTATAAATACAGAATAAATATGTAAGGATGAACCACAGATGCAGGGATTTGGATGGACTATAATGTGCTCATAAGTACAGACATAATGCTTGGAGCAATGAATGTATCTTTGTACCATGGGAAACCAACTTGCCCATGTTAGTCGCATTTCTAACCTCCCCATACAGCCAAGAGAAGAACAGATAAGAGTCTGGGTTTGGGAATACTTTAGAAGTGGAAATAAACACTGATTTCCCAAACCTCTGCAAGAATCCAGGCTGGGGCTGACAGTGCATCAAACACCAGCAGCCTTGGCTGAGCAAACCCATGTGGGCTCATCCTCACTAGGAAGTCTGAGCTCCCCAGCACAGCCAATGGCAGACCCACAGAGGAGCCACTCATGGGCTTGGGATGCTCCCGGGCTGATGCAGCACCACAGCACCCACATCATCCTAGGTCTTCTCCTGGTGCTTCTCCTATGTCAGAGAGCAACAGCTTCCCAGGGAGGTGGGAAAAAGGGCTCTTTTAACAATAATTGACTGCTGTACTTCTAGCAAGTGACAGCTTAAACAACACTTTTCAGACAGAAGCAAAACATCTGACATTTTGTCTCCTTGAATAACTAGCAAAAAGCTGAATTTTGGAGTACAGACAAGTCACAAACAGAACCATTGAAGAATAGTAAGGAAAAAGCCTGTACCAAGGAATTTCTCAGCAGAAGAATGATATACTAGACAAAAATAAAAGGATATACCATATGTTAAGTAATAAAATTGGCAAACCTAGTAAGGTTCAAATACTGCTATTATACACATCTGGGCAAAACTGGGACGGAAAAAATCATTAAGCAATCTGAGAACCCCCAAACAATGAAACTGTAAAATTCTGAACTGTAAAGCAAAGGAAACACACTTAATCCCTCAGGAGTTTTAAGTATGTATTTCAACTGGGTTATACCATCCCTCACAAGGACATGGAAGCACACAAAAACCTAGAGACACAATACAACCACTGTGCGCTGCTGGCACAAAGCCAACTGGCTCCAGAACCCACCAACCCTGGCACCTGTTGGGTATATCATCAGCACATGCATTACCTCCTTGGGACACCCAGGGAAGAAAAAGGCTCAACCAAGTACCCATTTTCCAGCAAAATGTAGAACTTGTACTGACACTATTTTAAATCAGGATTTCCAGCTGCAAAACAAGCCACCCTCAGTGCTGAAGTTGTTGCGACTTTTGTGCACTTCAAAGCAGTAAGCAGAAATACAGAATCAAGCAGTAAATAATATCATCCTGGCCTTGTGGAGCTGTTCCATCTATAACCGCAGATGTAACCTCTTCCTGGCCTCCCCGCAGGCTAATTTATTTATGAATGTTCCTATTAAAAATAGGCCTACTTGTGTAGTAGCTTAGTCTGCAGGGTGAGTAGGGGAGGCAGGATAAACACAGTTTAATGAATAAATGTTTTGGGACAAGATATTTCTTTCTATAGGTATGTGAGGTCTGGTTTCACCCTGCCAGGCTGTTAGGGGGTGCCCCACTAACACTCCCAGCACACCATGCAGGGTGGGTATTTTGGGGGCCTTTCCTTAGGCTTTTTTTTTCAACTCAAAAGTCCTGTGCCTGTATCATAAGCTTAAAAGGAAACTGCACACTGGGAGCCAACTACTACTGCCTTGGATTTTGACGTAAATAGTAATATATATTTCTAATGCTACATCAACACAAACCACTTTGTTTAATTTTTATTTTTTGACAGAGTGGTTTATAAACTAATCCCATGACTCTTGGCAACATGGAAAGGTTTGTAATTGACAGCATTCTGATTGTTATTAAAAAGGAGGAGGAGGGCTTTGCCCTATCAGGCAAAACAGGGTAAGCCAAAATGGGAGCAGGATATGGGGGAATGTTACAGCCCACTTCAATTTGTACTTTGAGAAAAGGGAGTCTGGGGAGATCAGGGGAGATGTGGGAAAAGAGAAAGGGTGGGGCTGTCCAATAGCACTGGGGAAGCTTTCCAGGCCAGGGTGTGTGGATGTGAGACGGCCAAGATGCCTTTGAATGCTGAAGGCACAAAAGGGAAAATCTCTGCCATGCTCTTCATCCCTACAAACAGCCAACTTCTCTTCAGGGCTTCTGGAAAAGCACATAGGGGGTTTGGAAAAGTCTCTAGCCACAGAGAAAGACCATAATAGAAGATCTTCATTTAGGGGATGAGTGGCGCGATCCTGACAGCTTTCGGCAGCTGTACTCAGAGCCCTATCGCCCGCCTGCGGCCGCCCTCACTCCCCTGCCTGTCATTCTCAGCCCATATCAAATGATAGAGAGATGGGACAACCTTGGCAGCCTGCGTGACAGACGGGCAAGACTGGGACCACAGGAGGAGCTGCTGAAAGGTCTGAAATTGCTGATATGTCCCACAGCATGAAGGACACTTGCCATGCATAATGAATAGGATGCTGAGTATTTTCCCAGTATTTTAGTTTGCCTGTGTACTACTTGATGTTTGCTTCTCAGAAAAGGAGGAAAAGAAGAAAAAAATCCCTGTGAAATTCTGTAGCGTGGTATCAGAACAGGCTGTGTGTTTTGAAAGAGTCAGTTGTATGTTGCCATCTTCCAGAACAACGGGAAAAGAAGAGGGAGAGCAGGGGAAGGTTGTTCCATTTGCAGTGGGACCTGCCCAAGGAAGGGATGCACCAGTCTTGATGCCACTAGCATGAATCAGACCTTGGGGTCACCTGCTGAGCTTTTTAGTGCCTTAAAATAAGGCATAGCCACTTTTTATTTAATACCATGTATAAGAGTTAAAATACAAACTCAAAACAACCAACAGAATTATCAGCGGCAGCCAGCAGCTTACTGCCTGAAATCTAATATCCAAAACAACTTCAAGAATCCGTGAATTTTCATAGACAGTTCAGGATCTGAGCAACACCAATAGAACAATATAAAGCTTTTCACATTCTCATAATGGATTGGAACAGAACTTAAATAAAAACACAAATCAAACAAACAAAACGTAATTCAGCTTTTCAAGGGGAGTACTGGAATTTGCACGTCCCAATCCAACAGCCTCACCCAAGTTACAGCAGCCCTTTCCCTGCCATTCCCAAATAAAGCAAATCACGATCTGAAAAATTTGGGGACCAGTTTTCACATTCAAGATTCCAAATATTTGATTCAAACAATTCCGCTGGAACTGGAAAAGCTACTCTCAGCCACGTGCACCTTGTGCTCTGGTTACACACTGCTGTGTCTCTGCCCCTATCCTCTGCTACGATGAAGACAGTCAAAACCACCAGGTTAAAGGTTCAGTGGGATTTTAGGAAGTCTCCTTGTGTACCACAATAGTTTGGGCAAGGAGCAGAAACTGTGAAAAATTTATCATTCTCTGTTTCCATAAGTGAGGAAAACAGGGGTTTTTAAACCAAATTAAGCCCATATGTAATTAAATCTGTAAAAGTTATGAGGAAATGGAGTCTGTACCACATAGTAACGCTTAAATTTATAAGCAGTGGAAAAAATACACAGGAAAAAACACATTAAAACCCATATATAAGTGTAACAATTTAAGGAAGGGAAGTGCTTAATAAGTTACGCTTTTTATCTCATCCAGTTACTCCAAATAATATTTAGGACTCCGGTTTTCCAAATCCAAATCAAATAAAAAAAAGCCGCAAAAGCGAGGTTTAGGTTGGGTCAGTGTCACGATGTGGAAAGGAAGGAGAACAGAAAAGATCTGAGAGTGATAAAATACTAAAAATAAATGAAATTTATGTGCACTACCACTGAAGTTGCAAAGTGAACTAAAAAGAAGAGTAAAACAGCACCAGACAAATATACAAGATTCAGGATTCTAACAATAATGTTTCTTGGTGATGCAGAAGGGAAAAGGGATTGAATTCACAACGCCTTTTTCTGAAAGCTCATTCCTTCAAGAAAAAATTATATGTTTATGATATACAAAACATGATGTTGAATTTTTTTCCTTATTACAGACACATGATTTCTCATATCCTGAAATCAAGTACCACACACTCTTAAATCCACTCCTGTACATTCAAAACAATCTCGGCTTATGGATAACATATTTTGGCGTTCAACCATTGAGATGATGATTAAAGATATTTTAAAGGACATCTCATCGGTTGTTAAAAACAAAGATTTCTTCGGCACTGATTTTCCTAAAATGCTTCACCTAAGATGTTCAACTCTGCATAATTTCATTGATCTCATTAAGTTTTCCAAGAAGAGATGCTTCACTCCCAGAGATAATACCAAGTTGAACATAATACTTTATATTACTTTTCTTCATAATTTCTCCATTTTCTTTTTTCCTCATACTCATTTTAAAAGACTTTAGAAAAATGCAAAGAGCACATGATAAGGAACAGGAATCCTCAGAGGATTGCTAAAATATTTGATGACTGTCCAGAAGCTGCTACAAATATTTTTAGTATATTATTCGCAGGTACTGTATTGAGTGAAAAGCACTGTTATTTGATTCAAGTGCTGAAGATTACTTAAGGCAAAGCTGTTTAGGTATTTCATTAAAGACAAGCATAAAACACAGTTATTATTGTGCTCGTCAGATTCCCAATTTTCAACTGCAGTGAAGAAAGACTCATAAAATTTCCAGTATCACATCCAAGATAGCAAAAGATCTCATATATAAAGACAATTTGCTAGTGATTTTTGTTTTACTCCATGACATTTTTCAAGGATACTTTGGACAGCTATTTCCTACACATCCATTGCAACAGAAGGCAGCACAGGAAACAAAGATTTTAGGATAAAGAGGGAACACTATCTCCAAACCAAATCCCTGCTGGCATTTCCCTCAAACTGGAAGTATGTGAAATCTGTCAAGAAACCAGAGCTGTAGAGTGCCTTGCAAGAGCACATAAGAGCAAACAAACAAATCTGATGGCTTCAGGAAAAGGAAAGTGTAGGAGGAAGAAATACTATGAGTTACCCTGCAAGCACCATTTGCAATCGGAGTAGGAGCAACTGCGAAAGGAAATACTGCAGCCCCAGATGTCCCCAAAGGACTATAAATCTGCTGGCCCTTGGGAGCAGGTAAAAAAAGCATTTCAATCATTAAATAACGAAGAACAGTGCTGAAATCTTCCTGGAGATGGCATGTGCAATCAAGTGCTGGCCACACAGATGGAAAGTGATTTATAGCCAAGGCTTTGGTGAGGACGGAGATTTCGCTTTGTTAGTACAAGGAGATAGATCTACTTCAGGAGTATTAAAAATCAACATGTAGATTTGTATAAATTCACTAATCTTGCAATGAATTTTATCATTTTAAAGTTCTTGGCCAAGTCTTTGTGGTTTCTTAAATAGTTTTATGAGGAGACGGAAAAGGATGAATGAAATTTTTCAATTGTAGGTACTGCAATAGTTTTAAACCTTGGTTTCAAGCTAAAAAGGAATTATGTTCAACATGGCACACCCCAAAGAAAAAACTGGTCATTGCAAGAAATAATATAGGAGAACCACAGCAGCTTACACATTAAGCAATTCTTTCTTGTAGTCAACTGGAAACAGTTACAGACTGACAATGAAATTATGTAGAACAAAGAGTTTTCAATAATATATGATCTTTTAGAAAATAATTCAAAGCTAACAGGAGGCAATTAAAATATCAGTTCAAAAATAAATTAAAAGATCACTCTGGACTCCACTTGGATCGGGATTTATGCCCTGCAGTACTATTACAAATCCTGAATTATAATTTTGACCGTATTATTTACAATTCTAATTAAATTACACCACAATATAGGATTTTGGCTATTGATTTAACTCATCCAAAGCTGCATGACAGATGGTTCGAATTCAGGCAACAAAAACTCCTGATTTCAAGAGCTTTGTACACTCTAAGAACCCAAACCTTAAAATAAAATTTTGCTCAAAGTTTTCAATCACTTCCTAGAAAAGACAGTAGTAGCAATCTTCCCCTCAGTAAAATAATTTAGCTTGTAATCTGCGAATATTTCTTGGTTGAATTTCATTGATTTTTCAAGATTATAAATTTTACAGATACCACTGATGTAGCAAACATTTTTATTCCCCCTCACCTCCATGCCTTCTTGCTGTAATTTCTTAAGACATGCCTTGATAGAAAAGAGAGAAGTAGAAAAACAGATGACAGGAAAGGCTCTGCTGAAGTTACACTATCAGTTTTCTTGCTCTGAGATACAGAACTTATAATTTTCAAATTTTGTATAAGTGAAAAGCAATAGAAATAATCTCGTATTAGCCAGACTGGGAAGGCAGCTTAAGCCATTTTATTCATTATCTAGTTTCTTACGCAAACTTCTGGAAATCAAACATTGAAAGATGTATTTGTGTTTTCTAGGTGTTCACAAAACATCAGAATAAATGATGGGTAGTAAAACCTAAAGGAAATCTCACATATAAGAGCATGTGTGAGTAACACACATATTTAACTTCTAAATAAAACCACCAAAAGTTGGTGGGATTTAACAGTGGCTTAAAAATATTACCTTTGTGGAGCTCTATCCTGCAAGCACTCAGGGATGAGCAAACTGAGCTGTCCTCTGCAGGCAGGGTTACCCTCTGCCATGACCTGCCTGACAAGCCCTCAGCAGTGAAAAGATAGTCTTACAATACTATAATACATTTAAAAAGATCCCAACGTTTTGTATGTATGAAATTGCTGCGTTTCCATAAAACCCCCTGTCAGATTTACTCCCCTCTCAATACAGCTTACTTGCAAAATATTAATGCAGGCTCTCTCTGCAGCAATTAGCACTATTACACAGGAGGGCAACTCTCATCTTTAAAACCATGATTAAGGGCCAGAAATTGTATTGATTTTTCTGTTAGCTCAATTACCTGCAGCTATCTCACCATCCAGAATGGTGGCCTTACCCTGTTTACTACCCAAGGAACCTCAGCTTCTCCAGGAATACTTGTTTATACAACACAAAGGTACACTGCCATTGATTCCTTGCAGAAATCCAGAAGTTAAATTTACACTGCTCATTTAGGTGTTTGTTGCTAGAAATGGGCACCAGCACTGCCAGCAGCACACACACAGGCAGGTCTAGAAAATCTTGCCATCAAAAGCAGGACCTTCACTTCTCTCTCCAATAAAATTACAGCCATATTTTAGAACTGATTTTGAAGCTAAGTGGTCAGTGTAAAAGCTTAGTGTTAAACCAGACAAAAGGCAGGATTAAGTCATACTAATGCAGAGCTCAAAACTCAGTAGGCATTTAATAAATGACAACTTATGCCCCATCCCTAATTGAGTCCAAGCCCTGGATAACACCACTAAGAACTGATTTTTTTTTCCTCAATTTCCAAATGAGAGGAATTATTTTACAAGCCACATAGTGGATTTAACCGAAAATATGGTGGTTTCATGTTTCCACAGGCAATCACAGCTACTGGTGAAAAAGACAGAAAGAAAGACAGAAAGACAGACCTTTCATGTCCATCACCTAAGTCCCAAAAATCCAAAGTCAAATCAGCAAAACTAGATAAAGACATTTTAAAAGTAATCACTGCACTTTTGTCTACCAAGGTCACCAGAGCAAACAGAACAACCACCAAAGTTATTGAACTCCCCCAAGGAATGTGAACAGTTATCAATATCACGTATTTTCTTAACCTTTCTCAAAGGAAAGCAAGAGGAAACAAAGAAAAAGCAAGAGAGAAAAATATGAAAGTTGTGTCAGACATATTAACAAAATTTTTAAGCAGAATGGAGCAAACAACAGAAGGAAAGCTCTGATTTCCACAACTCACATTTCTTTAAAAACTAATCCACATCCATTGGAAAAAAAAATTTAGAACTTGGTGCATTACAAAATGCTCTTACTGAACCTCCAATCACAGAAACGTATTTCTCCTCTTCTGTCAAGCTTCATTTTTCCTACTGAATCTTGATCCCCAGTAAGCCAAATATTTTTTTGAAACTTATCTCTACTTGCCTCCACAAATGCATGATTCTCTGAAAAGACCCCAATGTTCTTATGAGGGCAAAGATGCTGAATAAACACCAGATTGGTTTTTATTTATATGAATGTTTAAAATAGCTCTTAAAACATTGTAGGAGAGATTATTTTTATTTATAGCTTAGATTTTTATGTGTCACATTTTTAAACAAAGGGGAGAAGGGAGCAAAGCTCTGCTGTTCACATTAGGTGTCAGGCGAGCATCAGAAAGGTGTGTCATATCAGAGTAGGAAAGACCAAATTATAATGTTGTATTTGCTATGTTCTGACTTCTCTCCCTCCTATTACAGCTGAAATTCTGTGTTGTGCTGCAGGATTTTCAGAGCAACATACAGATGGCTGAGAAATCCTCCCGAAACCTTCACAGCACCATGGCAGCTCAGAATAAGGAATTAGAAAACGTGACATTTGACTGGCAGCGGATAACAAGTGCAAAAGCTGCGGTTCCTCTAGGTAGAAAGAAAGCAAAGCAATGTAGTGGAAGAAAAAATTCTTGACAATACTGACACTCGGGACCTATTTTTCTCCTCAATGCACGTGTAGTTCTCCTACAAGTATAATGAGAGTTATGCACATATGGTGAAGGGGAAAAGTTACTCCACACAGCCAACTGCCCAGCCACTCTGCTTGAAAAATATTATGACACAGACAGTATAAAGATGTTTTTAGTAGCTTTTTGAGGGAACTAACCCGTTTGGGAAAGCGTCTAGGTCACTTCAAAGTAGAAGTAGGAAGAGGTAAATATTTATAGCTTCGCAGTGAATGTCTAATGCCTAAAATCAATCACTCGTCTACCCAAAAGATAACTCCTCCGCTTCCAGTACCCAAAGTAACAGCTACATCAATCCAACAGAAAGCAAGGATAAGAGGATTGATCACAAAAATTGAGATTTCAGTGATTAAAAAATATTGTTGAACAGCTGAATTTCTCAAATGCCTCCGTTTAATGTCATAAATGCATTACTTCAGGAATGGAGATAAAAATTCCTTTCTACTCCAGAGCAGTAACAAAAGCAAGGAGAGTAATTGAAGCACAACAGCATATTAGCTGTGATTAAAATACTCGTACCTAAAACTGCAGAGAAGCTCAGCCATGTGTTACTCCAGGTGTGACAAACACATGTGGGCTGACAAACCAGGGCTGCCACAGCAGCTCTGTGACTCAAACTCTTCTCTTTTACCCAGGTCACAGCTATAGGGTTAAACTTTTAAATTATGAAATGCTAGTAGCTGTGAAGATGATTATCTGGATTTTAGACACATCTTTTCCTCCTGAATGATAAAAAGCCACTCTTCTTTCCTCTGCAGAGCAGTGCAGGTCCCCCAGCACTGCACATTTTAGACCCCAGCAATGCAGAATTACTTCAGCCATCAAATTGCCACTGAGAACATACTTTTCCATGCTTAAGCCACAGGTGATTATATTCAGAGCTGGTTTTCAGAGTTTTAAGCTTGTTGAGTCTTTTAAACCCATCCCTAGGTACAGCATAAAGAGGTTCCACAAACCTGATGCCATCCTGGGTGCAGCTGCAATCCTTTTCCAGGGCTGAATGCATCTGTGGCACACAGAAAGCAAACCCAGGCTTCCTGCAGAGCCCCACTGTGCTCAGGAACCATGCCTGGGAGAGGAACTGGCTTTTCATTGTCCACAACCCAGAGACATCAAGCCAGGATGTGAAAGAGATTTAAGGGAAAGAGCAAAAATTCACTAGAAGTTACTTAAAATGGAAAAGTTTTCTAAAGGATTTGTTTCAAAATTGTCACTGGACATCTTGGACCTCAGTGTTGAACCACACCCATGAAATTTCAAGGTTGTTTTGAAAAGTTTGCAATGAACCCCAAGTTATTTAATATTCTCCCTTTGTAAAACAGGTAGGTAAAGTTCATGTTGGCACAATACATGAAAAGCTGGGACAGGGTCCAGGGAAGACATGCTGAAGGTCCTCAACTCCTGCCACCACCGTGCTTCCAATGGTCAATCATGAGTGACTCTGCCTGTGCAGCCCTAAAATCTAGAATATTTTCCAGCTGGGATTCAGTTTCCTAGTCCAGACAATCCCTTAGAAGAGTTGATATGAAAGAAAGAGGACGAACAGCATTCTGGTCCATCAGTAGGTGAATGTGTGTTCACCTGAAGCCAAAGGGAAACCTCTTTCTGTATCCCACACGTATGGACATCCAATGACATATACCCATGTATTTACACAGTCACAGCCTGCTCCCTTAAAATCTCCTTTAAACTATTTTCAGAATTTCTCCTTTCGTCCTCTGTGATTAAATGACTGAATTCCTAAATATTTGTAAATTAAAACTCATAAGGATTTAATAAACTGAGCTGATATAAACAAGGTGGTCTGTTTTTAATCCTACACCATGGCTGTTGTAAAGAAATCTGGGTGAGTACACAGCTCTCATCTAAAATTCAGTCCTTTTCAGTGAGCAGCCAGTGAAGCAAAACCACAGAAGCCTGAATGGTAAATACTTTGGTGCATCTTTTATCCATTAAAATACTATCTTTCCCATAAGAAAACAGACTTCTTTTAAAGAAGTCAGAGCACAGACAAAAGAACTTTCTCTTCTCAAGTTGATAATTAACATGGTTAATTTGAAGCTGTGCACTTCATTCTGTATGGAGCTACCTATGATTTAAGGGTTTGCTGTAATCTGTCCCTCCCAGCAGCCTCAAAAACACACACAAATTAACCATTCAAAATAGTCAGAGTCCGTGCAGAAATCCTGGCTCTTATGAAAAGTACCAACTAAAAGTACATAATCCATAATATCCTATATAATGTAATAGTCAAAACTGCTGTATTACTGGAAAATGAGAAAATGTTACCATATGTGAAGATGAGAACTTCTGTAAATTAAAAAAGAAAAATGAAGTCCTGTAAGCAATATACACCAGTGTGGTCTAAATATAACTTTGCAACTGTCATGCAAGAACCCTGTTAACTTGAATTAAAAGCTGACAGCACCCAACATCAGGATAATTGCCCACAGCAGCGTGTCTGGCTCACGTTCCCCGGCACTCATTCCCTGTGCCCGAGCCCCCAGCCCTGCCACAACACTGGTAGGACACAGGCATCATCACCCTGTAGGGCAACAGCTTTAGTATTCTAACCCAGCCAGATCATGATTTTCATCCTCCAGTGCTCACTCAGAGATTTAAATCAGTGACTGGTATCAAAGTGCACATGAAAAAGGCTGGTTTGCACAGTTGTCAGTGTCACCACGAAAGGCAAAGAGGCTGCCAAAGAAAAATACACAAGAATGGATTCAACATCTCACATTTATAGAGCATAATATCCCTGAACCCATCCTGACACTGGTGTCTGCCCTGCTGCAAGCTCGGCAAGAGACATCTGGGATGGGAGAGGACAAATTCCAAGGATTGGATACTGCAGCTTTCCCCTCAGTGTGGGCTCCATGGGGATCACATCAGTGCCAGCATGAGATACCACGGCAAGAGAAAGCAAATTTCATCTGCTATGTACTGCTCTGTCATAGTCTTAATAAGCCACTATATACATGAAGAAAAACACTACTAAAATTAATTTATTAATAAAAATAAATCTAAGACTTGAAAAAAAAAAATCTTCTTAAGAGTTTTCTAAATGTGTAGTGTCCTACATGCCAAGTTCTCCTGATCAGGTAACAACTTCTGCTTCTTACTGCTGAAATAATAAAGTCTAGCTGCCTTTTCCAGCAGAGGCTTTCCAGCAGAACAGGATGAAGTTTAAGCAGTAAATGCACACTTTCCCCGAAGGAGCAAATGTTAATTTCAAAAAAATAATTTTGAAACGTACTTTACGTTTTAAAATTTATTGAGAAAGCCCAGACATTAATTACTCAACAGAGCATTTCTAGCAGTGTATGCAGAATGTGTTTGGGTATTTTAACACAAATAGGGAAAAAACTCCTAGAAGCCCTGACTTCTCTCCAAAATCCCTGTATTTTGGATCAAGAGCAGTTTTCTCAGTTTGAAATAAGCTCTAGCCTGGATCCAGCAAGCACAACATGCACCCCCCAGCTCCAGACAGCAATAGGTGTGTGGGCACCTCCACAAAACTCTGAACACTTACAGCACAGGTAACAGCGGACAACACACCCCAGCGACTTACAGCAGTTATTTAATCAAGTTTTCCAAACTACTCAGGAAATCACTTCTTCCTCCACCACACTCCACAACCTAGATTGTGATCCTAAGTTATTTTGACAGACTCTTTTTAAAGTTCTCCACTGTAGAAAAGGAGGGAAGCCAGTCAGCTTTACATCCAGGAATGGCAGGATCTGGGCTGGGAGCTTTTTGTCTTTGTGGTTTGCTGCTGTAATTCCAAAACCACACACAGTGCCGGAGCTTTAGACCACTATTAGAAATGTGACTTAGGAATATATTAAGAACACTCGTGGGAAGGGGAACTGAACTTTTATGTGGCTTCCTGGAGGCTGTTCTGGCACTGGCAAAAAATCAGACACTACACAGTAGTGGATTGGTAATAAACTAACCCAGAGCCGGACTTCCAGCCACTGTCAGGCACATGGTGCCATGGACAGAAAAAACATGCAGGATGAAATCATAGCCCCACGTGGCACAAAGCCAATTTTTCAGTGTGGGCAAAAACACTCACATACAGCTGTATTTGTCCACGTTAGTAGGGAGGAAAATTTTAAGGGACTTAGACCAGGTCTTTGATTTGCATCTTTCTCCCTATTATTATTTATTACACTGAAGATAACCTTTTGTTTTACAGGCCCCCATATTCATTCGAATAAACAAGTCATCATTCCGTTAACAAATGCATAGCATAGGCATAATGCAAAATATAAATCTGTGAGACAAAGCAGAACCATTCAGGTTTTCAAAACCAAAAAGCACTTGGTGTTTACCAGGCATAAAAATACAGGCACCCCAAAATATTTTTTTATAACTAAAAGTTCTATTTCTAGCAAACCACAGAGATTTCACAAGTTTTCCATCTTTTTGGACAAGCAATGATTTAATTCACATTTTAATTATGCTACAGAGAGATTATTATTCTGTAACAGATAAATAGCATTAAGTCAGAAGTTATTTCAGGCATTACAAAATTACTGAGACACCCTGCTAACATGTTTCATCTCTTTTCCAACTTTTCTCTGTCCTCTATTAATGTAAGAGAGGCCTACACAATCAAATGGAAAATACAGTACATACTTCTCAACAGGAAACTAAAATTGGCTACACACCAAGCACATTAGTATTCAGAGAGCTAAAAAAAATTTTAAAAAAAATTAAGTTGCCTGTCTCCTAGCATTTCTGATTACTCCAGTTATAAAATCAAAGCCATTCCCGTGTATGCAGTGATGCCAATGGGTGGATGAATTAAATATGCTTTCATTATGTCTCCTTTTGAGGTTCACTGCCCTCCTGTTTTCAAGCAGCACATAAAAATATTCCTATTTAGCTCTGTAGGATCAATGCTATGCCTGTTAAATGCAGCATAAATCTTCCACTGATTTCTATCCAAACAGACTTTGACAAAAGCAAATGCAAATACAATGAACTAACACACTACTCTGAGCAAGAGAAGAGAGCTCTACACAAGGCACAAATAAACTTCAAACATCAAAAAAATTTTTTTCTCAGACCTTTCATATGATACAAATACACAGATTACTTTTTTTATTAAAATCTTATTTTGCTAACTAAAAGTAGTTTCTTTTATATTCCCCTTCTCCAAATCGTTCCAAAGAGCATCTGAAAGCTCAGACATACGCTATTCAAAGAATTTAAAAGTCAATGCTAGAATTTATCTAGTTTCTAAAATATTATCCTATTTGTTGGCAGAAAGCTGTTCCAGGCATGAAGGCAATTAGTTCTGTTAGCACTCTTCAGAAAGGCTAGAGAATCCCTCGAGATTTCTAGGGAGAAATGGGAATGGTAAGGGCACGTTGTTCAATGTGATTCCCCCCAGCCAAACACAGATGTCCGATTAAAAGGCCAATTAAAGGAACATTAACCTTTAACCAAAAATATAACAGTAGTTTAAATTAGTCAAGAAACCCAGAGCTGAATGTTATCTCAAACTCCTTCTCCTCTGCAGACTTTCTATAAAGTGTTAACCATTCATTTCTGTTTTATGAGGCCAACACTGCCCATAAAACTAACATTTTTGAAGTTAACACTCGGCTAACTTGGAGAAACAATGTTGTCACAGGAATGTTAAAAAAAAAACAACAAAAAAACAAACACCAAGAAAATCAAAAACACCAGACTGCAACCACGTATCTGCAACATACATTTTACACCTTTTGAAAGTGAAGGTGGGGATAAAAGTTTAAACCAGAATTCACTTTGGAGTAAATTTATCAGCAAAGTACCCACACGTTCACGTAGCACGGCCTGCCACGCATTTTTAACATTCAATCCTGTAATTGATTTCAAAAAACAACCATAAACAACCCTCAGATACAAGGGTTATACTGCCATTTAATGGTTAAACAGAGGGCGTACAACCATTTATTGCATTAGGAGACTAAAGGACATACTGCTTAAAGTAAACTTGGAGTCATGTGTACAACAGAGATAAAATAGCAAAATGCACTGATGTTGCTTAAAACTGAAAAAGCAAAGTGGTGAGAGATGCACAAAATACACGGAGTGGGAATAAAGCCACCTAGCCAGAAATCAACAGAAGCACCTCCAATTAACTGCAGTGCTCCCCGTCACTGACATTTTTCTAATTGACACCAAATTAGCATTTACTACCCCAGAGCCCGGTGTGGCAAACACTTGAATGGGGGCTCCTTGACGGCTTGGCTCCTGCTCGAGGTGTAACCAACAAGATTTAGGGAGATCCAGGCTGGGCTGGCACTGGCAGAGGGCTGCACACTCTGCCCTCGCCCCAGACCTGCACCCTAAAACAATGTATTAATTCTGCATTTGCCTGGCCTTTGGAGACGGTGCTTAACGTGATTAGTGCTGCTGTCTACCCAACTTAAGTGCTGAGCGTGCTTTAGAAGCTGAAAGTAGAGCAGATGTCTTCTGCTACCCAGAACATTAGAGCTGAAGTTTTCTCAGAGGGCAGAGAATAAAGATGAAATCTTTTCACAAGGGGCATAAAAGAAATGCCAATATTCTTGCATATACTCCCTGTAGCACAGCTCTGCCTTGTTTTCTGCTGGGTTGGCTTGGTTTTTTTACTATAACCAGGAACAAAAGCTATTTTCCTGTAATTGTTTAATCAAAATTACTATATGATTTTGTGTCTCTCTGACTCTGCCTAAGTATGCCATCTAATATATTTTCTCAAGCTTCCCAAGTTAGTTTTCTGAAAAATAGCCTAATAACAGTAACCAACATTTGCTTTTTAGACTGTATTAACAGAAAAAAAGAGTAAGTTATTAAATTAATTACTTGAAACTACTTACTGTAAGAATAAAAAAAAAGTATAAAAATGGCCTTTAAAAGTTTTTTACAGTATTTTTGTGTTTAATACTGTACTTACTACCACAGCTATTTTAAATACCTGTAAAAGGAACGTTTTATTTGTGTGCATTTGCTTGCACCTAGTCACGGAGGAGACTCTGAAGATGAAGCTAAATATTAATTACGGTTAGCTTTCCAGAAAACAAATTCTACAAACATCTCAGGAGTAAATTTATCATCTGATTTTTTTGAATCCATGATCCACAGAAATAAAGGCCACTAGCACAGCCAATGAAATTAAACTTCAAAGGGAAAACCTGATGTTCCCAATTGTTTTAATAAAATTAAAGAAAAAGGCCACTTCAAAAGTTAGTTTTATTAATTATATACAGGATCCTCAAACAGCTCCTTGGCCACATGTTCTGGCTGGTGCTATCTTACATGACAAATCTGTGGTGTTAACCTCACGCTGACAAAACCTGCCGTGAGTACGTTGATTACGGCTTTGGAAGGACCACCCAGAAAGACAACTCCACTGAACACCTCTCCTCCAGTAGCACCAGCTAACAGGGAATACACACACCAAATACACTGCCTGAAAAATTAAATCCTTGCAAATAATTTCAAGCAGAAACCCACCAATTGCAAAAAAGACAAACTGGACCCACTTACTTCTCAGTGCTGTCGGATGCTCACACTACTCCAGTCGACCAGCAAATCTCTTTCTGTCCCAGTTGAAATGGTCTTTGACAAAACTAATATTCCACACTGAGAAAGCAACTTGCCTTTTACATGCATAAAAACATATCCATGCCTTGGATAAGCACTGAAGCTCTTTTCTGGTTGCTATGCAATTCCGCTGCAAGAAAAGCCTGTTTGGTGAGTGGTCCCACCTTCTATTATATTTATGCTTTGTTTTCACTGCATCTGCTTTAAAATATTTCAGAAGCTTCGTGTTGAAAGCGATTGACCATACAAACATCCTGTTCTCTCCACATTCAAGTCTCAGCTGCATTTCTCACACAGACTGATGCTGAAGTATCTTTAACAGTTCCCCAATCCCAGGAACATGCTGGTCTTTGTGCTCCTCAGGGCATCACTCACAACCCCGCAGTTTCCCAAACCAGTGCCTACATAAAAGTAGAAAAGCTGAAACAGATCACTGTGCACTTCAGTACCTACAGCTGTTACTTTGGAGCACAAAGATTAAAATTTCAGCAACCAGGTCCTTCCTCCATCCCACTGCTGGATGATGCAGAACACTGAGCCACAAAAGCACTGACGGGAGAGCAGAGAAAAACAGCCTGGACACATATGGTTTGACTTAACATTAACTGCTTAAAGGTATTTTGACTAGTTCCACAGCTAAATTACATGCACCTGTTGCACGCATTAGTAGCACCTACATCCTGCTCCAAACACAAGGATGTGGGCCTGGGGATGTAAGACTCAAGAAGATTACATTTCACATGTTTAGCACTGGAACAGAGTAGATTTATTTATCAATTTCACAGTTTCCTTGAAATAAACCATTTACATTAAAATAATTCAACATAATATGCCATAAAAATAACATTTGAACACTCTAATTTATACCTTTTTATATACACTTACTGTTAATTTTATGATCTGTGCAAAAATAATTTATCAGCATCCAGTTTGTAGCATGGATTTCCAGGGCCAAACCAAATGAATCATGAGAGAAACATGTTCCTGCCTTTTGAATACCTTTAATTTCAGTAATTAACCATAACACATAGAGCCAGTCTATCTAACATGATTAAGCTTTTTTGATGTTTACATTTTTTTGTTCTGTCAGCAACGTCACCAATGGATATGCTATTTTTCCCTCTTGCACCATCCTGTATCTGAGCCTCTACCCTCTGGGAATGTAGTTGGGGTCCACCTTTGCCAAAGAGAAGCTCACAAACCAAGCAAAGACGAAGACAAGCACAGGTACAGAACAGCTCATATAGGAAAACCAAGAGGGAACAGCTTTCCTCTGCCTGGAAAAGGACAAGAGAGGAAGAATACAAGAGATGTACACAAAATCATAAAAGGCACGGAGAATCAACTGGGAGGTGAGTGGCCATTACCTCTCCCAGTGCTAAAAAGGGGAACTGGACAAATCCATGGAGGGAAGTTCGCAGAGATACGGACACAATCGCTGTTTCTGACAAAAGACCTGCTGGAAAGTCTCCTGGAGACTTATCCCCTCCTGTCTGTACACATCTTAAGTATCTACTACCATACAGTTTTGTTATGGAATTTCATCTTCTAAAGAAAAATATCCTTTTCCATCTCCACTCCAAACAAGTGTTGCAGGGTAAGCTCAAGGGACAATGAAAAGGAGAAGGAACCTCAACAGTGCAGAAATGGGGAACAGCTGGAGGCACCAACCAGACTTTTCCAGGCTTTCAATCCCCAAGAAGTCCCACTATCCCTACAGGCACCGAGGGAGTGGGGTGGGAGCTGCCCAGTTATGCTTCATGGAGGTCAAGAAGAAAGTCGCAGCTCCTAGGAACTCCCATGTCCAGCATCCTCCTTCCAGTACTGCCAGTAGGCAACAGGGCCAGGAAGAGATTAATGAGAAGACCCTATGGGTCTGAGACAGAGGGTCATCCCTGAATCCTGCTGAATAGAGAATCTTTGCACCAGACAGCCTTTGGTTTGACCACCCCTAGGATGGTCTTTCTTCTGTGAGAAATTAATAACAAAGCTTGCTTATGATTTAAAACAAGTGGGGAAGGCTTTTTGCAATTACCTGTATAAGTGCTGTTTATGCTCAGTGCTGAACAAGTACCAAAAAGTTGAGCTTTCCCAAATTTTTCTTAGGGAACATTAGGCAAATCAGCTCTACCACTCCCCATGTCCCAGCTGTGACAATGACAGATCCCCAGCTTCAGTGACGTTCTGTGGACTCTGGAGTTAACACTAGTGGTACCTGAAGCCATTAAGAGAGACTTATGGAAAGTCACTGACAGGCACTCTGCATCCTGCCATTCAGAACAACAAAACAGCTGCCCTCAAATGTAGAAACCTGTTTATAAATAAGTTGGAACCCACCACAA
Source organism: Passer domesticus (assembly GCF_036417665.1). Taxonomy (NCBI): domain Eukaryota; kingdom Metazoa; phylum Chordata; class Aves; order Passeriformes; family Passeridae; genus Passer; species Passer domesticus. Next base: position 12,453,757 of record NC_087493.1, read on the forward strand.
TTAAGCTACTTTCAGTATTGAAGATCATAACTGAAATCAAAGGATGATTTACTCTGAAGAGTTCAAGTGACATCTGCTGAAATAAAAATATAGTTTGGAAAAAGACTGTAAGAAGATGACTACATTATTATCAATAACTTTTACAGCTGTCATTAATTTTCACTTGGTTTTATCTTCTCTCCTAGTCTGCATCCAATTTCACATTGACTTGTGCTTTATTACAATCCCAATGCGGATCCCATCAACTGAAAAGACTAATAATTGCCTATGAAATGTCTATGAAATGCCTGTGAAATACAGTAAATAGCGTGGATATTGTTTCCCCTTTCCTTAGCAAAGCACAGCATCTTGAGGCGACTGGCACAAAGGAGGACCGACAGCCTTGAAACGTTCTGTTTCCAGAATGGAAAGCAGCTACAAATATATATGTGTGGACCAGAATGTCTCCTCCCAAAGCTGGAAAGAGTTAATCAAGTTACGCTGCTTGAATACATCAGTGAATGATGTTGAAATGGCACAGGAACATTCTCTAGCCCGGCATATACCAGACAAACTTCCCCCAGTGACTATAATTTAAGGCAACATTTTAAAAGAGCTCTTTAAATCTCAGTGCTACAGAGAACTGCTGAGGCTTGTAACAGAACCTCTCTTGCCTTCCTCCCCTGACAACACACTGAGCTCAAAAGTATATGTTTAACACCCAAGGGTCCTACCTGTCTTTAAGGAATTTTTGTAAAGTAGATGGCTACCTCAGGCTATTTAAGTACTTTATAGTAAGACATTAATGGCATGTATAGAGATATTCCTTTGATCATTCCACCACCGGAAATAAATAAGAAAACAACCCCTAAATCTTTACCATAAAAATTTATGCTTGGAACTCACCAATGTAAGAATCATCATACCACAAAACCACAAACAGTATTCAATTCAGTCTCTGTGTTCTCACTTATGTGCTAGCCTTTGATATTCCTCATGATGAAAAATGAATACATTTTACTACAAAGATGATTTGTGAACAAAGCCGTTTTTATTTTGGTTTCCTACTGAAGAACAAGAAATCTAAAGTTAAAGGAGGAAATCAATAGCTGGGCTAATTATCAGCCAAAACCAACAATACATGAATGAAATGGAGATTTTCTCGTTTGTAATTTCTAGCAGCACATTTCAAAACTTTCTTTTTATTGTTCCATTTCTCAGTTCAGAATTCAAAATATCATTAATATGAGGCAGAATTTAAACTGTTTTCATTTTCATTGCCTACGTTGAAGATACAGAACCGTCTTCCTTTTGCTGTATAACTAAGCATCACCAAATGAAATGTTACACAAGTTTTATTTTAAGGGCTGCTCTTGAAGAAAGAGAGCATGTGAACATCTGTGAAAAACAAGTGCAGAGAGAAGACTAAGATATGTAGATAAATCATTAGTTATATTAAGACATGAAACAGGCACCCAAAGAATTGCATAAAATGTAAATGAACTTTGGGATCTGGTCTCTTAATTTGACAGCTGTTTGACAACTGCAAAATGGAAAACTGACCTCAGACAACTGTGTATAAATGAGACCATTAAGCAGAAGAATTTCATATGGAATGATACAATATACAGTGCAGTAACTCCTCACATGGGAATAGATAAATGTAGACTGGAATTTTTATTGTCTTTGAAGGTGGTGATGTTAAAAAGACTTGAATTTCACAAAGGGGAGCTCTATGCTACATTATCACAATTAATGCCACTTTCTGAAGTACAATGACTGTCGCCTGCAGAAAGATTGCTCACACAGAACTCACAGGCATTTAAAAAAACATAGCCAAGGATATGTGTCCAGTATATCCCCAGTGTCTGGAGACATAGGAAAAAAAAGTCCTCTGCACTTCAGCTGCAAATTCAAAGTCAGTAAAATTATACAATGAATAGGTCATGGGATAACTTATTTGAGGGGTTTCTTTGAAAGTGTTGCAGGCAGTCAAAATTTCACAAGGAATCTGTATCACCAAAGCAGCACCAGAACAGACCGATCCATGGAGAGAGTGGCTTAAGGAAATACTCTGCAATTTTGGCCCCTATGGACAGATCTTCCTGGAAAGAGCGGCAAAGCAGTAAGGGGGAAGCTTTTACCATGACTGCCTGCAGCACGGTTAAAATTTTGTATTCTCAGCAGTAACCGAGAATTAAATGTGAAACAGAGAGAAAGCCTACTTTTAGATGTAACCAATCATTTCTACTCATCCTTCTGCTCTAGATCCCACTGAATAGGGCAGATCCTCCAAAAGCATCCCCAAGCACCACTTCTTCACATTCTCCAGCAATGTAAAGAGCTATTTGTGATGTTTCCTTTCAAAGCAGTTAAGCACTTTGCTCTTTATTTCTCTCTTTGGGACAAATACTTAAAATCAGCCTTTCCTACCTCTGTTTTTAACCACAAAAAACACACAAAAGTTGCACAACCTGTAATAGAAGAGACAAAGCCACCCAAGCACTTGCTACAAAATCCAGACTTAAAAAGAAAGGTTACAATTTTCCAAGCTAACCTAACAAAAGGTTAGCAGTGACAGCAGCAGAAGTAAAGATTTCTAGAGTCAAGTGACTGCAGTGGCTGGACTTTTGGATAGAAAAGCTATTTGCTGTCCATTACCTTTAATTTTCAGTAGCAGTTTGTTAGGGGTGGGATTTGTTGGGGGTTTCAGTTTCTGGTTGTTAGGGATTTTTTTTCTAGATCTTGTGTTCAGTTTTCATGTCCCGACATAATTCAAGTGGTCAGTAATGAAACTGAAACTGAAAAATAAACAAAGCAAATCCCAAAGATATCAAATGAGACATAAGCACCATCACCAAAACATTGAACATCCAAACCTCTTGCCGCACGGAAGTGCACTCTAACTGCACTATCTGAAGAATCACAGTCACGGAATATCCTGAGTTGGAAGGGAGGCACAAGAATCATGGAGCCCCGGCCCTGCACAGACATCCTAACAATCCCACTCCACGCCTGAGACGTTGTCCTAACACTCCCGGAGCTCAGACAGCCTTGGGGCCATGACCATTCCCTGGGAAGGCTGTTCAGTGCCCAACCACATTCTTTTGTTCATTTCTAACCTGTCTTTTCCTAAATTTTCTCATTCTTGTTTTCAAGAGACACTAAATAACCATCTCCTAAACATCTTCTCCCAGCCAGTTGTGTTTTTACAGCCCTTCATGACACTCTGCCTCACTGTCACCTACTTAATGCTACTCAGAAACTAATTATGGCATTGTAATAATACTACTGATTTATTCTTGCACAGTCCTGGCACAAAACCAACTCTACTTCAACTCTAGTCCAAGTTAATCCCAGATATGACCAGAGCTATGGAATCACATCTGCATGACGACTTGAACAAAATTTGTGCTTTACAGGTTATCCATTTTCTCTGACTCTAGCAGTAACTAATAAAACGCTTGAAATCTCCCTACAAAACTTGCACTGCTCATAAGCCTCTGCATCACCTCTTGGCCCCACTTCAAAAGAAACTTTAGAAACATCCAGATCAGTAGGGAGTTGAAGTCGACCATCATTTTACAGGGGAGGCACAAATAATTTCCACCAGGAGTGGTCCTTGCCCTGAAAACTTTAATCAGGGATGAAGAACGTGAACTCAACACACAGATCACAGTTCAACACCTTCCCGTTACAGCTGGAACTCTGCCAGGTGGTATCCTCCATTCGTCCCTTCCAGACACAGCTCTGCTACTTATGCTCACACCAACAGGAACCTTCCTCACTGAGGAAAACTCAGCTGAGAAGAAGGAGCCTGCCTGAAGCAGGGCTGGCTCTGCTGCACACTCCTGCTGCCAGGAAGAGGCCGAGAATCATGGTAAAAAAACTTTGACAATCAGGCTGTAACCAGCACAAGCAGTAAGAGAAACACATCAGAGACTTCCCTTCATTTTAACTTTATTTTCTATATCCAATTCTGCTCCCTTGCTGCCGAAGGCCATTTTAGATAAAAACTTTTATACTTTTATAATGGATGCCCTTCAAAGATAGTATTTTGCTTTTAATGTCCTTTAATAAACACAAGGCATTCCAAGCCTTTAAGCAGCTTGTAAAAGGTTATTATTTTTAAAAGTATCTAACTTCAGAACACAAAAATGAGTTTGAGGCCGAACTATCCAGCCTGCTCTCAAATGCCAGCACCTTTATAGTACTCTCTGAAGTTACAACAGATTGTCATGTCTGTTGGGAGCACCAACATAAATCTCGACTGTAATAAGCACTCTTAAAAGCAGAATTACAGGGACAGATTTTCATCTTCTAGAAGTCTGGTTTACTTCAAAAATTTACATAATCTATACAGATCCAGGCAGAGTTAGCCTTTAGTGACCTAAGAATACCAAACCCCCGAGGTTTGCAGATACATCTGGTTTAAAGGCAAAGCTTATATTAGTAAGCTGCTATAACTCTTACATCTCCATCCACGTGTCCCATTTTATTTCTTGTCCTAGTTTAACGATACTTCCAACATGTCCTGAGCTTTTCAATCTGGATGATGTACCTAATGATTTTGGTATTGAAAACCAACTTCCTCCTTCAGTTTCCATACAGATCTCATAAAAGCCAGAAGAAATGGATTACTGCCCAGAGCTGTGGTTCACTTGTTCATTAAACAGCTTATGCTTAGAATCCTCTTAAAAAGCCACTTAGTGGCAAATGGCTATTCAACACTACAAATAAAAACTTTCTAAAAAAAATAAAAATTACTTCAGCTTTCCATTCATACCGGTGTTATAATCCCTCTTTCCTAGGACAAGGTGTGCCAAGACCCTCCCTGTCCCTTTTCTCATATCCTAGAGGTACCTCTTTTTACTTCTCTCTATTACAAGCTACAGCAGAGAAAGGGATGACTGGGACATCTGCCTGTCCCAAGCTGTGGCTGATCAGATCAGAAAAGCCAACATTGCACTATACCTTCCTGTAAAGCCTTGCAGCTTTGGAAAAAATAAGTCAAAAGCCACACAAGAAAACTAAACTTCTTGCAGTACATAAAAATGAGCATTCAAGTGCTTGCTCCAGCCCAGGCTTGCAGCAAAGCATGATCAGCTCTCTCCTAGGCAGGTAAACTCTTCACAGGCAGTTGACAACTAGAGTGTGGAACAAAGTTAAAAGTCAAGGCAGAATGACACTTTATTTTAAGAGAGACAACAGTCATGGAAAATTAGCAAGAGGACATTTGCTCGGTTTTACTGCACGTAAGTCCTTTCCTAAGATGACAAAGTAGAATCTGAACTCATGGTATTTATGTAGTATTTTTTAACTACGGAAATTTGAAGAGAACCCTAAAATAGTTCAAAAGGAAAAGAACTACAAGAATGCTCTGGATTTGTGTTTCAATGAGCTATTCCCCAAAGAAATGGTATTGGTAGGCTGTTTCACGGAATCAGGAAATAATTTTTCTTAACCCTTCTGAGTTATACATTGCCACATTGTTGCTATTTTTCGTACAGCACATTACACTAGGTCTTGTATTGCTGTTTCTGAAACTGTCAGGAGTCTAATTCAAGGCAATAAACAGGTTGAATATGGCACTATTAAAATTACAAAAAGCAAATGACATTTCACTACTTATCTAATAAGGTAAGTATTTAGTACTTGCACTGCTAAAGGAATTCTGAGCTATTTGTCAAAACATGTACTTATATACTGGCAAAGAAGAATAGTTATTTTCACTCTTCTAAGATTAGAAAGGCAATACCCCGATGGATCAAAAGGCCAGATAAATCTCATTAAGTACTAGGTTTTCCCTTTTGTCTAGTCCTCTCTTCACATTCCCTCATTTCAGCCCCTTGAAATTCCTTTGTTCTGCCTGTGATCAGGGTTTCTGGGGAAAATCTGGCATTGGATCTAAAGGGAACCCCATGTCACTGAAATATCCCTGACAATTCATCACTTGATAAATTATTTCTTTCTTACCCCCTACCTTGCTTGCACCCAGTATTTCCACAGAACCTGTGACTGTGGTGCTAATGATCCTGCTGAATCCAAATGCATCATCTTGAAGATCTCTGGATGCACAGAAGTTAACGGGCTTCTGAAACTGGCACCCGAAAGCTCCAGTCCATCACACTGGTATGTCAGAATAACAGGAGTCTGCTCACTCCCAGCCCATGTCTATCATCAACACCTGCGCAGATGAAAGGATGGTTTCAGATGGAGAGAAAACAGAGGATCACAAGGCTGTTTCCCTTGCTCTGTCCCAGCAGGACAAAGGAGACTGCACTCCCTACACTGACATCTCCAAAAATTCCCCTTTATCACCCTACCACCTTGCTAAATGTGGTGTTCATTTAGGAAAACAGCTGCTAATCAGAAATGCAACCAGGGAGAGTAAGCAAGTCTGCCCTGTTAACAAAGGCACATACTTACTTTGTGCATCCACAGGAAACTGTCTTTATCAAATCAGGAGCAGGATGACCCATAAAAAGGGAGCACAACATTAAATTAATTTTTTTATCTACTGTTTATGTCCTTGTTGGATTTTAATATATATGAGATGCAACACAAGAATCAAACTGTCCTAGAATATGAAGCTTTATGCTAATAGTGAGAGCCACAGAGGGCAGGAAAGTAGTAACAAAGGTGTCATTATACTAATTTTCATTGTCTTTGCTGAACATCACAGAGGTGACTGGGGTCTAAATCCTTAAGGGTCATATGAATCCACTCACTTTAAGACTCTTTGCCTACCATATTCACACAATATGCATGCGAGCAAAGAGAATTTCTTTGAACAATTATATGCATTAATTTATATTATTTTTCTAAGACCTTTTATCAAGCTTCAGTTGTAGGTCAAATGAGTCATGCTTTGCAAAGATAATCTTTGCATTTAAAATTTATCAATCCTTCGGAGGCTGGTTCTCATTAGTGCTCATCATTCTCACTGCTCATGAAATACATCCTCACAAGCTGAGCTAGTCCTACTCCATATCAACTATTCCACCATGCTAACTTGATCCAACCATTCCAATTATGAATCATCTGTTGGAGCTGTAAGTTATGATCTTCAATGACCACTAATAAAGACTGCCTAGCAGTTAAAATATCAAAGCAGCATATATCAACACACTTTAGAGCATGAGATAGACTTCCAGTGTTGGATTTTTCTTGTATTTTTTATCCACTGTAAATTACATCCCAGGCTGCCTCTGCCACTGACAGTCCTGAAGTGTGGAGTTCAACACCAGGTTTTAATAATCCCTCCTGCCAGTTGCTTGATCACTGGGGGGAATGGGGAGGGGGGGCAGATGAAAGGCCAAGCGGCTGCTGCAGGCTATCAGTTCAGTCAAAACAAAGGCACTTCAGAGAGAGACAGAGATGCATCAGGTGTGAATCTCAAATGAGCAACTGGGAGTGTGGGAGTGTGGCCTGACTGAGCTGACTGATACTGGAGTGTCATTCCCAGAAAAAGGGTAAGTGGGATCATTCCAGAGGCAGGAGGGGAAACATGCTAAAGCAAAAGCCTTAGAAAGTAATTTTGGACTATTTCTAAATCACGCCAATCATTCAACTATATCATTTTTACATACGTTGTTTGGAGCAAATATAGATGGCGTTTAAAATGAGTTCTCTCATTCCAACATAACAGTGCAGTTATCTGTGAGGGGAAGGAGCAAAAAAACAAATTTTCAGAGATTTCAAAAGTGGGCAAGAAAGAACTGTGAGGAGTTTACTCAGCAAAAACCTCCTGCACTGAGTGAAGGTGGGTTGCGTGATCTAACAGAGGTCAGCTCCTCCAACTTGGAGGAGAGCATATTAATAACATTTGCATCAGGATAAAAAGTTCCCACTCCATGGACATTTAACAAAATACTTCTCTGGTAAGAGAAGTTTGGTATGGAGATAATGCCAAAAACACAGCTAGTTTTGGGGAACAGAACTATTGCTGTTCTCTTTTGTGTTGAATTTTTTTACTGGGGTTAAAGAGAAAAGGAACAGAGGGACCAGAATCATGCTATTTTTTATTTTCCACTTCATCAATAACCCAGGCATCTACCACTAGCCACCACTTTCTATGTATTACTTTAACCCTTGGGGTGGTGAGTATTTTCCTGTAATGGAGTTTTTAAAACTTTTTTTTTTTTTAATTAGGCAGCAGGTCAAGGCCGGGGGCATTCTGCCCTTCTGCTCTGCTCAGGTGAGACACCACCTGCCAAGCTGTCTCCAGCTCTGGGGTCCCAGCACAGGAAGGATGTGCAGCTGCTGCTGAGTGAGTCCAGAGGAGGCCATGGAGATGCTCCAAGGGCTGGATTAGTTCTGCTCTGGAGACCGGCTAGGAAAGGTGAGGGTGTTCACCTGGAGAAGAGAAGGCTCATTGCAGCCTTTCAATACTTAAAGATGTGTAAGGTGAGGACAGACGTTTTCAGCAAGGCCTGTTGTGACAGGACAAGAGGTGATGGTTTCAAAATTCAGAAGACAATAGATTTAAACTAGATAAAAGAAGACCAGACTTTTTTTTTTTTTATATGAGGATAATCTAGTGAGTGGACTGACAACTGGAGGGAAGGCTGCTCTATTTTTACTTTATTCAGCCTTGTGCAACATCCAAATTCCCTTCTTAGTTTGTCTTACACTAAAGATCACATATAGGTTGCCTGGGCTGGTAACTGAACTCAAACCCCAAATTTCACTCCACTATTTTAACAATAACCCATCCTTCCCACTCCTTACAGCTACACTTCTACGGAATCACCACTGTCAGGAGAAGATGAGACTTTAAGAGCCAAACACAGCCATCAGATCAGACCCTGAAGGGACAGGGATGTTAACTTACATTTGTTCTCTCATGCTGGATAACATATTTACAGTATTCCTCATCTTCAGCTCTCTAACTTCAGCTAAGAGATTCAGCCCACTGTACTTCCTTGTCAAGGTACCATCAGTCAAATCCAAGCATATCATTTGATCTCTTGGTTACTAAATTCAAGCCACTTTAAACATCCTGCTTTCATCTTTACAATTCTCTCCCACTTTTTAACCATGCTGCAGTTACAGAAGAATGTACTTGACATATAAAACGTGCATGTGATTTCTTTAACATTTTAATGCTGTGCATTGTGTTGTAAACATCTCTTCATGTTTTATCTCCTTCTCTATAAATCAGAGGTGACTATCTTAGAAGTCTCAAAAATGACATGTTTTCACTCTAATATAAATGTAAGCCTCTACTCCTTGAAGCTTGAGTGAGCTTTCAAAAATCATCAAAAAACAGACCTATGAAAAAGCAAAATATTGTTAACTAACTTAATATAAATTTCTCCCACTCCATTTCTATGATAGCCTGGAGTACAGCAAAAAAGAAGTTAGAAAATTAGTCTTCACTAATCAGAAAGCAAAGGGTTTACTTAATTTATCTGTAACTTATAAACAACAACACTAAAGCATTTATTTGTTTGATTCAAGATTAACATGAAGTGTTTACAAGATGAAACCCCAGAATATATTTCCATTTCCTTACCATAATTTATAACATTGATTCCTTCTTATGAGATTTTCTGGAGGTTTTGGCTAGCTTAGTAATGTTACAGACACAATGCATCTCAATCCAGTCCTTGGTAAATGCATTAAGTGATTTTTTTAAATCAAAACTCACTGTAAAATAACAGTTATTTTTAAAAGACAGAATACCAATAAAGAACACCTGTCTGAAATAATTTTAAGTTACTTCATTGATGGAAAAAAGAAAGAATGCTGTTAGAAAGAGAGGGAAAAAAGACGAAAGCCGTTTTAGCAGGTGGGACTGAGAAGTGGTGACATGTTGTAGTACAATTCCGAAGGGCTGCAGGACATAACGTGGTGTTGGATGATGTGGAAGAGAACCAGGGAGCACTGGCTCTGGGAGCCACTGCAATGCTGGATTAGGTGTGAGGTACAACTCTGAAGTATTGTGATAGCAAGGAGTGAGGCAGAGGCAGAAACACCGGTGGAGGACAAGAGAAATAAAACACTGCCTGTTCTCCGGCACCTTCCCATAGGAGATTCCTCCCTCACAGCCCACAGACCCAACACACTCCACGGGAAAACCCAAGGACCCTCTGATATTTATCCAGATCCCCAGAACTCATAACCTTTTCCACCAGCCTGAGTCTGTTTCTCTACTGTTTCTCTGTTTCTCTTCTGTCTGTCATAAACTATTCCAAGATACTTTTCTTAACATTTTCTAAACAAATGTTTCTAGAATGACCTTGCTGTACAGCAGGCACCACACCTCCCTTTTTTATTTTTGTCCCTATTTTCCAATACAACTTTTTCACTCTCAAAACAATAAGTCATAAGCTCCTTAAGAATCATTGTCCGATTTCACAGAATCACCATCAAATTGCATTCTTTCTATTTGCTTTGGAAAGCAACGCTAGAATTTAGAATTTGTGAACTGTGAAACTTTTTTTCTAAACACACAGCTTGATAAATATTCAGATTGTACTTCTATAAGCAATGAAAAAATACTAAGTTGTCGATCTGCACTGTCAATCTGTTTTTCTTGTTAAAAAAAGTGAAAGTGGGACAAGGATCCCCACTTAAGCACATTTTTGCAACTTTCTGGCTCTTGCAGGCAGGAAAAAATAAGTTTAAAGAATGGCATACAACCATCTGAAAACAAGGAGGAAGTGATAATTAGAAGATTGTTTCAGACCAACTATGGCCTGGCTCCCACCCCAGGACTTAAGTCAACTTAGTTAATTCATCTTAATTCACTGGGGGTAAAACCATCTCAGCTCCCACCAGATTGTTAAAATCAAGTAGTTGAGAGAAGGAAAAAAAAAAAAGGGAAAACCCTCTCAGAACCTGACGAGTTACAAGTTTCTATCAATACTTCCATGAATTTTACAGAATCTTCATTACAATTTCACAGGACCAGGCCCCTCATATCCTGTCCTAAATCACAGGGAAGACTCTTACACAATTCACACTTCACCTTCCCACGACATATGGGAGGACTGTAAATGGTGCACATAGATTTATTAGAGAAATGAGGAGTGGGAAAGATGAGTTGCCCTTAAAGATGTACAGATTCATAGCAATTTGGGAAGCGGAAAGACGGTTATCATATAAAAAGGTCCTTAAGGGATAGAGAGGAGCAACAGAGGAAACATGAGTCATGAGCTGCCAGAGAAGTGGATGCGTATGGGGAGCAATGGACAGAGCAAAGTAGCAATAAAGGAAGTTCCAAGTCAAATATGCTCCTTCCCAACAGTCGAGATGGATTACCCAAGCTTTAAGTATTCATGGAAAATTAAATTCCAAGCCAATTCAGACACAGTAACACCGGGAAAAAGACACCCAACGACTAAAAGGATCCATTGATAAACAACAGATCACCAAGCACAGCTCCTTCCTTTTGCTTGCTTACCAACTCTGCTCCTTTATTTTTTTTAGTAGGAGTAATCTGCCTTCAAGGTCTCTCTATACAGGAAAGTGGGTCAACATGAGCGAGTATGAAAATTTGAAGTGTTCAGCTGAAATTGTGAAAGGCGGTTTAACACACCGACAAAGGCTGGAGTAACTTGCAGTGAGTAAGGAGTGAATTACAAGACCCAGCACAAAGTTACTGCACTCCGCAACTCCCCTTTACTATCCCAAGTGTCCAATTCCAAATTACAGCACAGAATCCCTATACTTCTGAGTACTTCAAGAGTTTAAGAAATGGCTTCCAAGAGTTTAAAAAGTGCTTATTTTTGGGACAAAATACAATGAGCAATACATAGAAGCTGAAGACAAAGAAAATAATTTATTTCTGTGGGAATATCACCTCTCAGAAGATCTAGCAAAATCTCAAGACAAGTTGCACAGAGTCTCTAGACAAGACATCATTAATTCTCTTCATGCAGTAGTATCCACATCAAAAGTAAAGGTAGATATGGCAGTAAATATTTCAAAGGATAACACATAAATTTACTTTTAATATTAAAAAGGTAGTAAAGGAAAAAAGGGAGGAAAAAGGGGTACATCTAGAATTGTATCAAAACCCAGCAAAACTTCACCTTAGTTATGACAGCCTTTCTTCCTAGTCTTTGTGTGAAAAATATGTACATGATAACTAAATGTATTCTTCATAAAATAGCGCGACTTATTTAAAATTATTTTTCAAGGCTATCTATGTGTTTCCAAGTTAGGCAGGCTACCCAAACATTTCCAAGCAATTAAAAATCATGCATTGTCCTTCCCATTTTGCAGAGAAAACAGAGTTAGGTGCCTTCCCCAGTTTAAAGCTCAGTGAAAGAAACACTAAAACCTGTAAAAACAGTAAATAGGACTTACTTCAGGCTGAGAAAAATGTGCGCTGATGGGTGCAATCCCAAAAAACACATCACATGCCTACAACTGAGGTGTTACAAGGTGTAAACATCAAAGAGCCCAACTCAACCAAGTTGACTCCAGGGTATGGATCCCAGGAAACCTCCACTACTGGGGTCCCAGGAGTCACAAGTGGTTGCTGAAACCACAAAGAGTTGTCAATAGAGGCACTGCTGCTGCTGCTCCTTCTTTTTCCAGGCCACATTTACAACTGAAAGTGACCATGGCTGCTACACTTTGAAACTGCATCAAAAGTGTTACTACCTGTTCACTAGTTAGGCTTTCCTTTAGGAGGCAGGGAGAGCCTAAGAGCCACCGTGCTTCACAACTGAGTGCAGGAGAGCCAAGATCAGCATCAGCCTCCACAGGCATGTTGACACACACAAGGCAATTCAAGTTCAGGCACCTGGAACATCACTACCATGGGACAACCTCCACACAATGGAGGTTCTCAGTTCATTCTGCAGATTTGCAGGAGATACCATGATCCCAGCCTGGACAAAATCCTGCTGAAGTCCCACTACAGCTGTTTTAAGTGGATCTGAGCCACTCTTAAGACAGATCCAACAAGGTCATACAATAACACAACCAAAGAATCTAGCCCATATGGCTGGAGCCCCACTGGCTATTCTTACACTCCAATTACCCAGTTCTTCCTGTCATTTCCAGGGACCCAGGCTTGGGTATTACCAAGATAAACATTATCATTGGGAGGCTTAAAACCTCATCAACTCCATTCTATATAAACACACTGTGCCTACCAACTCCACTTGAATTCTCAGGCATATATTACTTTTGTGGTGTCAGTTTTAGCAGCTCAGAGCTCAAGCAGCAGCTGAAGGCACAGCACTCCTGGCCATCCAGTCACACCCCTGGCAGCATTTCAGAAGCCAGGACACCAGTTTGCTGTACAGATGAAGAGATGGACTGACCTGATTGATGGAGTTGGCAGCACAGGATGCCAGGCCAGTTCCAAGGGAGGCAAGCAGGAAGCAGGTGAGCTCAAAAGGGACCGGGGCCATGGCAAAGCCAGCGGACGCGGTGCTGACGACCAGAGCTGCAACACAAGTGAGAGCACAGTTCAAAGCATCAACAAGAAACTATCTTTGTATATAACACTAGAATTATGGCTTTCAAACCCTGAAAGAACTCTTGTGCAGATTATTTGCTGTCTTTATGGTTCACACTAGCTCCAGGAACAGAGTACAATTAATACAAACACTGTACATAAAGAAATCAACAATGAGAAGGAGAACTGCCAGAGATGAAATAAGAAACCCAAAAGCAGCAGCACATTAGCAGAAGATGTGAGGATACAACTTGTGTCTCTGTATTCCCTATTTTATGGATTTGCTATAGGACCAAACTGCCCCACACAACATGCACAGGACTATTTGTTCCAATAACTCATACATCACTGCAAAGTCTAACACAGAAGAAAAAACAGTAAGAAAAAATCCCACACTGGGATATATGCTTTATATCAAATTATAGCAGGAATTTAAGCAGTGTAGAGTCAAAAAGAGATGTGGGGCATGTAGCTACAGTAATTTCACTGCACAATCTCTGTTCCTACTGCTCCTATTTGACACGCCCACTTTGGACTCTACTTTGGGCTGAAAGATCAATCACATCATCACAGAGACCCAACAACACTTAATGGCCTCAAAATTTGAGTGGGTTCATAAAAAATCCATTTCAGTTTTGTCATGCAAAATTGTAACTTTAGTACACTACTGCAAATCACATCCTTAAAATAAAAATTACCCAAGTTTTAATCCCAATACTGTAATTAGCCAAATAATAGGTCTCAAAAGCCTCACTTTTGGCAAGAAATAGTATAACATGACAAATTTCTTATACTATAAAAGTCAGCACACTTATGGAACATCTTGCTCATGACCTTGAACTTTACAATCTAAAATTATTACTTATTAAACAGAAGGTATTTAAATTATGTTCTGATGTAGTTACATACTTTAGACCTCAGCTAACTTAAATCAAAGCATCAAAATGTTCTTATCTTCCTAATTCCTACGAAGTCTCCTTTTTGTCTGAAGTTAAATGACAAATAAATAATCTTTGCTGACTGAAAATACCTGGATTATCTATTAAGCAGCACTACTTGAGGTGAAAAACTAAATGTCATGGCAGATACCTGCCAGTAAGGATGCACATGCAAAGTGCTCATTTCAAGAGCTGTGCCTGCCTAAGAACCTCACTATTTAATCCTGAAAACACAGTGAAGAACACTTGCTGCTCATCAAAACTTTTCTCTAAGTATTAAAATCCATTGATGGCCGAATATTATTAAAATAGCATGCATATTATAATAAGTGTTAATTATTTAGCCTTGTTACAGATTCACAGGCTACTTCTACAATACGGATCTAAGAGAGAACTTCACCCTTCTGAGCAGCTCTGAAAGAATCACAGATCCTGCTGCCTCACCAGACAAACGAACATAAAGGTACTGATCATTCTGAAAGACTACATCTTAGTTATTATATAATTACAACACCATGTTAGTTTCCAAACTCTTGAATCCTCCTTAGGAATGCACAAGAAAACATGAAATGCATTGGTACAACTGAGAGAGCTTAAAAAATGCACTGAAAATGACAGTGAACAGTGGCATTTGCTTTTCCAAGAGTGATTACATTCTTTTTTTTTTTTGCATAATAAATCACACGCTCACTTCTAGACAAGAATTTAATTAAAACTTATTTTAGAGAGCACTTTACACCATTTTATTAGGGGAAAACACCAACTCATTTACTGGAGAAGAAAGGTGGAATGGATTGGCAAACAGTCAGTGTAACATTACCACTACCCTGACCCCAAAGAAATTCTAACACCGTACAGTTACGGCACTAATTAAAGTCCCCATTGATTTCTCCAGATTAATTTTAGCCAGTCATTTGAGCATGACTTATCAGGATCTCATTTAAAAAGGCTGCAGTACATCCTCTCCCATATCCCATTAGAGCAGGTACTTTTTCTTGTTTGGGCAGGGTTTGCACACCAGGCGTCCCCTGCCTTCCTCATCGCCCAGATATTCCAATACCACACATTAGCAGTAAATAGGAAAATGCTCCCTTTGGACTGGGAAGTTTATTTTCTTTAACTGCGGAAGCAATAATTTACTCTTCAGCTTCCCTCGTGGAGGAAAAGTGTATTTAATTGAGATCACATCAAGGGAATGAGGTCATTGACTCTGTTTGTTTTTTAATCCCTGTTAGTTTAGTGCGTTAGGGGCCAAATGAACTTCACCTTATTGCATAATAGATGGAATCGATCCTTTCAAGACTTGTTGATGGGAGCTGGCATTACACACACTCTTCAAAAAGAAGCCAAGATTTAAACTTATGATCTCAGCCTAAGCCTTATTTTCAGTCTTTTAAACATTTTTAGCTTTCACAAAAATTAACAGGGGGCATTTGTCTCCCACGTCAATGTAGATGAAAAAGAAAATGCTAATGGATTGGTGACAAAGAGTGAATTATAATGTTTCCAGCATAAAAACACAGTCCAAAAGTTTAGTGTGTTCTTTACATTCCTTTTCCACTTCATCACAATGTGCTCTGCCTTTACAAATCCTTTGTGTTTATAGCATGCGAATCATTGTGCCATATTTTGTTTACCTACCATTAAAAAGAAGCCAAGCCAAAATAAAAGCACAGCAAACCAAAGCAAATCAATCCTGCTCTAGAATTCCCTTCTACTCCTGTACTGGTGATATATCAGTACATAAGGAAGGAGAAAAGCAAATGCATTTGTACTTTTTTTTCAACAAACAATTTCACTGCTTTACTCTCTATAGCCCTTAAAGGAAAGTTGCTTTCCAAAAGCTGAAGAAATATTCCTTCCTGAGTTTTCACACTTCAGTTTCTGGAAAGCCAACTGTAGCAGCAGTATTTAGTGCTACCCACCTAACCAACATGCCCTTTGTAAACCCAGGTTTGTTCGGGCACATCAAAGTTTTGACACAGATTATAACCTGCACACTAATAAAGGCCACATTCCTGAAGCAAACTTAAATTTGGGACAATGATTTGAAACAAGTCCGCACCAAATCATGCAAACTCCAAGTGCAATATTACAAACAGAGCAAATAACCTCTTCTTACCATCAATCAATTTTAAAATACTTTGCCAAAAATGAACTGCAATGATGCTGTATTTTTTATTTAATTTGTTTTTCTTGTAGCATGGAAAACCAATTGCCAGAAAGCTTTAGTTTCTTTGGTGGGATAATAGTTACTGGTTTCATAATCACAAAAGAAGAATTACTTTGACAAATATATGAAATATATTTAGAACGGTTAATAAAGGTAAACTAGCAACAATCATAACAGGAACAACCAATAAATATTTTTCAAAGTTTCTGGCTATACTGAAGTTTTTATTTAAAGAATAAATGCTGTTATTCAAGAATCAACTGGGAACATACAGGAACTCCACCAAAGCAAATGTTTTTTTTTTACTATAACAGACTATAAGTAGTTATAGTTTTTAACTATAACTGTTACCAGACTTTCAGCCTACAAACACAACACAGGCCCCTTATTTAGTCAATGTTGCAGCTTTGTAAGTGTCAAGAGTCATTATGCAAAACTGGATCTTCACCATCTTCACATCACCAATACACAACAGACAAGAGATGAAGCAGGATCACACCTTCACAATCACACCTTCAATCAGTACCAAATATCTCAGGCTCCTGGTTTCAGGTTCAGCACATTTGTGCTACGGGATCACTATCCCACAGACACAAAACCATACAGAAGCAATACATCCAATAAATTCCAGCTGTTTGCTAGTATGCACAAGAGAATTATTTTCTTATAACAAGATATATGAAAAAAGTTTTCTAGTTTATGAAAATGCTCAGAAATTAGCATATTTGTCCACACATGTTGATCCACATCTCAGACAGGTGCTATGTAATCAGATTCAAGTAGGTTGGAAAAGACCTCCAAGATCATCAAGTCCAGCCTTTGACTGATCACCACCTTGCCAAGTAGACTAGAGCACTGAGTGCCATGTTGAGTCTTTTCTCAAAGACACAGGGCGCTGCACATCACAGAATCACTGAACAGTTTGGGATGCAAGGGACTTTGAACATCATCTACTTCCAATCCCCTCCTCTGGGCAGGGACACCTTCCACTATCCCAGGTTGCTCCAAGCCCCATCAAACCCGGCCTTGAACACTTCCAGGGATGGAACAGCCTGTTCCAATTTAGCGGCTTGTCCTCACAGAAAGACGAACATGCTACAGGAGCAACAACAAGGAAATGTGCACAAACCCTAGAGCGTTATCTAAGGGAATAGTCGGCATTTTTCATATGCTTTCCTCAGTTTGCCCAAACTAAAAACTGAACTTTGATTTTCCTGTGGTTTTACATATAGTTCATCTGAGTTTTCATCTGTAATCCTTGGAGGAAACATTACTTAAATCTAAACTTGAAGTTAAATTTAAGAAGACAAGACAAGCTGAAATTCCAAGTGTGTGTGCGCATTATAAATCACTAGAATTTCCTCTTATTCCCCACACCATCCCTTGTCTCTCTCCTATTTTCAGTTACACAGCAACTTTAGGATCAAGTTGAAAACAATGATTTGAAGTTGAAAACATCAAACAGATGCATTAGCTTTCCAAGTGCCTGGGTGGAAGGATACAGCTGTTCAGAGAGCAGCCAACATAAAACATCACAGAGATGGGAATGGATGGAAATTTAACCCACAAAGGTAATGAAAGGTTAATGAAAAGTTCCCTAATTGTTTTCTATGGCAAAAGAATATAAACAAAAATCTATTCCTAGGCAGCGCTTCTAATGATAGAGTCACAAAAACTGCAGTTTACATGAAGCAGGAGGGTATGGAAATAGCAAAACTCATTTCTTTTCCAAGGTGAAGTACAGTTCATACTCCAAACAAAAAATCTCTTTCCAGCAGCAGCAGGAAAGTAACAGAGCATAAGGAAGTCCCATTTTGGCATCATGCAGAGTTTGTTTTTTTGTTATTTCATACTCTAAAAAGTATAAGTAAATTGTCTGCCAAAAAAAACACACAGGATATGAGATCTATCACAACTTCACGGGTGAAAGGAACCGAGTTGTACGACATTTGCAACTTAAAAACTGACCTCAGAGAATTTATTCTTCTTTAAAAAAAAAAAATCAAATAACTACAACACTGTAGTCTTTACAGAATATATAATTTGTCTAAATGATTACAGTTGTAACCAAGGTTGTAAAAAATTTTCCTTGCTCTACGAATTACACATAGTCTTATTCCTGCATATGTCCTACCTTATCCCAGAACCAATAAAGACCAACAACAGAACTCCCCTTCTATAAAGTTTTCTTCATCCAACTTACTCTTTTACACTTTCCACTTACAAGAAATCTGCACACCAAACACACAGAGTTCACCATGAGAAAAGAGGTAAGTTTTTTTCTGTATCTCTCCATACCTTCTCAACAGGTAAAGTTTACCACATTTACCTTGGATCAAGAACTCCTCCAGGCACAGGAGAAGACGGAGATAAACTAAAATCATAAGTCCCTTTCCCAACAGGCTTGCAAGCTGGATTAAAAATTGTACAGCTGTTCAGAAATTAGCAATCAAGCTTGCACTTGAAAAGGCACTGTCATAGAAAACAACAGTCCTGAAGGGAATGAAACTCCTTAACCTCTGCCTTCTATACCCTATTTTAAATCCAGAGTGGTGCTTGCCTAGTTAAAAGAGGCTACCAGGAAGTGTTGAAGAGTACGGCAGCAACTCCGAGGCCAGAGAAAAAAGTATCACATGAAATTGTTTTCTCTTGAAAATGACACTCTCCCATCTTGCTGAAGTTGTTGAAACTCCCATTTCAAGAAGCACCGGTAACACTGAGATGTGGTACAAGCACTGAGCTTACCCATCAGCAAACATAAAAATAACATCTCAAGTGCTTTCAACAACAGTCAATTTTCTCTCTCTCTCTCTGGTCCCTTGATCAGCACAAAGTAAATGCCCTCAGTCTTTCTAAAAACAACGAGGAAAAAAATTTGGATGTGCAAACAAGAAACAAGATCAGTTATGCAAAATCCAAAACATGAGATGTATCAGGAACACAGATGAAAATGTAAATTACCATTATATCCTCTATGTGGTCAGCAAGATTTTTCCACAGGGAAAAAACCAATGAAAATTTATATATTGCAAAGACAAAAAAGTTTTTAAAAGTAAACTGAATTCATGACATTCATTATAACAAATTTTTAGGGCAAGGAACAGTCTTGTTATCAGAAATTCACTTGACTGACTGGAGAGCACCTCAGCAAGGACTTAGGAAATTACATTTCTGTTCTGGGACTTTATATCATAGACAAGATGTAAGGCTTTGGTCAGATAATTAGAGCCTCCTTAGAAATAAAAGTATACATGGCACTACCTATTGGCAAAGGGGTAATTTATAATTGTTCCTATTGGCAAAAGAGTTACTTAAAGTCGTTACTTAAGTATTACTACTTGAACAAAACAAAATATAGTTAAGGCTGCAAGGCAATTGCTTAACAAATTGCTGGTTTGAAAAGACAACACTACCACTGACTGAAAAGTATATCAGTAAATCAGAATTTTACAAAATTCAACTGGTCAGACTCAAACATTTTCCTTTCTAATATAGGAAACCACTTGAATTATCTTACGTTGGGACTTCTAGTGCTAATTTCACAACTAGCAGTACTACAGTGAAAGGTATGTAAATAAGACAAAAACACTAGTAAACTTAAGCAAGACAACTTCAAATACTGAACATATTATTTGCACATTCACTTCCTTACCCAGTTTCACTGTAGTCTGTCTGCTAATGCTTGTTTATTTCCCAGAAACTAGCTGACAACAGGATGCAAGCTCCTCTCATTGTTTTTAAACAAAATTAATGGAAAAACTATTAAATGCTTCCATAAAAAAAATTTCCTAGCACATACTTGATGAAATTGATCCAACCTAGCATCAGTAAAATGGGAATTATCACGTGCAAACCTAAACCATACCAGTAAGATCCCAAAGAATTCTGCTATCAAGCAGAATGCACAGAAATGAGGGAAAATTACCAGTAATACCTGTAAGCTTGATTTTGGACAAGCGTGCCAAAACTCCTGGCAAATCATGCAGCTGTAGCTTCATTTCTTTCCATTGTCTGTCTTCCTTGGATTCAGCTTCCACTGGTATGACGGAGTCTTCAGTTTCTGCAGCTGACTTTATTTCTCTCAACTCCTTTCTGCTTGACATCTCAGACCACGACTGATGAACAGGTGAAACTGAGCTAATTTTGTTTATAACCTTTTTTTCCTGATCCAATTGCTGAAGCTCATGAAAAGGAGACACAACTGAGTCGGACTTGGGTTTGGCTCGTTGACTGAGGTCTTTGTTGCGCTGTGTTACATACTAAATACAATGAGAAATGTTAAAACAAATACATAAAGATATTTCTGTCCATTTCACTTTATTAACACCAAGAATATAATTACTATTTTATTCTTGTTAGGAGAATTACTTCCATGACCCAACTGAGCTAGTCTGAATTTCAGACACTTATTTCACACACAAAAAGACTTCTGAAGTTGGCTTAGATATTACAAAAGCAGCTTTACAACTCACAGCTGAATCAATGTTTATGTAAGCCTGGAGAATTGCATTTGAATGTTTACTTCCTCCCCCATAGCTACAACAGCAAACTCTCTGTTCTTATTCAAAACCACCAGGTAATACAACATGACTTACAACTAATCAATTCCATAGAATAACAGAGGTTGGAACAACCTCCAAGGTCATTGAGCCCAACTTTTGACCAAACAAAATTCACCCTTAAACAGAGAAATATACAAATACCCACACAACTTCAGTTTCCAAACTTAAGTACTAAACTTATGCATATTTAAGAAATGAAAAAACTAAAAATATGCCAAAAAACACAATCTACCACCTATGATAAAAAATCATCTCCCATATGACTATTATTTATGCCTAACTTTTTGTTAATTAATTAGACAACAAATTTCAAAGGAACATATATTGAACAATAAATTAGGATAGAGTTGTTTGCTCTCTTTCAGAGCTCACAGAAAAAAACACAGAACAAGAAAAAGAGCATTTAGATTCTCTTCTCATATTTTCTTCCCCCAAATATTCTATTTATTTCAAGCACCAGAAGCGCAGAAAGAGAGAACTTTACACCAATCCTGATTTCAAGTACACAGTAATAATTACAATGAGGAAAAGTTGTCTGCAACTCTCAATGAGCGATGTGAATACAGTTCAAATCAGCTGCCAATTAAAAAAAATTACTACCATCCACTAACATATGATACAACTGGTCAAAGAAGAAGATGTAAGGGGTTTAATGATAATTACAGCTCTTTTGATACCTAAAACTAACAGCACACGCTGTAACCTATTAACTTAATGAGCTCAGGAATTTTGACTCAAATAAACCAATTAACTGAGAACACACCACCTCTACAAGTGAGTTCCATCTATCACTTGTATGACTGCTAGCCAAGATGTGACTTTATTAGCATTTTTATAAATAATGATTTAAAAATAATTTTATGTCAAGTTTCTCGACAGGAGATGAGTGCCCTATTTCAAGGGTACAGAAGCCTCTTGTCAAGCAGAGGAGACTCTGCAGCACAAGCACTGTCCTTGCTACAAAATGTTTCCTCCAGCTTGAAATGTTTTAGGATACTAAGTGATTTAGCTCTTTTTTAGAGCAAAATTGAGATGTTTAAAATTGCCTGAGTTTGGCTGATAAGAAAAATATTACTCTTATCAACTAATCTCCATTTTGACTTATCACATGGGATGAATGAGAAATATGGGATAGATACACTCCTTGACTTACCATTCGTTTGAGAAAGTTAAAGTACTGAAAGGTAATCAACCTGTTGCTGGCCACATGGTGAAGGTGCACAAACTGGCATGGTATCTGCCGTGCACCAGTGTTCCTCGGATGCCAAACAAATAATCCTGTTTAACAGAAAACAAGAAAAAAAGATAACAGTAGATTCCAGTTTCTTCTCTGTCACTGAGTTTGCTTCTAATTAAGACTACAGTGCCTGTTGTCAGCTGTGACACAGGACAACCCAACAAATGGGAACCAGGGTCAGGTAATGGAGAATGTTTGTTGCTCCAGGTAAAAGATATGACAGTGCAAAATCATGGAATCATTAAAGATGGAAAATACCTTTAAGATCAAGTCTCAATATTAACCGAGCACAGCCAGGTCCACTACTGAACCATGTCCCTAAGTACTACATCCACACAGTTTTTTAACCTTTACAGGGAGCAATAGCATTGGTGACTCTATCACTGCCCTGGGCAGCTTGTGCCAGTGCCTGACCACCCATTCAGAAAGAAAATCTTGCCTAATATCCAACACAAACCTCCCCTAGCCCAACTTGTAGCTGCTTTCTCTTATCCTGTCCCTTCCTGCCTGGGAGCAGAGCCCAATCCCCACCTAGCTGCACCCTCTTGTCAGGGAATTGTGGAGAATGGGAGCCTCCTTTACTTCAGGCTGTGGCCCCCAGCTCCCTCAGCTGCTTCTGGCACACCAGACCCTTCCCGAGCTCCGTTCCCTTCCCTGGACACATTCCAACCCCTCCTTTTCTTTCTTATCCCAAGGGGCCGAAAACTGAACCGTAGGCAAGTCCCAGTAATTTTGGGTATTTCTTCCAAATTCCTGAGCACCAGTAAGACGCATTTTCACAGAATATGCTGAGCTGGAAGAGACCCACAAAGATCATCAAATTCAATTCCTGCTACTTCACAGGACACCTCAACAATCCCACCCTGACCTTGAAAGGGCTGTCCAAACACTGCTTGAGCTCAGGCAGCCTCGGTAATGGAGCATCGTACAATATAGTATTGTCTCGCTACTATATACACTATCGACAAGGTTATCTTGCCAAAAGAAGCACTGAGAGGAAGCAGCTGCCGTAGGACAGCA
Organism: Passer domesticus; assembly: GCF_036417665.1. NCBI lineage: Eukaryota > Metazoa > Chordata > Aves > Passeriformes > Passeridae > Passer > Passer domesticus. The sequence continues at coordinate 12,477,092 of NC_087493.1, forward strand.
CTAAAGTCAAACACGTGTGGAGGACACGCAGGGCAGTGTGGCACATGGGGACACGCACACGCATGGCCTTGCAGGCTCCGGGGACCGCTCCACAGAGCCGCTCCGGGCCGCCCTGGCCCTGCCCGCACACCGGCCCTCTCGCCCTACGGCCCCGCGGTACCTGCAAGCGCCCGGGGCGGGCGGCAGCTGCGGGCGGCGCTCATGGCCGCGGCTGCTGCGCCGCTCTCCTCTCACAGCCTGGGCGCCGCCATCTTCCCGGCGCGACCTCCAAACGCTTTCCGGGTCGGCGCTGCGGCGGAGGCGGAGCGGCCATGCCGGGGCTGTCCCGGCCAGGGGGGCGGTCGTGTTCCGGTCATCCCGGAGCCCGGCCTGGCCTGCTCGCCAGTCCGGGTGGCAGTGGCCTGAGGTGGTGGGAGTGTTTGAATACCGAAGTTTGAAATTCCCAAGGCAAATATATAAAAACGGCCTGGAAGGAGTCAAAAGGCTTTTTTCTACCAGTACAAAACAAACGACTTAAAATAACAGAATCACAGAATCTTTTGGGTGGGAAGGGACCTCTGGAGATCACCCGGTCCAAACCCCTGCCCAGGCAGGGTCACCCAGAGCAGGTGACACAGGAACACATCCCCGTGGGACTGGTATGTCTCCAGAGGGGGAGACCACGCCCTCCCTGGGCAGCAGTTCCAGGGCTCTGCCACCCTCCATGGAAAGACGTTCTTCTTCATGCTGAGGTGGAATTTCATATGTTTTGGTTCATGGCTATTGCTTCTTGTCCTGTCCCTGGGCACCACTGAGTAGAGTCTGGCACCATCCTCTCAGCATCCTTGGGGCTGTTCATATGCTCAGTCTTCCCCAAACTAAACAGGCTCAGCTCCCATAGTCTCTCCTCATAAGGAGATGCTCCAGACCCCTCATCATCTTTGTGGCCTCCACTGGACCCTCTTCAGTAGTTTGTCTTTTTTCTTCTGAGGAGCACAGAACTGGACACAACACTCCAGATAATGAGGAAGAAAATTTAGATGTATAAACAAGATGAGTTGTGCAAGTCCAACGCATGAGATGTATTATCAACACAGATGAAAATGTAAATGACCATTATACACCTTATGTGGTCAACACATGTTTTTCATGGAGAAACAAGCAATGAAGCAAAAAGTTTCAAAACCGAATTAAGGACTTTTTATTATAAAAAGTTGTTACAGCAAAGAACAACAAAAACAGTTCTTTGGGGGAGATGTGGGTGAGAATGCTCCTGCAGAACAAGTGCCAGAGCAGTTTCTCACCCAGCAAGCCAGCCAGTGAGCCTGAGTGAAGAACCAGGGTGTCATTTTTGGGGTACAGCAACAGGGGAAAACTTTCAGGTGGGAGCTAGGGCCAGATGGGAGACCTCCATCACCTTTCCCATGAGGAAGTGTCCAGAGCCCTGCCTCGAGACTCCTCATGGCCTCTGCCAGACACTGGGGCTGTTCCCTCTGCTGCATCCCCAGGCTCATCCCCAGGCAAAAGTTGTGGCCAGGATGTGGCGTCTGGCACAGCAAGAGGGTGACCAGGAGTGCATTGGGACATTGCAAAATCCTTGTAAAACAGCCAAGGGAGGGCTAATAAAAATGAATCACTGCTGTAAGTCTGTGGAGTCTCATTCCCAAAAGAACCTGAGCTTTAAAGAGCTAATTGGTTAAAAAAAAAAAAAGTTTCATTTTTAAAGTAATTTTTGAAATGGAAGGTTTTGTTTCTATACTCCTTGGGTAAAAATATGCATTTCAGGGGGTCATATTGAAGAGCTGTTGCAGCTGTCCTGTTGCATCCTGCCCTCATACATGTTCTGGGGGTGGCTGGATCCTTTGCTAAGCTGATTGAACTTGCTAAACTGAAAGGGAGAAATTGCTAACTTTGTTGGTTATACTGTTTGAACTGGTCCGGCGCAGGCACTGCTGTAAAGGTTGAAAAACTAAAGCAGGGCAAAGAGAAAGGGCCTTGGACCAGAGTCTGAACAAAAAGGGAAGGGAGTGGTTAGGACTGCTCCAGCTGTAAGGCATAATTGCACCCCCAGGCATCTTTAAAATGTTTTCTGCTAAGAGTTTAAGTTCAGAAGATGTAGGCCATAAGTCACTTAAATGCTTTTGAAAGTCATTCTCAGTATTTTTTCATGGAAATATTCCTCAGAACCATCTTCCTCCCAGGCTTTCATTTCTTTATAGTGCTTAAATTCATGCAAAAGTCATCTTAAATCATTATTAGGAAGATAAAATGAAAACACTCACTCTAATTCACTGAGAATATCCTACTTCAAAGCCTTTATTTCCTTCTATTTGGGGAGCTAGGGAGAAATTAGGACTTCACATTTCTTACAGTTAATATCGGTTTTACTCCAAGTTCTCATCACCGAGCATGTATCACTTCACAGTTACTATTTGCATCTCTACTTTTTGCCCTTTTTTTGTGCCCTCAAATTAACACCTGCACAAATAAAACAAACATCACACCGCAAACACATACAACAGTTGCATAGAGGGCTGGAATGGTTGGTTGGTTTTAGGGCAGTTTGGGTCAGAGAGCAAAAGGTTGAGGTAGTCGAGTGTTCAATGTCTGGGCTGAGATTTAAGGTTTAATGATTTTCATTGTCTTTCGCTTGGGCAGTAAATTGCACCTTACTGGCATATTATGCTGCAGCAGAAACAGTGGAAACCCAGTACCACCAAAAGCATGTTTTGACTGTAGGGTCGGCAGGGAGATGCCAGAAGGAACCTAGAGCTTACCTTGCCTTGCCTTGCCCCTTTGAAATAGATGAAGTGTTCAGTTTTCAATAACAGCAGCTTTATCCTCATCCGTAACCAGGGAAACCTGTACAGATACTCAGGCAAGGCCTCCAGGCTCTCCTATGGAACATTTTGGGTACTGACTTAAGCTGAGAGTGATCACCAAGCACTGTCCGGAGGTGGCCAGTCTCTCTTCTCAGTGTGGGCCAGTCTGTGCCCACAGTGGCTGTGTCCTGGTACAAGGTGACACTTGGCAGAGACGGGACTCAGTGGGATCACTGATACCAAGAGTACAGGAAAACCAGGCTGCTTGTTTCAGCTCATAAGTGGAGATATAAGATTCCTACAGGAAGCCTGTTTCCAAACTCTTGCTTTGTCACACTATCAACCATGCACCTTTTATGGCAATTCATTTCAAAAAGTCATCTGGGTAGAAAAGAATTATATATATAAAAACATGATATAAAGAGTGAGCACATTACAAATGGGATCTGGGTCAAAAAAACCCTACTACAGTGCTTAGAGACCATTCTAAATAGATTCATTCAAAGCTTTGCTATTTCATAAAACATTAAAGGATTAAAATTACTTTAAATACATCTGTAGAAATAGAGGCCCTATTTTATTAAAGGTGTCAGGTCTGTCTAATCTCTCCTGTGTAAGATATTCATTTTTCAGTAGCAAAGGCAACAAGATCATTAAGTCCATCTCCAGTGCTAGCAGACAGCCTTTGCCAGATACCAGACTCTTCCCTCATTAATATTTTAACATTTGTGGTAATGCTAAGAAACCATCCTTTGTCACAGACACCAGAGAGATTAGTAGTAAATCTTTTCAAAGAGAAGTACTGCATCTGTACTTCTCTTTGAAAGGATTTGAATTTAAAATTGAACTAGAGCCAGTGCAAACTGCAGAGTAAAAATAGTAGTACAGTGGGACAGAGCCACTGAATGTGTTCTTATTGCTGGCAAGACTGGAGAGATGAGAATGGATGGCCTCTAAATGTTGATTTTCTTGCAACTCCAAAGCCTTCAGTGACAGACAGGATGCTAGGGCTAGACAGATTCCATTCTGATCCAATGCAGTAACAGTTGCACTTCTGGAAACGAGCAAAGACCTGAATACAGGCAGGGCACAGAGGAGCCGTAAGGACAGATCAGGAACAAACGCCTGTTAGGGATAAATCTGACCTGGTGCCCTCAAAAAATTAACAGCAAAACCTTCAGCTGTAAAGGCAGAAATAGAAGCAGAAGGAAATTGTAAAGAACAGTGAGAGTGTCAAAATCTGGATCCAGTTCAGAAATATTTTGTGGTTCTATAAATTATTGTTGTCCTATTTCTGATGACCACAGGCATCTCATGGCTGATACAGGGGAAATCCCTTCCAGCATCCCAAATTTTCTGATCTTTAACATGGATACATCAATTCTTCTCCCAAATTCAAGCCTAAACACATGTAAGGTGTCTGCACAGAAGGTGATGTGGAAGAAAACAGTGTTACTCATGTTGAAGTTGCCTCAGTAGCCCTACATGGCACCTCTGGGCAAGGTACTGTACCAAGGCTTGAAAGGACCTAACAACTTACAAAATTTTATTTTGTTCTGTGCTCAGTTCCATTGAAAGACTACTGGGGTTTATTTTTAGGTTTTATCTCAGCACTGAGTTACCTAGCGTGTAACACTCAAGGCTTTGTTTTGTCACGTCAAGGCCTAATCATAGTGAGATTTGCTGACATTAGGAGTCAGCAAATATATCTACAGGAATCAGCTACGTAGAAATGCTTGCAACTGACATGGGGCACACAAAGGGAAAGCAGATTGCATGCTCTTTTCTGGTGCAAAATCTGGGAAATGAGTACTTATATCAGCATCCTAATTTCCAGCACTTTGATCAGAACACTTTGAATTGTAAATATTGCAAAAAAATGTCATCTATCAGTTTTAATGAAAGGATCTTTGCCCGTGGAATGGCATGTGCTAAACCAGAAAGGTCTGAAGTCATCTCCCAACTGGCCCCGAGAGGCTTTGAATGCTCCTTCAAAGCGGAGGTTGTTGTCAACGGTAGCCCAGATCACAGGGGTGAGGCTCAGGGGCTGCTACTGCTGCTGGGTCGTGTGGCTGCAGCCCCAACCCAGCTTCTCCCAGCAAAGCACACATTCGGCCTTCAAAGAAATCCACAAAACAAAGTGGAGGTGTTTGCAGCATGAGCAGCCAGAGCCGGGCTGACTTCAGACCAGCTGGGGAACAGTAAAGCAGGGATGCTTCTGCAGGGCACAAAATGAGGGTGTGCATCTCCAGACCCCAAAGGCCTTGTACGCAAGGGAGTTAAGGGGTAAAATGGAAGGCAAATAATCAAATCCCCAGTGCTTTTCAGCATTAACGTGTATTTTATAAAGGTCTTCATTTCTGTAGAGAAAGAACCAATTCAGACACACAGGTCCAAGGCTACCTGCCCTCCCCAGGGTGGATGCCAGGGCACATTGCTGCAAAAAACCTGCATAGTGATGACTGAAAAGTGGACAACAGTAGCTAAGCACCAAGTTTATAGATTAGCTGGTCAGCTTGAAAATGTACTGCTTGTGAATGTACTGCTCATGAAATGTACACGTGATGTAAGGACTCATCACTGACCTCAGGATGTCACAAAACGCAGAGAAGAGATGGCCCTAATTAGTGCAGTGCCAGAGAAGTGGCTGGGGTAAATGCATGGACAGCCTTGGATTTGGGCAGAAAAGGCTTGTGGGAGACTGTTTCTGAAGCAGTACCACACACATGCCCTCTCCCTTCTATTATTCCTAAACATCTACCCCCAATCACTGCAGGAGGCGATTCAGTCTGACCCAGGATGGCAGAATCATCTCTCAAGCGTCACAACCGCAGCTAGCAATGGTGCTCTTAGACACAAAACATCATCCACACCAAGAGCAGAACTCTGTCTTCAGTCTTGTTTGTCAAAACATGGTACTTTGCAAGTTTTTGTGCATTTTTCTAAATGCATACATTGCCAGGATGATATACAACCCTGATACCATAGAAACCTTACTCAGATACTTACTTGATGTATGAGTTATGCAAACAGAAAGGTCTGAAGTCATCCTCTCCTGCATATTCATCTGTCACCAAGGCATCCACAGGCCCCCATGACCACAGCCTAACATGGGGCTCTGCAGTGATGCTCCATTTGCTGTGAATGAGGAACATCCACACTGCAGTAGTGGAAGCCACTCACCCTCCCCAGGCAAAAAGGCTTACATATTGAGTTTTGCGTGTTGGATTTTGTTTTGTGGGGGTTTTATTCTATGAAGTTGTGTTAATTAAGATGACTAAAGCCATATGTTAAAACATGACAGGTATAGCTCCCATCCCCCCTGCTCCTTTGACACAGTCATGAAATGTTAACACCAAACATCAGTCCTAGAAGACTGCTAAAATTATCATCTCAGAGTTATGAATACAGCACAGTAGTGGGGGGGGGGGGCTTTAAAGAGCATATAGCATTAAACCTCTCGCTAGATATTAAGGGGACTTCTTAACCTCTAAAATGATAGTTATGTGCAAAAGAGGGGAGAAGGGAGGGGGCTTCATTAAAAATCCATACTTAGCTGGCACAACAGTGTACTTAAGGGCACTAGAAGAAGCCATTTAAACAGGTAAAATACTACCCCATATGCAGAGATGCCTCTTGGATAAAGAGGCCCTTTGTATGTTTGATGTCCTGTAAGTACCATTCTCTTTAATTTTCTCTTTCCTAACAGCCATAAAGGATATTTTAAATGCATGAGGGATACTCAAGCTACAGGGCTATGGCACAGGGTTTCAGAGCAGTGAAATGCTCCTTGAACGGACCTTGACAAGGGCAGTGGCCATGCAGAAGTCCAGAGAGTCTGTAGAGACCCTGGGAGGAATGAATTTCTAAAGGGCTTTTGGAGACCACCCGTGAGACCGCAGGTAAGTATCCTCTTTACCTATAGGCTGTGCAAAAAAGCAACTCCCATCCCAATTATCTTGTGATGTGAAGGTATATATGGTGTAGAGAAGCCCATCTCATACAGCTGTGGCTCTTCTGGGGCACTGCAGAGTCTGCTGGCAGCGAATCAACATCAGGTGGGGAAAATGCTTAGTTTGGGCTGGTTTAGAAGTTAACTTTTCTCAAGTGCAGTCCCAAGTCCCAACACACCCCCTCTCCCTGCCTCAGAAAAACGGGCAAAAGCAATAAACCTACCAAAGCCAGATTTAAGTGTTTAATAAAAGGTTTGAGCAAGTGTAATTTTCTTGTTATTGAAGCAGACAAGGCATATACTAAATCAGAGTTCCCAGCACAGAGCTGAGCTAGATTCCCTCCTCTGTACCAGAAGCCCTGCCAGCATTGCTATGCTGGCAGGGCTTCTGGTACAGAGGGCGTTTCATGCTCTTTGCTGACATAACAGCATCAGCAATCTAGGCCAGGCTAATCTATAAGGTTTAGTGGTAGCTGAATGTACTCAGACACAAGAAAACACTGCAACGCTACTACCTACCCAATTTGCACAGTTCCATCATATGACAGCATAAGCTGTAAGGTCAAATATAGCTTCTCAGCCAAACTTGGATACAGCAGTTTATATCAGGAGGAGGTTTTGTGACTCCTACTCTGCTAGAGGTGCTAGTGTGTGTACGATCCAGCTTACTAATGAATTCCGCTAATTCATTTGTTCTTTGGAAGTGGGTATAACCAGTCCATAAATTATGCATAGCTTCTAAAAGAGTTTCGTCTCAACTAAGAGGGGACACATTCAAATTGAAGCTGATGACTTCACCAGCTTCAAAAATGAGACTAATTACAAGAAACAATAAACAACATAGTTCATGCAAGACTGACCAGGCCAGTGCAGGACGGGAAACCCCAAATCCAGAAGTGATCTACCAGACAAAGGCTGGCTTCCTCCACTCAGATACTGGGCAAAGCTGATAAACTTTCAAGTTGAGATTTCTTCTAGTCCTAAGAAAACCAGGTCAAGGCCTCATTTGCATGGTGATTATTCGTGTAGACAGAAGTCTTCATTAACATTGCATGTCTGAACAATCCTGGGGCCCAGAAGGTGGACAACAGCTGTACCGAGGAAGAGGCTGGCATCTAGTCTGACCTGTACCAGCACAACATCAAGAGGTCTTTAGTAGTCCTGAAAAGAAGACATAGGTACAACTGGCACTAAGAGAGCAGCATGTACCCACACCAGTTTTCAAATGCACATGAGTGCAAGAAGGAGGACAGTCAGGGTGGGCTCTCCACCACCCTCTGCCACCAGTCATTTATGTGGGTATGGATCTTTTGATCAAACCTGATCAAAAGACACCCACTTTGGCTTGTGTGAGTGTATTTTGAAGGGTTTCTGCTGATAACATTGAACACAGTTCCATAAACAGAGAAATAGTTCATGGGAAGTGCCTGATTTTAGAAGCAAAAAGTAAGAGCAGGAATTAGGCTTCTGGGGCACAGGGGGAGTAATGAAACCTGGATCTCATTCCTGTCCTGTTACCTTTCAGAAGGATCTTGAGCAGATACTGTAACCTCTGTATCCTGTAAACTGGGATCCTGATGGTGAGGTCATAGCCTGGAGGTGCTCAGAGACTGCAAGGATGAAAGGCTTGAGAGCTAGCGAGAGATTTTCTCATTTCCTCCACCTTAACAACATATCATAAAGCAGTCATTTACACTCATTCTTTAGAGACTACTCTGGCATCACTTGCAAGTCATTGCCCTTGCCCTTCTTGCACAGATCCCACCCAGGGCTACCAGCAGGCACCTTTAAAAGGTGCTCTTATACTATGCTGAAGCTGAGAGATTTGCAATGCATAGCCTGGCCACAGAAATAATACGAGGAGCAGCAGGGGAAATGCCACCAGACAAAATACTCCATATGTCAAGGCATTAGAAATCCCAGTGGAAAAAAAATCCTCATGGTTTAATTGAGAAGGTCAGATAGAAGTTATGTTTGTGTTTTCCAGCATGATTGGATTATAAATATAGTCATCAGAGGCTCACAACACAGGGAGCTCTAGATTGCACTGGGTTGTGTCACTTTTGACACGAGCAGGTAACGTCTTCATAAACCTGGCCCCATTCTCACCAGCTGCGGCAGGAGAGCATGAGGAGCAAGTGGAGAATAAAAGATGGGCTCTTGCAGAGAAGCCAAGGGGGAGAAAGCAATTACAAAGCTATATATCCTTGGCTCTATTGTGTGTTTTACTCTGGTAGTTCAACAAACGTAGAATTTATCATTAAGCTTCATCCATGCCAGAAAAGGGGGAAGACCTGCCTGCTCAAGCAGTTTTGTGATGTCATGACACAGAAATACATATCTGATGTGCACAGGGTACATCTGCTCCCTGCAGCCCACAAACCTGTTTTGTCTGTTCTGGAAAAAATTTTCAAAAGTATTTAGAGGATTTATGGCCACAAGCTCCTTCAAAATGAGCTCTCTGCCTGCAGATGTGGGGGAGATTGTTGTTTCCTGCTGAAGGTGTTAGTTCATTTTGGAGTTTCTGCTGATCAGTCAACAGGATTTATGCTCCTAAAGCTCTTGGGTGCATATAAATTTCCTGCAGGGTAAGCTCTGATCTTCTAGAGAGATCCATGCTGAGGAGTCGGGGTCTAAGACAGTAGAATTTCCATCATACGGATGGCCTTCCATTAGCTCAAAATTGGTGTTGAGAAGCAGATTCATTGAAAAGGAACCATAAACAGACTGAATTGCTATCAAGCTTGTAATGTCAGGAGACAAAGTTTAAGGGACTTCTAAGGAATATCTGACTTATTAATAGCAAATGTACTAATAGCCATAACATGAATGATCTATTTTCTGCTTTCAGTTTACCACTCATCGCTACTCACCCCTTTCCTAGGAAGAATACTGCAGTTCTAACAGAAGGATGATTTACCCAAAGAGGTGGAGAGATTAGATGGAGGGATAGGCAGTGGATACATAGAGATGAAACAGGTTATTAATTTAACAGGTCACTTCTGGGAGACAGAGGTGTCTAGATATTCTCTCCCTACCTCTCCCACATCCTCCAGTTACAGGGGTGCACAAAGCTTAGAAATGGAAACCCAAGCAGCTGGTCAGCACACACAGCAGTCTCCAGCCACCCAGCTGTGTGACAGTGCAGCTGTGAACTGGACAGTAAATGGCTCTGTCCCCTACCCATCTTACTCTTGTCACCTATGGAGCAATGAGGGCTGAAGCGTGTTGCCCTATCCTAGATGAGATCTGGTACAAAAATATCCTTGCCAAAAAGAAACTTACATTTTCTGCTATTACTCCCTGCTGGCACTTGTTCCTGTGTGCTGACTAACAAGTAGAAAGCAGAAACAGGAGAAGTCAGAAAAAAGAAAATTGACAGTATGGGAAGAAGTTTCTTGCATTCACACTTGCTCATTAATGAACATGAATACACATCCTTAATTCACTCTATCACTCCCAGTGAGAAATGGCATTAATGTATCTCCTGTTGTCATGATAAGAACATTCTGTAAAAAAGTGATCAATTTTTATTTAAACAGTAATACAGAAGACTGCAGAGTAACCCAAAATCTTGATTCACCGTTAATTCTGCTTACAAACCAGCAATCAAATCTCAAGCCAGCAGCTCGGACATTCAAGGAGATCAAATACCCAGAGACGCAGTTGTACATGGAGTTATCAGTAAAACCAGTGAAGGCATGACAGAGCAAGAGAGCACAAGCTGGTGATGAATGCCCTCTTGTTTGACTTCCACTAATATTGTATAATTATATTGCTACAAGGCAAGAATTCCCAATTGTTGGCAACTTGGAAAGTGCTTAAGATGATGATGTTCTGCCTGGGTGGGCTGTGCCCAAAGGCAATCTTTTAAAAGCAGCTGCTTTAAACGTTAAATGGTACCCAGGGATACGTTTGACAGAGGTGTCACGTTTAGTCTTATGCATGTATCAATAAAACTGGTACCGTATGTGCAGGTTGGTTGGCAACACTGAACCTCTGAGACAATCAGTATTTCCAGTATCAGACTGGAATTTCTCTGGTCAAACTCACTGCGGGCTCTCAACCTCTTCTTTCCAAGCCACTGTTTAAACATTTCTTCTCTGGAGAACACACTGCAGGCACCTCAATATCACAGTTTGGCTTTTATTTGTACATGCACTTCCCCCAGATATACATTAACATGGAGCAGGGAAGTGGTGGTGGTCAAGGTTTAAGTTTCTGCTCTTTCTACAGTATGTTTATCCAACCCTTTTCAGCAGATGCTCTCAGAGCACTTTGGAACCTGCTCTGTTGTGGCAGTCACAGGAAGGTTAATTGTGGGTGTGAGAGGGAAAATCACTGCCCCACACGTGCTGAGGACAACTAGAGTCAGCCTGGATATCCCAACATTTTGCATATGGCAGTGCCAGTTCCTCCAAAAGCCTGTGCATTTGCAGCTCCCTGACCGCTCAGACACACACTGTGCTCAGAAATGTGAGGTGGAATTTGTTAGCTTATGTCCTCAAACAGCTTTCCCCAGGATAATGTTCTCCTGTTTGCAGAAGGACTTTGGTGGCATTGGAAGAAATTCTTCCTGATGTGCAATCTGAACTTCCCCTGGCACAGCTTCTGACTGTGTCCTCTTGTCCTGTCATGAAATTGTCCCTACATCTTCCATTTGGATACCACTGGGACAATTAAAAAGGTCACTTTTTTCCTGGCATACTAATTCTAAATTAGGTTTAGCAACTCTTTGAGAATCTGTTCTAGTGCAGTAGTGACTGATCTACCTACCACTAAAGCCTCTCATCAAGGAGATCAGCACTGCCTGAATAAGCCCAGCTAAAAATAGCAGGCATACTAATGGCATGGCACAAAATCCCTTTTTCTTTTTCCAGCTGAGACTACTTCTCATTTAGGTGAGTAGCAAAATTTACAGCTTGGAAGTACACTTTATAAGGTTACTTGCCTTGGCCCAGCATTTGTTTCACTTGGAGCATTGGACACTCATTGCAGGGAAGCATCTGGGTAGAAGAAGAGGCGCTAGTAGATGTGTGTTTGGATGGGATTCATCTCTGGATGAATCACCTGATAAACCCAATCCCTAATTTAGCATGAGAGACAGATTTAACACTCCCAAATGAAATGTTAATGCAGAAACAATCCCCCATAACATCCGCATGGTAAATAATTTACTTTTCTTCCAAGCACTGAAGAAGATTAATGGACAGGTTTTTTTAAAAAAAAATAAAAATCAAGTTAAAACATTTGCAGGCTCCAGTGTCATTGCAGTAACAGGCAGCAAGTGTAAACACTGCAAGGATTGTATCCATTTAGCAGCAACTGGAAGACCACACAGTGCACGAGAGGCAGCGATGAGCAGAGCTGCCCTTTCCATTAAGGGGCCACTTCAAGTTTCCATTTGGAGCTGGGACAGGCAGGGCATTCACTGGCCGGGTTCAAGGCACCCATTATTTGTTATTATGAACTTTCCAAAATGAAGAGATTAAAATAAGTCCAAAGTGTTTCTCTGACAAATGTTAAATGTCACCCACAAGATTTATAGCACTTCTGTTCCCCTCTGTTCAGTGGCAGAGGTTACCGAGGACTTGTCCACTGGCTGCCAGCTTTATAGTTTTAGCACTGGCCAGAGAGCAATCCAAAGTTTCCATAATGAGTAACAGCACTTTCAGCTCACCATCATCATTTGTCCTACATCCATTATTGTCCTAAGAGACCAATCTTGCTGATGTAAATGGTGCTGACAGCTGGTATGTCAGTGTTTCACACCTCTGCAGCTGCCAAGCTGCAGGATTACAAATATATGAAAAATAAAAAAGCTAAAATCCTAACACATCAGTAGAGTTCAAAATAGCATCCAACAGTCCATGCTGTAAACGTCAGACTGTGCACACCAGCAGTGCTCCAGCTGCCTGCAGTAATTGCACCTGTCAAAGGGACACTGGGAAAAGAAAATCAGGGTTGTGGTGGGTACAGAAGGTACTTCAGGGTGCAACGGGAGATGGCAGACTTCCCTAGGCATGACTGATCTCTGCAGTTATCCCATTAGCTGGAATTTCATGCATCCCTTAGTCAACATATACACACGTTCACATCATGGACTATATGGGCTATCTGCATGTTCGCATCCATAATGATGCTTAGAGTAGAGTATTCTCACGTTCCCTTTTTTCCTTTCTCTGCACTCCCTGAGATCAGGGTGATGTGTTCAGCATACCAATCAAATAGGAATGACAATCTATTACCACCACCAAACTGAGTGTGCCAATCTACAGGTGCAAGTAACCTCAGCTGATGGACCAGCTTTCCAAAAATCATTAGAAAAGTGAACCACCACTACATCAATCATGAACCTCCCAGCTACTGTAGGGCTGCATGGATACTAACAGTTTGGCGCTGTTTCCAAGATTAAGAACTTAATCATGTGACTGCTACTCTGTGTAATTACAAGAGTTGCTCTATACCCCAAGGTATTTCAAATCCATACCCTGGATTTGACTCATGAAACTTATCAGCACACAGCCCCACCAGACACATTGGCAGATAATTTTTTGAACCAAGCAATAAATCAAGTATTTCCCTCGAGTATGAATCAAAAGCTTGACTCCCATAAGTGTACGTGAAAAGCCCCTGCCGAACACTAATGACTCAGAAGGCAGAGCTGAGGCACAAATGGTGCTCCTAAGTTAAAAAAAATAAGAGACCAGGTTGCTCATGACCCAAACGGAACATCACACCACCCCTTCTAGCTGAAGAGGCAGGAGAAACTTGGCCCAGTCAAACCAGCCACACTTGAATGCGGTGGCACCTTCCATCTGGGAGGCATCCTGAGAAGTTCGGAATTTCAGCAAGCAGCCGGCCACTCCGGGCCACCGGGCCCTGCACAGGTACGCTGGCCCTTTTCCCTGGGAAACAAAACTCACCAGGCCAGGTTCCTGATGTCAGTTTGCAGTAAGCACTTGGCACTGCCAAACCAGCCACAGTTGACTCTGGTGGCACCTTGCGTGTTGGAGGCATCCCAAGACGCGTGGAATTTCAGCAGGCAGCCGGCCGCCCCAAGCCACGGGACCCTAGACACGAACGCTGGCCTTTCCCCAGAGAAACAAAACTCACCCGGCCAGGTTCCTGATGTCAGTTTGCAGGAGGCACTTGCCACTGTCAAAGCAGCCACAGTTGCCTGTGGTAGCACCTTGCGTGCTGGAGGCATCCTGTGACATTCAGAATTTCAGCAGGCCACTCCTGGCCACTGGACCCCGGACAAGGACACCGGCCCTTTTCTCTGAGAGACAAAACTCACCAGGCCAGGTTCCCGATGTCAGTTTGCAGGAGGCACTTGGCATTGTCTAAACCAGCCACAGCTGAGTTGCTGATGGGGGCACCTTGCATCTGGGAGGCATCCTGAGACGTTCAGAATTTCAGCAGGCAGCCGGCAACTCCAGGCCCTGGCCCCTGGACATGATCGACAGCCCTTTTCTCTGAGAAGCAAAACTCACCAGCCCAGGTTCGTGGTGTCAGGTTTTATGTAGGTTCTTTTGGGGTGTTCAGTTCTACTGTGCAGGATTCCTCTCCTACACAGCTATCAGCATCTGGCGATAGCCACAATGACTCCATTGGGCCTGGAAATCACAGCCTTTAGACCATCACTGTTTTTCCAAAGGCAGTCTGTCATCTCTGGCCCTTTTTAATTGCATTCCACTGCAATCTTAAAACTCTGCATTTTCATCGAGTATCCCCTCTAATTCTCCCCCTAAAAGTATTCCAAAAACCCCTGAAATAGCACTTAAAACCTCCTTAGAATACTCTTAAAGGCCCACAATGTGCTGAGAAGCCTTCTAGAATCCCTTACATATCCTTAGAAGTTGTGGAAAAATCTTGAGAAAAACCTGCCCAGCCTCCAAGCCTCACCTGTTGCTCTCAAACCCTCTGATGTCTTCCCTACCTTTTCACAGTGGGTCTTGTTGTCCTCTGAGGGTTCTGTCCTTGTCCTGCTGTTGTTGAGGGTTGGTGTCTTGTGCCAGCAGGAGGATTCCGGTCTGCTCTCGCTCTTAGGGTTGCTGGGTTGTGCTGCTCTTGGGGGAAAAGGCTGTTCTTTGGGGGGCTGGTTAGGGTGAGGCTAGGGCGAGAGGTGCTGCACCTGTGCCCTAACCCTACCTGTGTCCTTTGTACCCCGAACCCTCAGTGTCAGCTCTCCACCTGTCAAGGCACCCCCGCCCACACGTCTGTGTGTCACCCTAAACCCCCCGACATTGTCCCTTGGCCCCCTAACCTCCACCGTGCACTCTCCACCCGGGTAGGGGTGGTTTTTAGGGTGAGGTTAGGGCTGGTGTGAGGGCTGCTCCACCTCTCACCCTCAGGCACGAGAAGTTCGTTGAGGAGTGCCGGGAGGAGAAGGGGACACGGCAGAAGAAGGCTGAGGCGAGGCAGAGGCACCCCAAATCGCCCGGACAAATACAGCAGCAAAATAAAGCTGTAATTCTGCCTTGGAGTGCCAAGCGCCCCCTGCAAAGTGAAACCAGGAACCTGGGCTGGTGAGTTTTGTTTCCCAGGGAAAATAGCCAGAGTTTGTGTGAGGGAGCCAGTGGCCCAGAGTGGCCGGCTGCCAGCTGAAATTCTGCACGTCTTGGGATGCCTCCCAGATGCAAGGTGCCACCACAGGCAACTGTGGCTGGTTTGACAGTGCCAAGTGCCTCCTGCAAACTGACACCCAGAACCTGGCCATTTATTTGCCATTGTATCAGTTTCAGTGGAAGCAACTGTCCCATTTTCTAATTTTAAGGGGTTCACTTGAAGGAAGCTCTGCCTTTTTCAGCATTTTAAGGGTTTAAATTTGCATTTCTGGGCACTTCTTTCTGCTCTCTAGGACCAAGTATCTCAGAGAAGGGCCAGGCTAGTACATGGTTAACCCTGATGCTACCTAGGAGACGATTATTTTTCTGATTTTTCTTTATAATATAGATAGCCCCAATTCAAGGCCCCAAGGAGAGTAAGAACATTCATACAATTAGTACTGTTCTCCACCTTACTTAGTCACACATGAAGCACCATTCAGTACTCACCAAGAAAAAACTATGTAAGTTAACAGCAAATTATGCAATTTATCTAATCATGTAACCTAAACACAAAGTTGTATTTTTTACCCATGTCTGCCCTTTTAGTCCAAGCAGTTGTAGCAAAAAGAAAACACTGTCATTTCTCTGAAGAGTTTTCTCTTACAGCAAGCCCTTTACCTCTCTCAAATTCAAGTGAGTGGAGCCAAACAGCTGCAGCAGCTCTGAGGGCTTTTATACCCGGTGGGATTTGCCCCCTCCCTTTTCCCAGGTGCTGTGGCAACGAGAGGCGGGCACCATCAGGGGTATATTAACCCCAGCCTTTGCTGAGGGGCTTCATTCCCTCTCTGGGATCTGCTGGGATAAGAGCTCTCCTCTCATTTTGGTGAAGAGGCTCTTTCAGCTTACCTCTGCTTATTTTCAGCAGGTGCTTTTTGGGCATATGAAGCAACAGAGGCTTTGAAGATGCTGTGAAGAAAACAGTATTGGACACAGGGAGTATTTAAGTTTATTATTTTGGATTGTATGTTCAGGGGTGGTAAGGTGCTTTTGTTTATTTTTGGTTTGTTTATTTTTGGTTTGTTTATTTTTGGTTTGTTTATTTTTGGTTTGTTTATTTTTGGTTTGTTTATTTTTGGTTTGTTTATTTTTGTTTTGTTTATTTTTGTTTTGTTTATTTTTGTTTTGTTTATTTTTGTTTTGTTTATTTTTGTTTTGTTTATTTTTGTTTTGTTGTTTTGGGTTTTTTTAGGAGGAGTGCAACTTCCAGAAATTCTAGGCTGTGTCAAGTGCAACCCTTTTATCAGCAGATTCATCATGTCACAAAAGGGAGCTGCCCTGTGTCAAAGATCATGTTTGAGATTGAGGCTTCAGATGAACTGAGGATTGTGACTAGGAGAGGGAAGGTGAGCACATATTGGGTTAGGAGTTATTGTGGGGGGTTTTGAAGGCAGCAGGGTGAGAAACAGTGTCCAAGCCTTTTCACAAGCGTAGCAGAGGCATTCACATGTCTTGCAGCATGCAAGCTCATCCACTGCGGTCACAGAAATGCCACGTAACTTTGCCTCTCTCTAACCCAGGTGCCGCTCATAATAACAGCCACAACCTTGGACTCGGGACGAAGCCGGAGACTCGAGGACCCAGACAAGCTCAGGAGAGGGCAAGTAGTTGCCTTGCTGGGATTTGGCCCACATAACACAAAACTCATATGTTGTTTTTGGTTTACTTTATTGTAGCTGACTGAGAGGTTTAACAGGTGATCATGGCAGACCTGCTCTGAGGCAGACTCATTTCAGGTCCAACATGGATTCACATCATCGGTCATCCAAAAGATAAGTCGGGGGCCAAGGCCTGGAGATGGGATGATAGGAGAGTAGTGGGTTGGCAATTCCTGGGACAGACCTAAAAGTTTGCAGAGGGTAAAGGGATGTCCTCTAAGGGGCCTCTTAAGACAGCTCGAGGGAGATGCTCTGCTTCTGAATGCAGCTCTAGGGTGTGCAGTGCAGAACAGTTCCTGTCTATGTTGTGTTGTCCAGTGTATACTGTGTTACCTAGTGTGTCTCTGGGGCCACTTGGATCAGATATCTCTGCCTTTTCCCCTCGAGGCCCTTACCACAAGCATCAGCCATCATCTCTAGGTTCTCGAAGGCTCGCGCTTCTCGGCGGGATGCCAATGTCATTTGTTCTTTTACCGGCGGGCTCGGCTGCGTCCAAGTCACATCTCGGAAGCATCGAGTCGGACGCCTTTGAGGCCTTGTACCCGGCTGCATCACCACCTATCCTATCCAGCCATGAGTTGTGATGTCCCGGGGCTTACAAGATTGTATGCTATGGGATTGTATGCTATGGAGAACATTCTAAACAGAGCATTGTCTCACAGCCGTCTTGATCATTGTGATCAACAGGTCTTATAACAGGTCACTCTGTTCTAGTCTTTTCTTGTGCTCCTTAGAGGAGTCTCCTCCGTGCACTGTCGCCTTGGCATCCGTCATCTCTTTTGACATCCTCTTGGTCCTTGCCATTATAAATCTTGCCAGGAACTTTTTTCTCATCCTTGTGTCACACCGTGTGTAGCATAATGTGTGGTGTTTAGCGTCCCCTTGTTTGTCATGTCCTGTGTCACTGGTGTCTGCACCTATTTGTCCTGGAACTGCTCTGCCCTGCTGCATAGTCTGGTGTGATAGGACGTATCTGTGGGACTTGAAATTTGTAGTGTGGGGTGTAGTTGGATTCTAGATGGTATTCCTAGGTTGACCCAAGATGTCTGCATCTGTGAAGTTGTCCTGCAGCCCTTTGACTTTTGTCCTGACTTTCTTTCAGAGGCAGACGGATAAAATCCATGGCAGAGAGCACCATCCCAGGTGAGGGAGTTCCCGCGAGCAGGTCACTTACCATTTGTCTTTGCAGGGCAAGTGTAAATGGTGACTCTTTTTTACAGCATTGTTCTTTGTCTTTATTTTTAGGAAGTAATGCTCAATATCATCAGTCTCAGCATCCATTCTCATTTGTGTGCTTTGGGCAGTCCACTTGGAGGGTGCAAAGCCCCCATCACACACTGGCTGATGGACTGTGATTGCGGCTCTTGTGAGCCCAGTGGAAGTATTGCCGGACTCTGTGATGAAGCCTCTGCCATTTCTATTTAAAGGTGTCACCCGGGTAACCTTTGGCAATGGCTGAGGAGTTGCAGTGAGTTGGGGAATAGGGAGGAGGAGCAAGGGTCCACTCTGGTTTCAGCAATGCCACATCACCTTGCCTCATCTCAACCTAGGCGAACCCTGCGACAACGGCATCGGCCTCCGAGCGCAGCCGAAGCTTACGGCCGCAGGAGCCAGGCATTGTTAGGAGAATGGTGAGTAGCAGAATTGTTAGGTTTTGGCTGATGTGCTGCCATGATACTGCATTTATGTTTGGTTTTCTTTAATGTAGTTGACTAAGAGACAACAGCCCGGTGACAGCAGGAACTTCCCAGATGGCGAGGCGGCCTTCTTTTGCATCTCACACGGATTGGCATCTGCAGATAAGTTGATGGCTATGACCCACAGAGGGGATGATAGTGGGGTGCTGGGTTGGGACTTACAGGGAGGGGTTTTTGAGTCAGCTTTGGAGATGGGGATGTCCAAGAAGTGGCCCCTTAGGCCACACAAAAGCCAAGTGTCTCTTATGATCACAGTGCTGAGGCGCTCAGGGCAGAGCAGTCTTGGAGTGTATTGTGTCACGTGGCTATCGTGCATTCTGTGTTTTTGGCTGTTTCATGTCTTTTCCCTTAGCCCTTTGAAGGGCCTAACAGAAACCCTGGCATCATTCTTAGCATCTGTGATCTCAGCATTTCTTGGCCTGGTACCAATGCCATAGGACTTTTGACTCGGGAGCTCAAACAGGCATTGGAATTGCATTTCTCTTTAGGAGCATCCGGTCTGATGTCTTTGCAGGTCTTGTTCTGAGCAGTACGTACTGCTGTGCATTGCAAGGATCCATTATGGCAGATTAGGGCTTGTAAGAATACAAAGATAGGTAGAGGATTCTGGCCGTAGGATTCTCAGACATCCATCTTTGTAGTTCTTGGAATAAACCATTCTCTTAGCAGGTTCTTCCTCCAGGGTTCTGTGAGCCTCATCAGCTCACCATCGGTCTCACCTATGTCCTCTCATTTTGCATTCTCTTGGTCCTTGCAGTCGTTCCTCTTGCCAAGAGATTTCTGTCCCTGTTGTGTCCCCATTGTTTGTCCTGTCCTGTTCTGTGTCACTGGTGTCTGCACGTGTTTGTGCCAGAGCTGCTCTGCCCTGCTGCATAGTCTGGTGTGATATGACAAATCCTGGGGGCTTGAAATTTGTAATGTGGGGTGTAGTTGGACTCTAGATGATATTCCTAGGCTGACCCAGATGGCTGGAGCTGTGAAGTGGTCCTGCAGCCCTTTGACATTTTTCCAACTTTCTTTCAGATGCAGATGGATAAAATCCATGGCAGAGCACCCCATCCCAGGTGAGTGGGTTGCCCTGAGCAGGTCAGTCCCTGTTTGTCTCTGTAGGGGGAGTGTAAATGGTGACTCTGTGTTACTGCATTGTTCTTTTTGTTTCTTTTTAGAAAGTAACGCTGAATATCAGCAGTCAAGGCGAGATGGTCAAGGTGAGCAGTGACTAGTGAACAGAAGCTGTTATTGCTGAGATCTGAATCTCTGGTGCAACTGTAAGCATGCATTCTCGTTTGTGTTTGCTTTAGGCAATCCATTTGGAGTATGCATAACTCCCCGTCACACGCTGGCCGATGGACTGTGATCGTTGCTCTCGTGAGCCCTGGGGAAGTATTACAGGACTTGGTGATGAAGCCTCTGCCTTTCCTATTTAAATGTGTCACCCGGGTAGCCTTTGGCAATGGCTGAGGAGTTGCAGTGAGTCGGGGAATAGGGAGGAGGAGCGAGGGTCCGCTCTGGTGTCAGCAATACCACATCACCTTCTCTCCTCTTAACCTAGGTGAACCCTGCGATGACGGCGTCAGCCTCCGAGCACAGATGAAGCGTGCGGCATTCATAAGAGACCCAGGCATTGCTAGGAGAACGGTGAGTAGCAGAATTGTCGGGTTTTGGCCGATGTGCTGCCAAGATCAGGCATTGATGCTCTGTTTTCTCGAATGCGGCTGACTAAGAGACAACGGCCTGGTGACAGCAGGAACTTCCCAGATGGCGAGGCGGCCTTCTTTTGCATCTCACACGGACCGGCATCTCTACAGATAAGTCGATGGCTATGACCCACAGAGGGGATGATAGTGGGGTGCTGGGTTGGGACTTACAGGGAGGGATTTTTGAGTCTGCTTTGGTGATGGGGATGTCCAAGAAGTGGCCCCTTAGGCCACACAAAAGCCAAGCGTCACTTTTGATCCCAGTGCTGAGGTGCGCAGGGCAGAGCAGTCCTGGAGTGTATCGTGTCAGTTATCTATTGTGCGTTCTGTGTGTTTGGCTTTCTCATGTCTTTTACCTTAGCCCTTTGAGGGGCCTATCAGAAACTCTGGCATCATTCTTAGCATCTGTGATCTCTGCATTTCTTGGCCTGGCACCAATGCCACAGGACTTTTGACTCGGGAGCTCGGACAGGCTTCAGAATTGCACCTCTCTTTAGAAGCATCCAGTCAGATGTCTTTGCAGGTCTTGTTCTGAGCTGTATGGACAGCTGTGCCTTGCAAGGATCTATTATTGGGGATTAGGACTTGTAAGAATGTGAGGATAGGTAGAGGATGCTGACCGTAGGAGTCACAGGCATCCATCTTTGCAGTTCTTAAAAGAAATCATTCAGTTAGCATCATTTTCCTCCACGGTTCTCTGAGCCTCATCGGCTCACCATCGGTCTCACCTATGTCCTCTCATTTTGCATTCTCTGGGTCCTTGCAGTCATTCCTCTTGCCAAGAGATTCCTGTCCCTGTTGTGTTCCCCTTGTTTGTCCTGTCCTGTTCTGTGTCACTGGTGTCTGCACGTGTTTGTGTCAGAGCTGCTCTGCCTTGCTGCATAGTCTGGTGTAATAGGACAAATCCTGGGGGCTTGAAATTTGTAATGTGGGCTGTAGTTGGACTCTAGATGATATTCCTAGGCTGACCCAGATGGCTGGAGCTGTGAAGTGGTCCTGCAGCCCTTTGACATTTTTCCAACTTTCTTTCAGATGCAGATGGATAAAATCCATGGCAGAGCACCCCATCCCAGGTGAGTGGGTTGCCCTGAGCAGGTCAGTCCCTGTTTGTCTCTGCAGGGGGAGTGTAAATGGTGACTCTGTTACAGCATTGTTCTTTTTCTTTATTGTAGGAAGTAAAGCAATATAGCAACAGTCAAGTTGAAGTGGTCAAGGTGAGCAGTGGATAGAAGCGGTTGTTATTGCTCAGGTCTCAAGTTGTGGTGCAGCTCTAAGCCTCTGTTCTTGTTTGTGTGCCTTAGGCAATCCACTCAGGTTATGCCAAGCCCCTGTCACCAACTGGTCAATGGACCAGGTTTGCTGCTCTCATGAGCCTGTGGAGGTATTGCGGGACCCTGCGATGAAGCCTTCAAATTTTCTATTTAAAGGTTGCTTCTGGGTAGCCCTCAGGAATGGCCAAGGAGCCATGGTGAGTTGGGGGGGTATCGAGGAGGAGCTGGGGTCCGCTCAGTTCTCAGCTATCCTACATCACTTCATCTCCTCTTTACCCAGGCGTACCCTGCGACGACAGCGTCGGTCTCAGAGCACGGCCGAAGCGTGCGGGCCGAGGACCCGGTCATTCTTAGGAGGCGTTGAGTAGCAGAATTTTTGGGTTTTGGTCGATATGCTGCTAAGATGATGCACTGATGTCTGGTTTCCTTTATCTTGACCGACTAGGAGACAGCAGCCCGGTGACAGCAGGAACCTCCCAGACAGCCTGGTGGCCTTGCTTTGCACCTGATGTGGATTCTCATTCCTGGACAGCCAAGAGATAAGTTGAGGGCTGTGACTTACAGAGGGGATGGAAGGGGGTTGCTGTGTCAGGACTCACCAGGAGGGATTTTTGAGTCAGCTTTGGAGCTGAGGATATCCAGGAAATGTTGTCTTGAGGCCACACAAAAGCAGAGTGTCACTTTTGGTCCCAGAGCTGAGCAGAGGAGGGCAGTCCCGGTGTGTTTTGTCATGTGACTATTGTGCATTGTGTTGTGTGGCTGTCTCATGTCTTTTACCTTAGCCCTTTGAGGGGCCTATCAGTAACCCTGGCATCATTCTTAGCATCTGTGATCTCTGCATTTCTTGGCCTGGTACCAATGCCACAGGACATTTGACTCAGGAGCTTGGACAGGCATTGGAATTGAATTTCTCTTTAGGAGCATCCAGTCAGATTTTCTGCAGGTCTTGTTCTGAGCTGTACATACTGCTGTGCATTGTAAAGATCCATTATGGCAGATTAGGGCTTGTAAGAATGCAAGGATAGGTAGAGGATTCTGGCCGTAGGATTCTCAGACATCCATCTTTGTAGTTCTTGGAATAAACCATTCTCTTAGCAGATTCTTCCTCCAGGGTTCTCTGAGCCTCATCGGTCTCACCTCGGTCATCTAATCTTGCGTTCTCTCAGTCCTTGCAGTCATTCTTGCCAAGAGATTTCTGTCCTTGTTGTGTCCCCCTTGTTTGTCCTGTCCTGTCCTGTGTCACGGGTGTCTGCACATATTTGTACCGGAGCTGCTCTGCCCTGCTGCCTAGTCTGGTGTAATAGGACAAATCCTGGGGGCTTGAAATTCGTAGTGTGGGCTGTAGTTGGATTATAGATGGGATTTGTAGATGGACCCAAGATGTCTGGAGCTGTGAAGTTATCCTGCAGCCCTTTGACATTTGTCCTCACTTGCTTTTAGATACAGGCGGATAAAATCCATGGCAGAGCACCCCATCCCAGGTGAGTGGGTTGCCCTGAGCAGGTCAGTCCCTGTTTGTCTCTGCAGGGGGAGTATAAATGGTGACTCTGTTCTTTGTTTTTCTTTTTAGGAAGTAAAACCACATATCAGAAGTCAAGGCGGGGTGGTCAAGGTGAGCAGTGACCAGTGGACTGTAGCTGTTGTTATTGCTGCGATCTGAATCTCTGGTGCAACTGTAAGCATGCATTCTCATTTGTGTGTGCTTTAGGCAATCCATTTGGAGTATGCATAACTCCCCATCACACGCTGGCCGATGGACTGTGATCGTTGCTCTCGTGAGCCCTGTGGGAGTATTACAGGACTTTGTGATGAAGCCTCTGCCTTTCCTATTTAAATGTGTCACCCGGGTAGCCTTTGGCTGTGGCTGAGGAGTTGCAGTGAGTCGGGGAATAGGGAGGAGGAGCAAGGGTCCGCTCTGGTGTCACCAATGCCACATCACCTTCTCTCCTCTTAACTTAGGTGGACCCTGCAATGACGGCGTCAGCCTCCGAGCGCAGCCGATGCGTGCGGCATTCATAAGAGACCCAGGCATTGCTAGGAGAACGGTGAGTAGCAGAATTGTCGGGTTTTGGCCGATGTGCTGCCAAGATCAGGCATTGATGCTCTGTTTTCTCGAATGCGGCTGACTAAGAGACAACAGCCCGGTGACAGCAGGAACTTCCCAGATGGCGAGGCGGCCTTCTTTTGCATCTCACACGGATTGGCATCTGCAGATAAGTTGATGGCTATGACCCACAGAGGGGATGATAGTGGGGTGCTGGGTTGGGACTCACAGGAGGGTTTTTTGAGTCTGCTTTGGAGTTGGGGATGTCCAAGAAGTGGCCCCTTAGGCCACACAAAAGCCAAGCGTCACTTTTGATCACAATGCTGAGGTGCTCAGGGCAGAGCAGTCCCGGAGGGTATCGTGTCAGTTGTCTATTGTGCGTTCTGTGTGTTTGCCTTTCTCATGTCTTTTCCCTTAGCCCTTTGAGAGGCCTATCAGAAACTCTGGCATCATTCTTAGCATCTGTGATCTCTGCATTTCTTGGCCTGGCACCAATGCCACAGGACTTTTGACTCAGGAGCTCAGACAGGCTTCAGAATTGCATTTCTCTTTAGGAGCATCCAGTCAGATATCTTTACAGGTCTTGTTCTGAGCTGTATTTACCTTGCAAGGATCCATTATGGCAGATTAGGGCTTGTAAGAATGCAAAGATAGGTAGAGGATGCTGACCGTAGGATTCTCAGACATCCATCTTTGTAGTTCTTGGAATAAACCATTCTCTTAGCAGATTCTTCCTCCAGGGTTCTCTGAGCCTCATCAGCTCGCCATCAATCTCATCTCGGTCATCTAATCTTGCGTTCTCTCAGTCCTTGCAGTCATTTTTCTTGCCAAGAGATTCCTGTCCCTGTTGTGTCCCCCTTGTTTGTCCTGTCCTGTGTCACTGGTGTCTGCACATATTTGTGCCGGAGCTGCTCTGCCCTGCTGCATAGTCTGGTGTAATAGGACAAATCCTGGGGGCTTGAAATTTGTAGTGTGGGGTGTTGTTGGATTATAGGTGGGATTTGTAGATGGACACAGGGTGCCTGGAGCAGTGAAATTATCCTGCAGCCCTTTGACATTTGTCCTGACTTTCTTTCAGATGCAGGCAGATAAAATCCGTGGCAGAGCACCCCATCCTGGCTGAGGGGGTTCCTCCGAGCAGGTCAGTCACCGTTTGTCTCTGCAGGGGAAGTGTAAATGGTGACTCTTACAGCACTGTTCTTTGGTTTTGTTTTTAGGAAGTAAAGCTGGATATCAGCAGTCAAGGTGAGCGGTGACCAGTGGACAGAAGCAGTTGTTATTGCTGGGGTCTCAGTTTCTGGTGCAACTCTAAGCCTTCTGTCTTGTTTGTGTGCTTTAGGCAATCCATTTGGAGTAGGCTGAGCCCCCCCACCCCCCAACCGGCCGATGGATCGGGTTTGCTGCTCTTGCGAGCCCTGTGGAGGATCGCAGGACTCTGCGATGAAGCCTTGAACCTTTCTGTTTACAGGTGTCATCCGGCTGGCCTTTGGCAGCTGCTGAGGAGTTGCGGTGAGTCAGGGAATAGGGAGGAGGAGCGAGGGTCCGCTCAGGTTTCAGCAATGCCACATCTCCCTGTCTCCCCTTAAACCAGGCACACCCTGCCACGATGGCATCGGCCTCCAAGCGTCGCTGAAGCTAATGGCATTAGGAGATGGTGAGTAGCGGAAGAGTTGGGTTTTGGGCAATGTGCTGGTAAGACCATACACTGATGTTTTAATTTCTTTCATGTAGCTATGAGGCAGCAGCCCAGTGACAGCGAGAACTTCCCAGATGGCAAGGCGGCCTTCTTTTGCACCTGATGCAGATTGGCATCCCCAGATGTCTGAGAGATAAGTCAAGGGCTACGACTTGCCGAGGGGGTGAATGCGGGGTGCTGGTTTGGGACTCACCGGGAGGGGTTTTTGAGTCTGCTTTGGGGCTGAGGCTATCCCAGTAGTGTCCCCTTAGGCCACATAAAGGGAAAGTGTCACTTTTGATCCCAGCGCTGAGGTGCGCAGGGTAGAGCAGTCCCAGTGTGTATCGTGTCACTTGTCTAATGTGCCTGGTGTTGTTTATATGTCTCATGTCATGCATCGTCTACCTTAGCCCTTTGAGGGGCCCATCAGAAACCCTGGCATCATTCTTAGCATCTGTGATCTCTGCATTTCTTGGCCTGGCACCAATGCCACAGGACTTTTGGCTCAGGAGCTCAGACAGGCATCAGAATTGCATTTCTCTTTAGGAGCATCCAGTCAGATGTCTTTGCGGGTCTTGTTCTGAGCAGTACGTACTGCTGTGCATTGTAAAGATCCATTATGGCAGATTAGGGCTTGTAAGAATGCAAAGACAGGTAGAGGATTCTGGCCGTAGGATTCTCAGACGTCCATCTTTGCAGTTCTTTGACGAAATCATTCTCTTAGGAGATACTTCCTCCATGGTTGTCTGAGCCTCATCACCTCACTGTCAATCTCACCTCAGTCATTTCATTTTCCATTCTCTCAGTCCTTGCAGTGATTCTTCTTGTCAAGAGATAGTAGTCCCTGTTGTGTCCTCATTGTTTGTCCTGTCCCGTGTCACGGGCGTTCGCACACGTTTGTGCCGGAGCTGCTCTGCCCTGCTGCGTAGCCTGGTGTAATAGGACACATCCTGGGGGCTTGAAATTTGTAATGTGGGGTGTAGTTGGATTCTAGATGGTATTCCTAGGTTGACTCTAGGAAGTTGTCTGGAGCTGTGAAGTTATCCTGCTGCCCTTTGAACTTTGTCCTGACTCTGTTTCAGATGCAGACAGATAAAATCCATGGCAGAACTCCCTATCCCAGGTGAGTGGGTTCCCCTGAGCAGATCAGTCCCTGTTTGTCTCTGCAGGGGGAGTGTAAATGGTGACTCTGTTACAGCATTGTTCTTTTTGTTTATTTTTAGGAAGTAAAGCCATCTAGCAGCAGTCAAGGCAAAGTGGTCGAGGTGAGGAGTGACCAGTGGACAGAAGCACTTGCTATTGCTGGGGTCTCAATTTCTGGTGCAACTCTAAGCATCCACTGTTTTTTGTTGGTTTTTTTTAGGCAGTCCACTTTCAATCCATGCCGGCTGAGGATGCCCGATGCCAGGTGGGTGCAAGCTTATGGTGTACTTGTGGCTTATTTGTCAGGTTAGGGAGGTTAGGCAAAGAAACAAAGCAAGAGCATGCTTTTTTGCTTTGTTTCTTTGCCGGTTCCATCACTGCCCTTGGTGTGCCAAGGAACAGGTGTGAGGGGGTGAGTCTGTTTAGGCAGGGTGACTCATAGGCGAGTGTTATGCAGAAGCACGCTAATCGTGTACCTTTTCGTTTTGCAAGTACCTTCCAGGCAGACTCTGGAGTCAAATCAAGATTTGAGGTGAGCCGGGGCAGTGGTGTGGAGGAGTCCCGGGGATTATTATTTTTGAGGGCAATAGTCACATTTTCTGTTTCGTCTTAGGTACTGCGAGGAGCTTCGTAGGCAAAGTTTGGAGAGAGCACCACCGAAGCACACGAGACCGTCTCAACGTGCACGTCCCACCGGGGATGGATTTTGTCAGCTCGTCTTCCAAAAGCTAAGTGTTGGGGCCCATAGTTGGGAGAAGGGGAAAAACCTTTACTATCATAGGAGGCCATGTGATGTTAGCTTAGCGGAACAGGTCCCTCGGATGTAAAGGGAGAGGGTTTCTCCTCGGCCTCACCAGAGCCTTTGCGGGGCAGGGCAGTTCCGACCCATCTCCACGTTCTCGCGAACTTTGCGTCGTCAGCCTCCTTCGACCCTCGACATCGTCGTGGATCTTTCTCCCGAGGAGCTCGCCTTCAGGTGCGGAGCTATAGCCACCATCACCCGGCAGTCTTTGCTTCCCTCTCTAGGCCCACTGAGCCTCTCGAGCATCCTCTTAACTGCTTTGGCACTAACTTCTTTTAAGGAGTTGCATTTCATCGTCACACGCTATTGCCGTAGGACTCGCTTTACTTTGGCATCTTTGGCCTCTGGCTCATCTTGCGCTAGGAATCTTGAGTCCATAAGGTGAAACTGCTAGGCAGTTTCCACCTGTGTCTGTGTTATGTCACCTGTGTCTGTGTTACGTTGTCTACGTTACGGTGTTTGCGTTATGTAGTCTGTGTCCGTCTTCCGTGTCGTAGGCCTTTGTTACATCTCGACGCCATATCGGCATCATTCCGTGCCGTATCGGCCATATTTTACTCGCGTTCCTTCCCGGACATTGCTTATTCTGCCATCTCTCTTTTGAGACACAAAGAAGTACACAAGAGGTTCTCATCAGTCTACCGTCTCAGCTGTGGTAGTGCCTTTTTCTTCCTGTGCTATTCTCTTGGGTTTCTATAGGGAGTGTCTTACACCCTCCTCATGTGACTGCCATAGTTCTGTAGGTTCCATCTTCTCAAAGGGTACGGTGCTCAAGAATTAATCTTCCAGAGAGTTATCCCAAGTCCTGGTTTACATTGTATGTGCTTATGTTGTATGTACCTATGTTGGCTTATATTGTATGTGCTTATATTGTATCTAATTATGTTGGCATATATTTGCATGTACTTATATTGTATCTAATTATGTTGGCATATATTTGCATGTACTTGTATGGTATGTAATTCTGTTGGCTTATATTGTGCGTACTTGTATGGTATGTAATTCTGGTGGCTTATATTGTGCGTACTTATATTGCGCCACTTACAGTCGGAGCTGCCCTGCCCTGGCATGTAGTCACAGTTAGGTAGAACAGTTTTAAAAACTTTACCATTCATCTATCTTCTATGGGATTTTGGGTAGAAAACTTAGGGACCTGGAGCAGGGACAAGTCCTAGCCGTCAGATAGCCACTCGTTGACCACCTCCCGTTGTCTGACAGGTCCCCGAGGCGACCGATTTTCCTGGAATCTACCATTTGACGTCAAGAAGCGGCAGCCGGATGACGCGTCGAAGCACGTTGTTCAGGGTTTCAAGTAGGGCTGCAGCGAGCGTGTAATTCAAAGAGCGTGCGAGTCTGCGTGAGTGTGAGCGACCGTCTGCCTCCGCTTGTCTCTGTGTGTGCGAGTGTATGCTGACCAGATCTAAGCTTGTGCGTGTGACGTTTGCCTTTCAGGTTTTTCAACACATTTTAAAATTTAGAATAAAAAATCCCCAGCCGGGGGGTTTTTTTTTTTTCCCCCCCGGCTGGGTTTTTTTTTCCTCGGTCCCGGCCGGTCCGCGAGGCGACGTTCATCGCCAAAGTTTGGGGGCGGACCGTCCCGGGACGGGGGTTTTTGTCAGGCAGGAGGATTTTTTTGGAGGCTCCCGGGAACCACGTTCCTGTGGAGCACCCTTAATGCATGCCGGGGGTCAGCAGAGCGGTTGAGGTGCGAGCGAGGATGGGTTTGCGTGTAATGTGAAGGAGGCGTTCACGACGGATGGGTGTTGCGTTCTGTGTGCTGCCTTTGTTTTGGGGTTCCTGTAACAATAAATCCAAGTGTAATGAAAGTAGAAAAAAGGTTATCGTCTTGTGTTAATATGTGTTTGGCTTATGTTTGGTATTGTCTTGTATTTGCATTTCTGTATATTGCTCTGTGTGTAAATTGGACTTTTACCAGCATGTGTATGGATTGTATCTGTACTTGCATTTGTATACACTCTTTCCATGTGTTTTGCTCAAGTGTGAATAGGAAAATTCATTCAATAAAGTTGAATCAACCTGAATAAAGATTCCCCATTCCCCCCCCCCCTTGGCTCCTGTCTTTATTTGGTGTGGTTTAGTAATTTTTTTCCACTGCCCTTCTTCCTTTTACCTCTCACTTTACTTTTCTCTTGCTAACTTCATTTCTGTCTGTCTCTAACCGTGTGTTTGTTTTTCAGTGCCTGTAGCTCTGTGCTTCTGTACCTGTTTCCCTGATTTGTTTTCCCTCTGTTTCTGTACTTCACTATTTCTCTCTAACTATTTTTCTTCTCTCTAGCCTTAACTGTAGCTTTTTGTTCTTCTTTTCTACAGTCACTCATTCTTTTTCCCCTCTCCTCCCCTTTTTCAGTCTTTTTTGGTCTTACTCCTTTTCATTTTCACTTTAACCCTAACCAGTCTTCCTTTTCCCTCTGAGTTGGGTCTTTCTTAACTCTCTTCACTCTCTCTTCTTTCACTCCTATTCTCTCCCTTCTCTTTTCACTATTTTCTCTCCACTCCCTTCTGTTGTCTCTTCTCTTTTCACTCTCTACTCTCTTCTCTTTTCACTCTCTCCTGTTCCCTTGTCTTTGCACTCTATACTCTTTTTGCTGTCTCCTGTTAGCTGTTCTTATTTCACTCTCCTCTCTTGTCCCTCTCTTTTGTTCTTCTCTCTTCTCCATTTCTCTTCCTTTCTCTCCCTCTCTTTTTCTCTGCCTTTGTCTCACTCTTTCCTTCTCTCTATTTTCTCTCTACCTTTGAGTTCAACTTTGTCTCTCTTTCTAGACTTAGGGGAAAAAAAAAAAAAAAAAAAGCAGCAGTAGAAACTTTCAGGCTCCCTGGGTGTAAAAGAAAAAAAAATTTAAAACTACTTACTCCCCGGGAGTCTGAAAGTTTCTACTGCTGCACCAGACATATAGTTTTTCTTCTTTTTATATACATAGGGTTCCCCAATGCACCCCCTCACCTGTCAGGACCACATAACAATAAGCAGGCACCATAGCCTCAGTATCCACAAATAGGTCAGAACTCAAACAATAATCACACACCTAATGACAGAAGCAGACCACCCCCTTCAACACCAAACCCCCCCCCCCGCCCCTAGGCGCAAAAAACCCTACCGCGCCGGGCACATCCCGCCGACAGCACTACCACACCGCCCCCTGCCGACGGACATCAAGTACTGCCGCTGCAGCGCCACCTGCTGCCCGCATCGCAGATCTGCAAGTACAGCGCCACCTGCCGAGTACTACCGGCAACTGCAGGCAGAGCACCGCGCATTACGTCACTGCGTCCATACGTCACCCCGCCCCTAGTCACGCCCCGTTACCCGCCCCTAACCCCACCCCCAGCTAAACCCCGCCCACGACCACGCCCCCAGCGCCTCAGGAAAGCCCCCAAGGCATAGGCGTCCACACAGACGCCTGACCGAAATGCCGAAACCCACCCCGGGCTCCAAAAACGCCCCCGCACGGCGGCAATCGGTTCACCGAGACCGGAATACCACCGCGAGCAAAACCGCAACGTGAAACACGCAGGAAAAAAGACAAAAATCGATAAGCAGGACCCCGTCCCGGAAACCGCCATGTTGTACGGAATCACGTGACCCCCTGGGGCCGCCATCTTGCCAGCCGCACCACGTGACCTAGTGGCCGCCGCCATCTTCACCCCGATCACGTGACGGTACGGAGGCCGCCATCTTGGCCGCCAACCACGTGACTACGTGGGGGCCGCCATCTTGTACGAACTAGGGTTAGGGTTAGGGTTAGGGTTAGGGTTAGGGTTAGGGTTAGGGTTAGGGTTAGGGTTAGGGTTAGGGGTTAGGGTTAGGGTTAGGGTTAGGGTTAGGGTTAGGGTTAGGGTTAGGGTTAGGGTTAGGGGTTAGGGTTAGGGTTAGGGTTAGGGTTAGGGTTAGGGTTAGGGTTAGGGTTAGGGTTAGGGTTAGGGTTAGGGTTAGGGTTAGGGTTAGGGTTAGGGTTAGGGTTAGGGTTAGGGTTAGGGTTAGGGGTTAGGGTTAGGGTTAGGGTTAGGGTTAGGGTTAGGGTTAGGGTTAGGGTTAGGGTTAGGGTTAGGGTTAGGGTTAGGGTTAGGGTTAGGGTTAGGGTTAGGGTTAGGGTTAGGGTTAGGGTTAGGGTTAGGGTTAGGGTTAGGGTTAGGGTTAGGGTTAGGGTTAGGGTTAGGGTTAGGGTTAGGGTTAGGGTTAGGGTTAGGGTTAGGGTTAGGGTTAGGGTTAGGGTTAGGGTTAGGGTTAGGGTTAGGGTTAGGGTTAGGGTTAGGGTTAGGGTTAGGGTTAGGGTTAGGGTTAGGGTTAGGGTTAGGGTTAGGGTTAGGGTTAGGGTTAGGGTTAGGGTTAGGGTTAGGGTTAGGGTTAGGGTTAGGGTTAGGGTTAGGGTTAGGGTTAGGGTTAGGGTTAGGGTTAGGGTTAGGGTTAGGGTTAGGGTTAGGGTTAGGGTTAGGGTTAGGGTTAGGGTTAGGGTTAGGGTTAGGGTTAGGGTTAGGGTTAGGGTTAGGGTTAGGGTTAGGGTTAGGGTTAGGGTTAGGGTTAGGGTTAGGGTTAGGGTTAGGGTTAGGGTTAGGGTTAGGGTTAGGGTTAGGGTTAGGGTTAGGGTTAGGGTTAGGGTTAGGGTTAGGGTTAGGGTTAGGGTTAGGGTTAGGGTTAGGGTTAGGGTTAGGGTTAGGGTTAGGGTTAGGGTTAGGGTTAGGGTTAGGGTTAGGGTTAGGGTTAGGGTTAGGGTTAGGGTTAGGGTTAGGGTTAGGGTTAGGGTTAGGGTTAGGGTTAGGGTTAGGGTTAGGGTTAGGGTTAGGGTTAGGGTTAGGGTTAGGGTTAGGGTTAGGGTTAGGGTTAGGGTTAGGGTTAGGGTTAGGGTTAGGGTTAGGGTTAGGGTTAGGGTTAGGGTTAGGGTTAGGGTTAGGGTTAGGGTTAGGGTTAGGGTTAGGGTTAGGGTTAGGGTTAGGGTTAGGGTTAGGGTTAGGGTTAGGGTTAGGGTTAGGGTTAGGGTTAGGGTTAGGGTTAGGGTTAGGGTTAGGGTTAGGGTTAGGGTTAGGGTTAGGGTTAGGGTTAGGGTTAGGGTTAGGGTTAGGGTTAGGGTTAGGGTTAGGGTTAGGGTTAGGGTTAGGGTTAGGGTTAGGGTTAGGGTTAGGGTTAGGGTTAGGGTTAGGGTTAGGGTTAGGGTTAGGGTTAGGGTTAGGGTTAGGGTTAGGGTTAGGGTTAGGGTTAGGGTTAGGGTTAGGGTTAGGGTTAGGGTTAGGGTTAGGGTTAGGGTTAGGGTTAGGGTTAGGGTTAGGGTTAGGGTTAGGGTTAGGGTTAGGGTTAGGGTTAGGGTTAGGGTTAGGGTTAGGGTTAGGGTTAGGGTTAGGGTTAGGGTTAGGGTTAGGGTTAGGGTTAGGGTTAGGGTTAGGGTTAGGGTTAGGGTTAGGGTTAGGGTTAGGGTTAGGGTTAGGGTTAGGGTTAGGGTTAGGGTTAGGGTTAGGGTTAGGGTTAGGGTTAGGGTTAGGGTTAGGGTTAGGGTTAGGGTTAGGGTTAGGGTTAGGGTTAGGGTTAGGGTTAGGGTTAGGGTTAGGGTTAGGGTTAGGGTTAGGGTTAGGGTTAGGGTTAGGGTTAGGGTTAGGGTTAGGGTTAGGGTTAGGGTTAGGGTTAGGGTTAGGGTTAGGGTTAGGGTTAGGGTTAGGGTTAGGGTTAGGGTTAGGGTTAGGGTTAGGGTTAGGGTTAGGGTTAGGGTTAGGGTTAGGGTTAGGGTTAGGGTTAGGGTTAGGGTTAGGGTTAGGGTTAGGGTTAGGGTTAGGGTTAGGGTTAGGGTTAGGGTTAGGGTTAGGGTTAGGGTTAGGGTTAGGGTTAGGGTTAGGGTTAGGGTTAGGGTTAGGGTTAGGGTTAGGGTTAGGGTTAGGGTTAGGGTTAGGGTTAGGGTTAGGGTTAGGGTTAGGGTTAGGGTTAGGGTTAGGGTTAGGGTTAGGGTTAGGGTTAGGGTTAGGGTTAGGGTTAGGGTTAGGGTTAGGGTTAGGGTTAGGGTTAGGGTTAGGGTTAGGGTTAGGGTTAGGGTTAGGGTTAGGGTTAGGGTTAGGGTTAGGGTTAGGGTTAGGGTTAGGGTTAGGGTTAGGGTTAGGGTTAGGGTTAGGGTTAGGGTTAGGGTTAGGGTTAGGGTTAGGGTTAGGGTTAGGGTTAGGGTTAGGGTTAGGGTTAGGGTTAGGGTTAGGGTTAGGGTTAGGGTTAGGGTTAGGGTTAGGGTTAGGGTTAGGGTTAGGGTTAGGGTTAGGGTTAGGGTTAGGGTTAGGGTTAGGGTTAGGGTTAGGGTTAGGGTTAGGGTTAGGGTTAGGGTTAGGGTTAGGGTTAGGGTTAGGGTTAGGGTTAGGGTTAGGGTTAGGGTTAGGGTTAGGGTTAGGGTTAGGGTTAGGGTTAGGGTTAGGGTTAGGGTTAGGGTTAGGGTTAGGGTTAGGGTTAGGGTTAGGGTTAGGGTTAGGGTTAGGGTTAGGGTTAGGGTTAGGGTTAGGGTTAGGGTTAGGGTTAGGGTTAGGGTTAGGGTTAGGGTTAGGGTTAGGGTTAGGGTTAGGGTTAGGGTTAGGGTTAGGGTTAGGGTTAGGGTTAGGGTTAGGGTTAGGGTTAGGGTTAGGGTTAGGGTTAGGGTTAGGGTTAGGGTTAGGGTTAGGGTTAGGGTTAGGGTTAGGGTTAGGGTTAGGGTTAGGGTTAGGGTTAGGGTTAGGGTTAGGGTTAGGGTTAGGGTTAGGGTTAGGGTTAGGGTTAGGGTTAGGGTTAGGGTTAGGGTTAGGGTTAGGGTTAGGGTTAGGGTTAGGGTTAGGGTTAGGGTTAGGGTTAGGGTTAGGGTTAGGGTTAGGGTTAGGGTTAGGGTTAGGGTTAGGGTTAGGGTTAGGGTTAGGGTTAGGGTTAGGGTTAGGGTTAGGGTTAGGGTTAGGGTTAGGGTTAGGGTTAGGGTTAGGGTTAGGGTTAGGGTTAGGGTTAGGGTTAGGGTTAGGGTTAGGGTTAGGGTTAGGGTTAGGGTTAGGGTTAGGGTTAGGGTTAGGGTTAGGGTTAGGGTTAGGGTTAGGGTTAGGGTTAGGGTTAGGGTTAGGGTTAGGGTTAGGGTTAGGGTTAGGGTTAGGGTTAGGGTTAGGGTTAGGGTTAGGGTTAGGGTTAGGGTTAGGGTTAGGGTTAGGGTTAGGGTTAGGGTTAGGGTTAGGGTTAGGGTTAGGGTTAGGGTTAGGGTTAGGGTTAGGGTTAGGGTTAGGGTTAGGGTTAGGGTTAGGGTTAGGGTTAGGGTTAGGGTTAGGGTTAGGGTTAGGGTTAGGGTTAGGGTTAGGGTTAGGGTTAGGGTTAGGGTTAGGGTTAGGGTTAGGGTTAGGGTTAGGGTTAGGGTTAGGGTTAGGGTTAGGGTTAGGGTTAGGGTTAGGGTTAGGGTTAGGGTTAGGGTTAGGGTTAGGGTTAGGGTTAGGGTTAGGGTTAGGGTTAGGGTTAGGGTTAGGGTTAGGGTTAGGGTTAGGGTTAGGGTTAGGGTTAGGGTTAGGGTTAGGGTTAGGGTTAGGGTTAGGGTTAGGGTTAGGGTTAGGGTTAGGGTTAGGGTTAGGGTTAGGGTTAGGGTTAGGGTTAGGGTTAGGGTTAGGGTTAGGGTTAGGGTTAGGGTTAGGGTTAGGGTTAGGGTTAGGGTTAGGGTTAGGGTTAGGGTTAGGGTTAGGGTTAGGGTTAGGGTTAGGGTTAGGGTTAGGGTTAGGGTTAGGGTTAGGGTTAGGGTTAGGGTTAGGGTTAGGGTTAGGGTTAGGGTTAGGGTTAGGGTTAGGGTTAGGGTTAGGGTTAGGGTTAGGGTTAGGGTTAGGGTTAGGGTTAGGGTTAGGGTTAGGGTTAGGGTTAGGGTTAGGGTTAGGGTTAGGGTTAGGGTTAGGGTTAGGGTTAGGGTTAGGGTTAGGGTTAGGGTTAGGGTTAGGGTTAGGGTTAGGGTTAGGGTTAGGGTTAGGGTTAGGGTTAGGGTTAGGGTTAGGGTTAGGGTTAGGGTTAGGGTTAGGGTTAGGGTTAGGGTTAGGGTTAGGGTTAGGGTTAGGGTTAGGGTTAGGGTTAGGGTTAGGGTTAGGGTTAGGGTTAGGGTTAGGGTTAGGGTTAGGGTTAGGGTTAGGGTTAGGGTTAGGGTTAGGGTTAGGGTTAGGGTTAGGGTTAGGGTTAGGGTTAGGGTTAGGGTTAGGGTTAGGGTTAGGGTTAGGGTTAGGGTTAGGGTTAGGGTTAGGGTTAGGGTTAGGGTTAGGGTTAGGGTTAGGGTTAGGGTTAGGGTTAGGGTTAGGGTTAGGGTTAGGGTTAGGGTTAGGGTTAGGGTTAGGGTTAGGGTTAGGGTTAGGGTTAGGGTTAGGGTTAGGGTTAGGGTTAGGGTTAGGGTTAGGGTTAGGGTTAGGGTTAGGGTTAGGGTTAGGGTTAGGGTTAGGGTTAGGGTTAGGGTTAGGGTTAGGGTTAGGGTTAGGGTTAGGGTTAGGGTTAGGGTTAGGGTTAGGGTTAGGGTTAGGGTTAGGGTTAGGGTTAGGGTTAGGGTTAGGGTTAGGGTTAGGGTTAGGGTTAGGGTTAGGGTTAGGGTTAGGGTTAGGGTTAGGGTTAGGGTTAGGGTTAGGGTTAGGGTTAGGGTTAGGGTTAGGGTTAGGGTTAGGGTTAGGGTTAGGGTTAGGGTTAGGGTTAGGGTTAGGGTTAGGGTTAGGGTTAGGGTTAGGGTTAGGGTTAGGGTTAGGGTTAGGGTTAGGGTTAGGGTTAGGGTTAGGGTTAGGGTTAGGGTTAGGGTTAGGGTTAGGGTTAGGGTTAGGGTTAGGGTTAGGGTTAGGGTTAGGGTTAGGGTTAGGGTTAGGGTTAGGGTTAGGGTTAGGGTTAGGGTTAGGGTTAGGGTTAGGGTTAGGGTTAGGGTTAGGGTTAGGGTTAGGGTTAGGGTTAGGGTTAGGGTTAGGGTTAGGGTTAGGGTTAGGGTTAGGGTTAGGGTTAGGGTTAGGGTTAGGGTTAGGGTTAGGGTTAGGGTTAGGGTTAGGGTTAGGGTTAGGGTTAGGGTTAGGGTTAGGGTTAGGGTTAGGGTTAGGGTTAGGGTTAGGGTTAGGGTTAGGGTTAGGGTTAGGGTTAGGGTTAGGGTTAGGGTTAGGGTTAGGGTTAGGGTTAGGGTTAGGGTTAGGGTTAGGGTTAGGGTTAGGGTTAGGGTTAGGGTTAGGGTTAGGGTTAGGGTTAGGGTTAGGGTTAGGGTTAGGGTTAGGGTTAGGGTTAGGGTTAGGGTTAGGGTTAGGGTTAGGGTTAGGGTTAGGGTTAGGGTTAGGGTTAGGGTTAGGGTTAGGGTTAGGGTTAGGGTTAGGGTTAGGGTTAGGGTTAGGGTTAGGGTTAGGGTTAGGGTTAGGGTTAGGGTTAGGGTTAGGGTTAGGGTTAGGGTTAGGGTTAGGGTTAGGGTTAGGGTTAGGGTTAGGGTTAGGGTTAGGGTTAGGGTTAGGGTTAGGGTTAGGGTTAGGGTTAGGGTTAGGGTTAGGGTTAGGGTTAGGGTTAGGGTTAGGGTTAGGGTTAGGGTTAGGGTTAGGGTTAGGGTTAGGGTTAGGGTTAGGGTTAGGGTTAGGGTTAGGGTTAGGGTTAGGGTTAGGGTTAGGGTTAGGGTTAGGGTTAGGGTTAGGGTTAGGGTTAGGGTTAGGGTTAGGGTTAGGGTTAGGGTTAGGGTTAGGGTTAGGGTTAGGGTTAGGGTTAGGGTTAGGGTTAGGGTTAGGGTTAGGGTTAGGGTTAGGGTTAGGGTTAGGGTTAGGGTTAGGGTTAGGGTTAGGGTTAGGGTTAGGGTTAGGGTTAGGGTTAGGGTTAGGGTTAGGGTTAGGGTTAGGGTTAGGGTTAGGGTTAGGGTTAGGGTTAGGGTTAGGGTTAGGGTTAGGGTTAGGGTTAGGGTTAGGGTTAGGGTTAGGGTTAGGGTTAGGGTTAGGGTTAGGGTTAGGGTTAGGGTTAGGGTTAGGGTTAGGGTTAGGGTTAGGGTTAGGGTTAGGGTTAGGGTTAGGGTTAGGGTTAGGGTTAGGGTTAGGGTTAGGGTTAGGGTTAGGGTTAGGGTTAGGGTTAGGGTTAGGGTTAGGGTTAGGGTTAGGGTTAGGGTTAGGGTTAGGGTTAGGGTTAGGGTTAGGGTTAGGGTTAGGGTTAGGGTTAGGGTTAGGGTTAGGGTTAGGGTTAGGGTTAGGGTTAGGGTTAGGGTTAGGGTTAGGGTTAGGGTTAGGGTTAGGGTTAGGGTTAGGGTTAGGGTTAGGGTTAGGGTTAGGGTTAGGGTTAGGGTTAGGGTTAGGGTTAGGGTTAGGGTTAGGGTTAGGGTTAGGGTTAGGGTTAGGGTTAGGGTTAGGGTTAGGGTTAGGGTTAGGGTTAGGGTTAGGGTTAGGGTTAGGGTTAGGGTTAGGGTTAGGGTTAGGGTTAGGGTTAGGGTTAGGGTTAGGGTTAGGGTTAGGGTTAGGGTTAGGGTTAGGGTTAGGGTTAGGGTTAGGGTTAGGGTTAGGGTTAGGGTTAGGGTTAGGGTTAGGGTTAGGGTTAGGGTTAGGGTTAGGGTTAGGGTTAGGGTTAGGGTTAGGGTTAGGGTTAGGGTTAGGGTTAGGGTTAGGGTTAGGGTTAGGGTTAGGGTTAGGGTTAGGGTTAGGGTTAGGGTTAGGGTTAGGGTTAGGGTTAGGGTTAGGGTTAGGGTTAGGGTTAGGGTTAGGGTTAGGGTTAGGGTTAGGGTTAGGGTTAGGGTTAGGGTTAGGGTTAGGGTTAGGGTTAGGGTTAGGGTTAGGGTTAGGGTTAGGGTTAGGGTTAGGGTTAGGGTTAGGGTTAGGGTTAGGGTTAGGGTTAGGGTTAGGGTTAGGGTTAGGGTTAGGGTTAGGGTTAGGGTTAGGGTTAGGGTTAGGGTTAGGGTTAGGGTTAGGGTTAGGGTTAGGGTTAGGGTTAGGGTTAGGGTTAGGGTTAGGGTTAGGGTTAGGGTTAGGGTTAGGGTTAGGGTTAGGGTTAGGGTTAGGGTTAGGGTTAGGGTTAGGGTTAGGGTTAGGGTTAGGGTTAGGGTTAGGGTTAGGGTTAGGGTTAGGGTTAGGGTTAGGGTTAGGGTTAGGGTTAGGGTTAGGGTTAGGGTTAGGGTTAGGGTTAGGGTTAGGGTTAGGGTTAGGGTTAGGGTTAGGGTTAGGGTTAGGGTTAGGGTTAGGGTTAGGGTTAGGGTTAGGGTTAGGGTTAGGGTTAGGGTTAGGGTTAGGGTTAGGGTTAGGGTTAGGGTTAGGGTTAGGGTTAGGGTTAGGGTTAGGGTTAGGGTTAGGGTTAGGGTTAGGGTTAGGGTTAGGGTTAGGGTTAGGGTTAGGGTTAGGGTTAGGGTTAGGGTTAGGGTTAGGGTTAGGGTTAGGGTTAGGGTTAGGGTTAGGGTTAGGGTTAGGGTTAGGGTTAGGGTTAGGGTTAGGGTTAGGGTTAGGGTTAGGGTTAGGGTTAGGGTTAGGGTTAGGGTTAGGGTTAGGGTTAGGGTTAGGGTTAGGGTTAGGGTTAGGGTTAGGGTTAGGGTTAGGGTTAGGGTTAGGGTTAGGGTTAGGGTTAGGGTTAGGGTTAGGGTTAGGGTTAGGGTTAGGGTTAGGGTTAGGGTTAGGGTTAGGGTTAGGGTTAGGGTTAGGGTTAGGGTTAGGGTTAGGGTTAGGGTTAGGGTTAGGGTTAGGGTTAGGGTTAGGGTTAGGGTTAGGGTTAGGGTTAGGGTTAGGGTTAGGGTTAGGGTTAGGGTTAGGGTTAGGGTTAGGGTTAGGGTTAGGGTTAGGGTTAGGGTTAGGGTTAGGGTTAGGGTTAGGGTTAGGGTTAGGGTTAGGGTTAGGGTTAGGGTTAGGGTTAGGGTTAGGGTTAGGGTTAGGGTTAGGGTTAGGGTTAGGGTTAGGGTTAGGGTTAGGGTTAGGGTTAGGGTTAGGGTTAGGGTTAGGGTTAGGGTTAGGGTTAGGGTTAGGGTTAGGGTTAGGGTTAGGGTTAGGGTTAGGGTTAGGGTTAGGGTTAGGGTTAGGGTTAGGGTTAGGGTTAGGGTTAGGGTTAGGGTTAGGGTTAGGGTTAGGGTTAGGGTTAGGGTTAGGGTTAGGGTTAGGGTTAGGGTTAGGGTTAGGGTTAGGGTTAGGGTTAGGGTTAGGGTTAGGGTTAGGGTTAGGGTTAGGGTTAGGGTTAGGGTTAGGGTTAGGGTTAGGGTTAGGGTTAGGGTTAGGGTTAGGGTTAGGGTTAGGGTTAGGGTTAGGGTTAGGGTTAGGGTTAGGGTTAGGGTTAGGGTTAGGGTTAGGGTTAGGGTTAGGGTTAGGGTTAGGGTTAGGGTTAGGGTTAGGGTTAGGGTTAGGGTTAGGGTTAGGGTTAGGGTTAGGGTTAGGGTTAGGGTTAGGGTTAGGGTTAGGGTTAGGGTTAGGGTTAGGGTTAGGGTTAGGGTTAGGGTTAGGGTTAGGGTTAGGGTTAGGGTTAGGGTTAGGGTTAGGGTTAGGGTTAGGGTTAGGGTTAGGGTTAGGGTTAGGGTTAGGGTTAGGGTTAGGGTTAGGGTTAGGGTTAGGGTTAGGGTTAGGGTTAGGGTTAGGGTTAGGGTTAGGGTTAGGGTTAGGGTTAGGGTTAGGGTTAGGGTTAGGGTTAGGGTTAGGGTTAGGGTTAGGGTTAGGGTTAGGGTTAGGGTTAGGGTTAGGGTTAGGGTTAGGGTTAGGGTTAGGGTTAGGGTTAGGGTTAGGGTTAGGGTTAGGGTTAGGGTTAGGGTTAGGGTTAGGGTTAGGGTTAGGGTTAGGGTTAGGGTTAGGGTTAGGGTTAGGGTTAGGGTTAGGGTTAGGGTTAGGGTTAGGGTTAGGGTTAGGGTTAGGGTTAGGGTTAGGGTTAGGGTTAGGGTTAGGGTTAGGGTTAGGGTTAGGGTTAGGGTTAGGGTTAGGGTTAGGGTTAGGGTTAGGGTTAGGGTTAGGGTTAGGGTTAGGGTTAGGGTTAGGGTTAGGGTTAGGGTTAGGGTTAGGGTTAGGGTTAGGGTTAGGGTTAGGGTTAGGGTTAGGGTTAGGGTTAGGGTTAGGGTTAGGGTTAGGGTTAGGGTTAGGGTTAGGGTTAGGGTTAGGGTTAGGGTTAGGGTTAGGGTTAGGGTTAGGGTTAGGGTTAGGGTTAGGGTTAGGGTTAGGGTTAGGGTTAGGGTTAGGGTTAGGGTTAGGGTTAGGGTTAGGGTTAGGGTTAGGGTTAGGGTTAGGGTTAGGGTTAGGGTTAGGGTTAGGGTTAGGGTTAGGGTTAGGGTTAGGGTTAGGGTTAGGGTTAGGGTTAGGGTTAGGGTTAGGGTTAGGGTTAGGGTTAGGGTTAGGGTTAGGGTTAGGGTTAGGGTTAGGGTTAGGGTTAGGGTTAGGGTTAGGGTTAGGGTTAGGGTTAGGGTTAGGGTTAGGGTTAGGGTTAGGGTTAGGGTTAGGGTTAGGGTTAGGGTTAGGGTTAGGGTTAGGGTTAGGGTTAGGGTTAGGGTTAGGGTTAGGGTTAGGGTTAGGGTTAGGGTTAGGGTTAGGGTTAGGGTTAGGGTTAGGGTTAGGGTTAGGGTTAGGGTTAGGGTTAGGGTTAGGGTTAGGGTTAGGGTTAGGGTTAGGGTTAGGGTTAGGGTTAGGGTTAGGGTTAGGGTTAGGGTTAGGGTTAGGGTTAGGGTTAGGGTTAGGGTTAGGGTTAGGGTTAGGGTTAGGGTTAGGGTTAGGGTTAGGGTTAGGGTTAGGGTTAGGGTTAG
Organism: Passer domesticus; assembly: GCF_036417665.1. Lineage (NCBI taxonomy): Eukaryota > Metazoa > Chordata > Aves > Passeriformes > Passeridae > Passer > Passer domesticus. The sequence continues at coordinate 12,518,060 of NC_087493.1, forward strand.
GGTTAGGGTTAGGGTTAGGGTTAGGGTTAGGGTTAGGGTTAGGGTTAGGGTTAGGGTTAGGGTTAGGGTTAGGGTTAGGGTTAGGGTTAGGGTTAGGGTTAGGGTTAGGGTTAGGGTTAGGGTTAGGGTTAGGGTTAGGGTTAGGGTTAGGGTTAGGGTTAGGGTTAGGGTTAGGGTTAGGGTTAGGGTTAGGGTTAGGGTTAGGGTTAGGGTTAGGGTTAGGGTTAGGGTTAGGGTTAGGGTTAGGGTTAGGGTTAGGGTTAGGGTTAGGGTTAGGGTTAGGGTTAGGGTTAGGGTTAGGGTTAGGGTTAGGGTTAGGGTTAGGGTTAGGGTTAGGGTTAGGGTTAGGGTTAGGGTTAGGGTTAGGGTTAGGGTTAGGGTTAGGGTTAGGGTTAGGGTTAGGGTTAGGGTTAGGGTTAGGGTTAGGGTTAGGGTTAGGGTTAGGGTTAGGGTTAGGGTTAGGGTTAGGGTTAGGGTTAGGGTTAGGGTTAGGGTTAGGGTTAGGGTTAGGGTTAGGGTTAGGGTTAGGGTTAGGGTTAGGGTTAGGGTTAGGGTTAGGGTTAGGGTTAGGGTTAGGGTTAGGGTTAGGGTTAGGGTTAGGGTTAGGGTTAGGGTTAGGGTTAGGGTTAGGGTTAGGGTTAGGGTTAGGGTTAGGGTTAGGGTTAGGGTTAGGGTTAGGGTTAGGGTTAGGGTTAGGGTTAGGGTTAGGGTTAGGGTTAGGGTTAGGGTTAGGGTTAGGGTTAGGGTTAGGGTTAGGGTTAGGGTTAGGGTTAGGGTTAGGGTTAGGGTTAGGGTTAGGGTTAGGGTTAGGGTTAGGGTTAGGGTTAGGGTTAGGGTTAGGGTTAGGGTTAGGGTTAGGGTTAGGGTTAGGGTTAGGGTTAGGGTTAGGGTTAGGGTTAGGGTTAGGGTTAGGGTTAGGGTTAGGGTTAGGGTTAGGGTTAGGGTTAGGGTTAGGGTTAGGGTTAGGGTTAGGGTTAGGGTTAGGGTTAGGGTTAGGGTTAGGGTTAGGGTTAGGGTTAGGGTTAGGGTTAGGGTTAGGGTTAGGGTTAGGGTTAGGGTTAGGGTTAGGGTTAGGGTTAGGGTTAGGGTTAGGGTTAGGGTTAGGGTTAGGGTTAGGGTTAGGGTTAGGGTTAGGGTTAGGGTTAGGGTTAGGGTTAGGGTTAGGGTTAGGGTTAGGGTTAGGGTTAGGGTTAGGGTTAGGGTTAGGGTTAGGGTTAGGGTTAGGGTTAGGGTTAGGGTTAGGGTTAGGGTTAGGGTTAGGGTTAGGGTTAGGGTTAGGGTTAGGGTTAGGGTTAGGGTTAGGGTTAGGGTTAGGGTTAGGGTTAGGGTTAGGGTTAGGGTTAGGGTTAGGGTTAGGGTTAGGGTTAGGGTTAGGGTTAGGGTTAGGGTTAGGGTTAGGGTTAGGGTTAGGGTTAGGGTTAGGGTTAGGGTTAGGGTTAGGGTTAGGGTTAGGGTTAGGGTTAGGGTTAGGGTTAGGGTTAGGGTTAGGGTTAGGGTTAGGGTTAGGGTTAGGGTTAGGGTTAGGGTTAGGGTTAGGGTTAGGGTTAGGGTTAGGGTTAGGGTTAGGGTTAGGGTTAGGGTTAGGGTTAGGGTTAGGGTTAGGGTTAGGGTTAGGGTTAGGGTTAGGGTTAGGGTTAGGGTTAGGGTTAGGGTTAGGGTTAGGGTTAGGGTTAGGGTTAGGGTTAGGGTTAGGGTTAGGGTTAGGGTTAGGGTTAGGGTTAGGGTTAGGGTTAGGGTTAGGGTTAGGGTTAGGGTTAGGGTTAGGGTTAGGGTTAGGGTTAGGGTTAGGGTTAGGGTTAGGGTTAGGGTTAGGGTTAGGGTTAGGGTTAGGGTTAGGGTTAGGGTTAGGGTTAGGGTTAGGGTTAGGGTTAGGGTTAGGGTTAGGGTTAGGGTTAGGGTTAGGGTTAGGGTTAGGGTTAGGGTTAGGGTTAGGGTTAGGGTTAGGGTTAGGGTTAGGGTTAGGGTTAGGGTTAGGGTTAGGGTTAGGGTTAGGGTTAGGGTTAGGGTTAGGGTTAGGGTTAGGGTTAGGGTTAGGGTTAGGGTTAGGGTTAGGGTTAGGGTTAGGGTTAGGGTTAGGGTTAGGGTTAGGGTTAGGGTTAGGGTTAGGGTTAGGGTTAGGGTTAGGGTTAGGGTTAGGGTTAGGGTTAGGGTTAGGGTTAGGGTTAGGGTTAGGGTTAGGGTTAGGGTTAGGGTTAGGGTTAGGGTTAGGGTTAGGGTTAGGGTTAGGGTTAGGGTTAGGGTTAGGGTTAGGGTTAGGGTTAGGGTTAGGGTTAGGGTTAGGGTTAGGGTTAGGGTTAGGGTTAGGGTTAGGGTTAGGGTTAGGGTTAGGGTTAGGGTTAGGGTTAGGGTTAGGGTTAGGGTTAGGGTTAGGGTTAGGGTTAGGGTTAGGGTTAGGGTTAGGGTTAGGGTTAGGGTTAGGGTTAGGGTTAGGGTTAGGGTTAGGGTTAGGGTTAGGGTTAGGGTTAGGGTTAGGGTTAGGGTTAGGGTTAGGGTTAGGGTTAGGGTTAGGGTTAGGGTTAGGGTTAGGGTTAGGGTTAGGGTTAGGGTTAGGGTTAGGGTTAGGGTTAGGGTTAGGGTTAGGGTTAGGGTTAGGGTTAGGGTTAGGGTTAGGGTTAGGGTTAGGGTTAGGGTTAGGGTTAGGGTTAGGGTTAGGGTTAGGGTTAGGGTTAGGGTTAGGGTTAGGGTTAGGGTTAGGGTTAGGGTTAGGGTTAGGGTTAGGGTTAGGGTTAGGGTTAGGGTTAGGGTTAGGGTTAGGGTTAGGGTTAGGGTTAGGGTTAGGGTTAGGGTTAGGGTTAGGGTTAGGGTTAGGGTTAGGGTTAGGGTTAGGGTTAGGGTTAGGGTTAGGGTTAGGGTTAGGGTTAGGGTTAGGGTTAGGGTTAGGGTTAGGGTTAGGGTTAGGGTTAGGGTTAGGGTTAGGGTTAGGGTTAGGGTTAGGGTTAGGGTTAGGGTTAGGGTTAGGGTTAGGGTTAGGGTTAGGGTTAGGGTTAGGGTTAGGGTTAGGGTTAGGGTTAGGGTTAGGGTTAGGGTTAGGGTTAGGGTTAGGGTTAGGGTTAGGGTTAGGGTTAGGGTTAGGGTTAGGGTTAGGGTTAGGGTTAGGGTTAGGGTTAGGGTTAGGGTTAGGGTTAGGGTTAGGGTTAGGGTTAGGGTTAGGGTTAGGGTTAGGGTTAGGGTTAGGGTTAGGGTTAGGGTTAGGGTTAGGGTTAGGGTTAGGGTTAGGGTTAGGGTTAGGGTTAGGGTTAGGGTTAGGGTTAGGGTTAGGGTTAGGGTTAGGGTTAGGGTTAGGGTTAGGGTTAGGGTTAGGGTTAGGGTTAGGGTTAGGGTTAGGGTTAGGGTTAGGGTTAGGGTTAGGGTTAGGGTTAGGGTTAGGGTTAGGGTTAGGGTTAGGGTTAGGGTTAGGGTTAGGGTTAGGGTTAGGGTTAGGGTTAGGGTTAGGGTTAGGGTTAGGGTTAGGGTTAGGGTTAGGGTTAGGGTTAGGGTTAGGGTTAGGGTTAGGGTTAGGGTTAGGGTTAGGGTTAGGGTTAGGGTTAGGGTTAGGGTTAGGGTTAGGGTTAGGGTTAGGGTTAGGGTTAGGGTTAGGGTTAGGGTTAGGGTTAGGGTTAGGGTTAGGGTTAGGGTTAGGGTTAGGGTTAGGGTTAGGGTTAGGGTTAGGGTTAGGGTTAGGGTTAGGGTTAGGGTTAGGGTTAGGGTTAGGGTTAGGGTTAGGGTTAGGGTTAGGGTTAGGGTTAGGGTTAGGGTTAGGGTTAGGGTTAGGGTTAGGGTTAGGGTTAGGGTTAGGGTTAGGGTTAGGGTTAGGGTTAGGGTTAGGGTTAGGGTTAGGGTTAGGGTTAGGGTTAGGGTTAGGGTTAGGGTTAGGGTTAGGGTTAGGGTTAGGGTTAGGGTTAGGGTTAGGGTTAGGGTTAGGGTTAGGGTTAGGGTTAGGGTTAGGGTTAGGGTTAGGGTTAGGGTTAGGGTTAGGGTTAGGGTTAGGGTTAGGGTTAGGGTTAGGGTTAGGGTTAGGGTTAGGGTTAGGGTTAGGGTTAGGGTTAGGGTTAGGGTTAGGGTTAGGGTTAGGGTTAGGGTTAGGGTTAGGGTTAGGGTTAGGGTTAGGGTTAGGGTTAGGGTTAGGGTTAGGGTTAGGGTTAGGGTTAGGGTTAGGGTTAGGGTTAGGGTTAGGGTTAGGGTTAGGGTTAGGGTTAGGGTTAGGGTTAGGGTTAGGGTTAGGGTTAGGGTTAGGGTTAGGGTTAGGGTTAGGGTTAGGGTTAGGGTTAGGGTTAGGGTTAGGGTTAGGGTTAGGGTTAGGGTTAGGGTTAGGGTTAGGGTTAGGGTTAGGGTTAGGGTTAGGGTTAGGGTTAGGGTTAGGGTTAGGGTTAGGGTTAGGGTTAGGGTTAGGGTTAGGGTTAGGGTTAGGGTTAGGGTTAGGGTTAGGGTTAGGGTTAGGGTTAGGGTTAGGGTTAGGGTTAGG